>NC_089035.1:765000-1081785 GCF_034140825.1 Oryza sativa Japonica Group | reverse complement strand
AACGGTGAGTTTCATTTGGTTCATGATTGAGCATAATTCAGCAAAAAAAAATTTGCAAGTTTTCTGAATTCTGAATTATGGTGCAGTTTTATAGGTTTTCTTTTGATTCTTCCTGCATGATTCAGACCAAAACTTTTTGATTACATGGTTAATCGGGATCACTTTTTCGAGGATTTTTTTTTGAATAATTCTGAATCAAACGAGTATGTAATACATGCGGAATTCGTCGGGATTCTAAGCACGCGTTTGCTTGTTTCTGCACGTAACCGCAAAATCAGGGCACCGATCACCATCCTGAATCCAAGCTCCCAACTTATTTTCAGTGCATCACCTTACAATATTCAGACTTTTTAAAAGAAATTTAAACACTGAAACTGATCAAATTGAACTGCACATGATGCAGCAATTCGGAAAACATCACCGGGACACGCCTCCCCGACGATCCCCCCGCCTGTGGAAGAGAAGAGGCCACAGCTGCCCCCTATCATAGGTAAACTGATCGATCATCCAACCAACTAATTAATTAACCTGTGATTATTCCAATCATTTTCATCAAACCAAAATCAAATTTCCCTTACTAATTCAACCAAAATCCATCCGAATTTCGCTTCTAAATCTCTAACACTTTTTTATCCTTTTGCATGGAGCAGAGCAGCGGCAAGCACCAAAGGCAGAGCATGAGCATGCAGCGGTGGTACAGGAGAAGACCCCGTCAGCTGAAGAGATAGAGATACAGAAAGAAACAGAAGAGGACCACACCAAGGAGAAGCCCACTGGTACTTTTCTCCCCCTACTTGCGAATCATTTATGAAATATAAAGTACAAATCTTTGATTAGTTTTGTGCAAAATCCAACCTAAAGTTCATTCCTTCAATCTTTTTCTGAAATGGAAAGCAGCAGAGACGTGTTCGATGCATATTTTGCCTTGTGAGAATCAGAACAAAAGAAATATAAAAAGTTAAAGCAATTGTTGTTTTTTTTTTCCTTGGTCGATGCAGATGACGTCACCACCACGGTGGAGGAGAGCGCGCCGGCGAAGAAGCCGGCGTGCGACATCCAGGGGCCATGGGCGTCCGACGTGTGCAGCATCGACGGCGACGTGCGCATCCACGGCGCGGCGCACGACGTCGTGATCCCGCCGCCGATCGAGGGCGGCGGCAGCAACCCGAACCCGCGGGAGTGGCGCGTCGTGCCCTACTCGCGGAAGCACATGGGCGGGCTCAAGGAGGTGGCGGTGCGGGAGGTGGCGTCGGCGGCGGAGGCGCCGGCGTGCGACGTGCGGTCGCCGGTGCCGGCGCTGGTGTTCGCCATGGGCGGGCTGACGGGCAACTACTGGCACGACTTCTCCGACGTGCTCATCCCGCTGTACCTGCAGGCGCGGCGGTTCGACGGCGAGGTGCAGCTCGTTGTGGAGAACATCCAGATGTGGTACGTGGGCAAGTACAAGCGCGTCCTGGACCGGCTGTCGCGCCACGACATCGTCGACATGGACAGGGACGACAAGGTCCGGTGCTTCCCCGGCGCGGTGGTCGGCATCCGGATGCACAAGGAGTTCAGCATCGACCCGGCGCGGGATCCCACGGGCCACTCCATGCCGGAGTTCACCAAGTTCCTCCGCGACACCTTCTCGCTGCCGCGCGACGCGCCGGTGAGCCTCGTCGACAATGCCGCGGCGGTGAGGCCGCGGTTGATGATCATCTCGCGGCGGCACCCGCGGAAGCTGATGAACGTGGAGGAGGTGGTGCGGGCGGCGGAGCGGATCGGGTTCGAGGTGGTGATCGGCGACCCGCCGTTCAACGTGGACGTCGGCGAGTTCGCCAAGGAGGTGAACCGCGCGGACGTGCTGATGGGCGTCCATGGCGCGGGGCTGACGAACTCGGTGTTCCTGCCGACGGGGGCGGTGCTGATCCAGGTGGTGCCGTACGGGAAGATGGAGCACATCGGGAAGGTGGACTTCGGCGATCCGGCGGAGGACATGAGGCTCAAGTACATGGCGTACTCCGCCGGCGTGGAGGAGAGCACGCTGGTGGAGACGCTGGGGCGCGACCACCCGGCGGTGCGCGACCCGGAGTCGGTCCACCGGAGCGGGTGGGGGAAGGTCGCCGAGTACTACCTCGGCAAGCAGGACATCCGCCTCGATCTCGCCCGCTTCGAGCCCCTCCTCCGCGACGCCATGGATTACCTCAAACACCAGTAGAGGCGAGCTCCATCCACAAAGACTACTGTAATTAGCTACTAGCTGCAACATTTTTTTTTTTTTGAATGCCTAGCTGCAACATTTTCATTTTCGTTCTCTATGCTTTTTTTTTTTTGCTTTCTATTCTTTCGAGTTCTTTCACAGAAAAAAGAAATCGATCGATTATTTGATCAGGATTACAGTTACATTATACTACTTCTCTTTGTATTCCCTTTGATGCACATAATGGAGGATGGAATGGAACGAAATCGATTCATTATTAGCACTGAATTGTGTTCGCATTTGGTGATCTCTAGTTTCAACTCGATCAAATAAGTGTTCATTTTTTTTTTAAAAAAAGTACAATTAGAATACCCAACAACTACTAGAAATTGTACAAGTACATTGTGTAGCACATATGCACATGTCGTTGTTAGAGATGACAGATTTGCATTGAGTGTGTTGTTGTTGTAAACAAGTAGCAGAGGTTGGTAGAGTTTGGTTGTCCAACAGAAACTGATGAGTCGTCGGTTCAGTTGCGCAACTAACCGCCGCCTCCTTCTCACCTGTCACTAACACACAAAATGCCAGGTTTCCTCTAAACAATATAAACAATATATTAATAATTCCATAAAAAAACAATATAGTAATATTCAATCCATGGGCCGAGACAACAAGCCCACGTATGATTGGGCCCACATGGGATTGTTCTTGGGCCGGTAGGAGAGGAGTAGCCGTCGCCAACTTTGACCTGTGATGTCAACAACGAGAGGAGGAACGAACAGGTTGTAATGTGATGGAGCGATGCAAGGCCAGCCGGAATGGCAGGTGAGTAGTAGCAGATACGTGCAAGCAAGCAAGGCAACATTGGCAAACAGGAACATGACAACGATGCAAACGGCGGGAACTTGCAGAAACCGCCGGTGCCATTAATAAATCCAACTCTACTTCAAAATTGAAACCGACTCTTATACTTAATACTAGTTTCTATCATATGGTGATCTCTCATTATCTAAAAAATATATTATATGATGATATGTACTGATTGGATATATCATATACCCAACTGGAGTGCATATTCAGAATGCAGTACAAATCATGCATGTTCATCTGCTGGCAATTAGGCAAAAGAACATTTTCTTGCAGATTGTTATGTAAGGTGAGTGGTTTATATATGATCAGTATTGAAATTCTCAAATGTACTCCCTCCTTATGGTTTTCCATCTTGAAGGGGAGCAATTTTCTTGGATGAACAGTTTTTAAGTTTTATAACCACAGCTGTACAGATTTGTTGGCAGATATGCAGAGAGATAGAGAGAGAGTGGCGTACACCAACCACTGGCTGGTCTCGTCCCCGTGAACAACGGTCTGAATGTATAGAGGCTAGCTTTTCAGTTTGTCAGGGAGGGAGGGGAGAAGGTAAGGTACTAGTAAAATGTAGGGATAGGATAGGATGATGGTAGTAGGAAGGAAGATGCATTTGGAATTTTGCTCTCGTCTTGTATACCGATGCAGCAGCAACAGTATCATCCAGCATCTCACATGCGCCCATAGAACACACCTTCTTCAAATCAAATACAGCGGCGGCTTTCAGCAAGCTTGTGATTGTGAACATGGAAGAGAATAGTAAAGTAGGAGTACAAATGAAGAGAGAAGCTTCGGTATAATACTCACTACTTCCTCCGTTTTACTTCAATTTTTTCAAAGTCAAATTTTATTGAATTTGATCAAGTTTATAGAATAATTTAGCAAAAATACTAAATTAATTTTATTAAATTTACCATTAAATATATTTTGATGATATATTTGTTTTGTGTTAAAAATGCTACTATATTTTTTTATAAACTTAATTAAATCTTTAAAAAATTAAAATATTTGAATAGGTTAAAAGTCAAAAAGGGTTTATAATATTAATTGTTGAAGAAGCTCAATCTCGTGTTCATGTTGCCCAACTGCCACATGGGTGGCCACTGTGCAGTTGCCTTTCAACTGTACGTGCAAATCCAAGCTTATTAAATTGAAGCTGTTACAAGTAACTAATCCTTGTCTGAATTTACTCGTCTCACCGGCGTCGGCGTGTCGGTGGTAGGTCTCTGGATTCAGAGAAAATCGATTTTGATTTCAGTGACGAAGCCCTACAGTATTTGGGAGTAGTCCCACTCGACGTCCTGCGATCGAAGTACTCCTATCCTGCTGGATTCACTGACACTAATGACTCGTCGCAGCATACTGTATGATCCATTCGCATGTCCAAGTTGCATAACCATCATTTCATAATAGTCCTAATCCAACAGAAAGAACACCTAAGAGCTTCTTGAAATGCAGGAATTTTACATGAAACAGTTCGGTTCCATCAAAATTCCCCGTGAAATTCCTCCGGTCCGAATAAGCCATAGATCAGACATCACCATTCACCAATGATAGCAGCAATTCTCTCTTCATGTACTAGTAGTCTAGTAGTACAACTCATCAGAAAAGGTAGCTGATCTATGTCAATGTAATTAATCAATCACAGGTTATTAGTACTCCAGCATAGGTAAACCAGGACGTAAGTACAATTAATGAAACTAATGCAGCAAAGCAAATGCTAATAATGGCCACTTTCCACCCTGCACTGCAACCTAGTCTACTCCCCTCACATGTCGCACCAGCTGCAGCGCCACACTCCACTCCTCCTGACGACTCCACTGTCTCCTCTTCAACTGAATCAGACCAGACCACGCCGCAGCTGAGCTGCAGGAGCGCGCGGCCAGAGCCTTCGTGGCGCAGCAGCACGGTGGCGGCAGAGCCGTCGCCATGAAGGCGGCGGCGAGGGAGAGGAAGCCGAGGCACAGCAACGGGAGGGCCGCGGCGGCGGCTGCCAAGAACCTGAGCAAGGTCGAGCCCGGCAGGCACCTCGCCGTCGTCAGGCTTTTTCCGGCGTGCCTCCTCGCCCTGCTTATCTGCCTCTGCGTCGTCAAGTTCTTCTCCTCTCTCTCGTCTCAATCCCAGCGTAAGTAAGGAGACTAAAAGACTGCTGCTCTCTTCAGTTCTTTCTTGGATTTCTCGAATTCTGCTCTTCCATTTCGCTCCAATTTGATCTTACTTTGCTGTTCTTTTTTTCTGAATTGTATATATATATTCAGGGATTGGAACCAGGAGCAGGATGGTGAGTTCTTGGGAAGGCAGCGCCAGTACGAATGTACCTCGAATTCCTGTTGCTCCTCTGATTATGGGCAGGGTCGATGAAGATATTTCGACAAGATCGCCGGAATTAGGTGAGCAAATGAGCTGGAACAAGAATCATCTATCTCGTGCTCCAGCTGATGCATGCATCCCCCCCCCCATTTGCACTGTTCATCCAGATCACTGCATGTTTTGTGAGTGGCATCAGTGTCCTGGACCACGCCAACACTAGTCCAGTTGCATCAGGTTCAGGGGCAATGCAAGCCAAAGTACTACTGTACTAGTACTACTACCACATTGTGCTTTTTCTAGGTTTGGGATTTTCTGATTGGGTCCCCTTGCAGTTCTATAATTGATTTGATCATATATGGATGGCCCTCAATTATGCATGCAATTAGTTGGCTCATTTCAATGATATTTAGGAGTAGTAATTGTCTTTGTACTTGCTGTTTCTAGAGTAGTTACTTTTCTTGTTGAAACTTGCAAAGGCCTTGGGTTTTGTCACTGGAAACCGTTGTCTTACCCAATGCTAATTTTGAAGGGGAAACAAGGTAATAAGATAATTATCTGTTCCCTTCTTGTTCTAGGTGATGAGCTAATGATTCTTGTTCTTTGTGTTCTAGATGAGTGGAAATTCATAAAAATATGTACCAATGTACTAGTGCGATGTACTGAGCGAACATCCTACAACAATTTAAAGACTAGAATATGATGGCAAAGTGCAAGAACATATTCCACAATCATCATGCAAGTGAACAACTTTGTTTTGCTTCCATTATCTGAAAAGTGTGAAACAGCTTGTAGATTCTTGTAGAAGCATCAACATATGTATCATCAACGATCTTTTCAAAATGCTGCTTATTACTACTTGTTAGCATGTGTTAGTGACAATCTGCTAAATTTTCTTTCAGTTAATGATTAGGGTGCCAATAAAGGATTCTTGCATTGTTTTTTAGTTGAGGTGAGGGAGAGGTTGTATTTTATTTAAAAAAATCTTTACAAATTCAAAATGCTCTGCAGGTTCCGTGTTTAAAAATGAAAATTTTAAGAATGGGACAGATTCAGAGAATAAATCAAGATCAGAGAGACAGGTTGCAATCTCTACAGAGAATGATCCCCCTCCTGGAAAGGAAGAATCTTTGACAAAATCACCACAGACAGGTTAGAGTTAACAACAATAATACAAAAGATTTCTTGATGCACTTATTTTATGCCTAGTTAATTAATTTCTCAGTAAAATCAGCATAGAAAACTGGCCAAATTCATTTCTGTTTTCCCCCCTCTTTTCCAGCAGTTTCAGAGATTTCTTGATACACTCAATAGTTCCTAGTACATGATTAAATCCCCAGTAAAATCAGCCATAGAAGTATACTGGCCAATTCTATCTCTGAATTTTTTTCCCTTCTGTTCCAGCAGTTTCAGAGAGTGAAGTTCCAAAGCCTAAGAGTAAGATAAGTTGTGATGATAAGAGTAAAGATGAAGGCTTCCCTTATGCAAGGCCAATCGTCTGCCACCTGTCCGGCGACGTTCGAGTTTCTCCGGCGACCTCCTCGGTTACCCTGACCATGCCATTGCAGCAAGGGGAGGCAGCGGCGCGGCGCATCAGGCCATATGCACGCCGGGACGACTTCCTGCTACCTCTTGTCAGAGAAGTGGCCATCACATCAGCTGCAAGTGAAGGCGATGCTCCCAGCTGCAATGTCAGCCATGGCGTCCCCGCGGTCATCTTCTCCATCGGCGGCTACACCGGCAACTTCTTCCATGACATGGCAGACGTGCTGGTGCCTCTGTACCTCACCACCTTCCATTTCAAAGGGAAGGTACAGCTGTTCGTTGCAAACTACAAGCAATGGTGGATTCAGAAGTACAAGCCGGTGCTCCGGCGGCTTTCGCATCGAGCCGTCGTCGATTTCGACTCCGACGGCGATGTCCATTGCTTCGATCATGTGATCGTGGGCTTGGTGAGAGACAGGGACCTGATCCTTGGGCAGCATCCGACGAGGAACCCCAAGGGGTACACCATGGTCGACTTCACGAGGTTCTTGCGCCACGCGTACGGGCTGAGGAGGGACAAGCCCATGGTGCTCGGCGAGACGAGCGGCAAGAAGCCGAGGATGCTGATCATATCGCGGCGGCGGACGAGGAAGCTGCTGAACCTACGGCAGGTGGCGGCCATGGCGAGGGAGCTGGGATTCGAGGTGGTGGTCTCCGAGGCCGGCGTCGGCGGCGGCAGCGGCGGCGTGAAGAGGTTCGCGTCGGCGGTGAACTCGTGCGACGTGCTGGTGGGCGTCCACGGCGCCGGGCTGACGAACCAGGCGTTCCTCCCCCGGGGCGGCGTGGTGGTGCAGATCGTGCCGTGGGGGAGGATGGAGTGGATGGCGACCAACTTCTACGGCGCGCCGGCGGCGGCCATGGAGCTCAGGTACGTGGAGTACCACGTGGCGGCGGAGGAGAGCAGCCTGGCGAGGAGGTACCCGAGGGAGCACGCCGTGTTCAGGGACCCCATGGCCATCCATGGCCAGGGGTGGAAGGCGCTCGCTGACATCGTCATGACGCAGGATGTCAAGCTCAACCTGCGAAGGTTCAGGCCTACGCTTCTGCGTGTGCTTGATCTTCTTCAGGACTAGCTCGCTATACTAGTTATACTGAACATTTTTTTTCTTTTTTCATTCTTGTATTCCTTTTTTTTAGGTTTCTATACATATATAGTAGCTCATTCTTTGCTGATTAATTCATTTTTTTACCTGACATATATAAGTTTAGTTCTTATATATACTGGGATACATATACACTCTGTACTTTTGTAATTTGTACTACCTTGTACAGAGCTGCATGGCGTCAGTGGAAGATACACATATGCTTTTGTTCCTGATGATTGTAGTGGACTAGTGGAGATCAATTACAACGTCGCTCATTTTTTTTTCTGATTCTTGAAAAGAAGTGGAAGAGTATTTCTTCATTCCAGCGGGAAGCGAGTTGGGCCAGAAACACCCAACGGCCCAAACACGATAGGTCGTCGGTTTGTCTCATTGGGCCCATCTTGGAGGCCCAACTACAACCAGGATACTGGGCTCCTGGGTCCCATTTGTGTTGGGCCTATGTAACTTACATGATGTCTATAGTAGTCGAAAAAGCTATTCGGCGATCAGTCGCGCGCGCCCACGTGTCACGCGCGGAGAGGGGCGGCGGACGCGCCGCGCGAGAGGAGGAGGGAGTAGCGAGTTTTCCGTTTTTTTTTTGTCGTTTCTGTTCGGTTGTTTGGTTTCTTTTTTTCCCCTTTTTTTTTCTCCCTTTTTCTCGTTTCTTTTCGGTTTGTTTTTTCTTTTTTTTTCCGGTTTCTCTTCAGTGGTTGTTTTCCCGTTTATTTTTAAAGATGCATGAATATATAAGTTTGTATTCGTATGTATGCAAAGTTTGTATATGCGTATGTAAAGTTTGTATACGCGTATGTAAAGTTTGTATACGCCTATACAAACTTTGTATATGCGATGTATTTTCGCGTTTTTATTTTTTTAATACGTACGTATATAAAGTTTGTATATATCCTATACAAAGTTTATACACATCATATACAAAGTTTGTATACATCGTATATAAAGTTTGTACACATCGTATACAAAGTTTGTATACGTGTATATTTTTTTATACATCAAAAATATATATATTTTTTATAGTAGTAATACTAGTAGTAGTATAACAACAATAGTGTAGTAATAGTAGTATAGTAATAGTACTAGTACTGGACTAGTAGTAGTACTAGTACTACTGATCGCGCGCCTGGGGGGCGCGCGACTAGTCGCGTATTAGGCCCCCCCTATAGTAGTTGGGAGTTAACGGGCTTGCGATCCCGTGCGTCCCAAGAAGGGGAATATGAATTACGTTCGGCCCATTATAGTTGGGCCGAAACGGGATATCGACTTACGTGCGACCCATGTTGGTTGGGCGGCCATAACAGGATTACGATTGGATTTTGTGCGGCCATTATAGTCTCGTTTTCAAATTCAATAAATCTATGCCCTCAACGCCTTCCAGTGTGTTTGGATAATGGAAAACGGGGGAAGGATTGGGATTAAAAAATAAATGAAGGGATAGGATTAAATGGAAGAGAGATAATGAACGGTTAGGATTTAAAGATGTCTTTTGTTGGGTGGAAAATCATTTTCCTTTCCCATTATTCAAAAACTGCCTAGGTGTTTTTTTTTAAAAAAAAAGACAACCTACCGGAGGGATTTTTTTTATGATGTGGCAAACGATCATCAGCTCGTGCTAACGGGGTGACCGCTGGGCGGATGGCAATTTTGCAAGCAACCCTACTGTTGCCTCTAAGGGGGTGTTTCTTTACCAGGCTAGAGAGTTGTTAGATTTAGCGCTGGATAAACTCATCTCATTTTATCAGATCGAACACATGGGAACAAAGAGTCATGCTGAGTGAAGCTGTCCCAACTCGTTGGATGAAACATGTGCGCAAATATAGCCGAACAACTTCATTAAGTGCGACTTCTTCATGTTCCCATGTGTTCAATCTGATAAACTGAGATGAGTTTATTGATTGCAAATTATCTCTGTCATGAAAGAATTGGAACGACTTCATTAAACGTGGCCTCTTCATGTTCTCATGTGTTGGAACTGATAACATGGGGTGAGTTTATCGAGCGCCAAATCAAACGATCCCTTAGTCGGGTCGAAAAAAACACCCTCTCGGAGAGTGATAAGGGGACTGCATGCAAAATTGCTGCATGCCCATTGGCGCGACTAACTAGTGTTTTCCACATGAAAAAAAATGCATTTTAGATGGTGCTTTTTTAATATAAAAAACCATCCTAAAGGGCGTTATCGAGTATAGAAACATAAAACTTGAAAACTCAAATATACTTTTATAAATATTTAAAAATAAATTACAGCATTTGAACAGGCATACGTACCTGGCCTGCATTGTTTAGTGAAATAATGTATAGCTAGGAAACACAATATATGCATGCATGGTGAGGTATACTAGAAGTAACATACAGGATTGTTATACACACACACCATATCGGTTGTGAGGTCAATGGGTTATTTTAGACAGATACGTACAGCACAGAACGATACAAATATACTCCATCCGTTTCAAAATATTTGACACCGTTGACTTTTCAGTACGTGTTTGACCATTCGTCTTATTTAAAAAATTTAAGTAATTATTTATTCTTTTCATATCATTTGATTCATTGTTAAATATACTTTCATGTATACATATAGTTTTACATATTTCACAAATTTTTTTTGAATAAGACGAACGGTCAAACATATGCTAAAAAGTCAACGGTGCCAAACAATTTGAAATGGAGAGAGTATATTGTGTCCGGCACGTTGTGCATGCAATTGCAACCAACGAATCTGCCAAAAAAAAAATATATGGAGCCACTGTAGCGCCACGGGTACGTAGTACGTATCAACCGTTGCAAATGATTGATCAATGGAATGTCCCACCAAACACTTTCCAAATTCTGGTTTTTGGATTCTCATCTCCTTGCATTGATCAGTCAGTCAATATATAGTTTGTTAATGTCCAATCCCAATTTTATATGTGTGATACCAGATGATATCAACAGTAATAAGAATATATATAGTTTCTAAAAAAAGGGTAATGATATAGTAGTTGTTAATTTCATACCCAATTAATTTAATGAAAATAGTTGTGGTTTCTCCCCCAAATCAGTAAGGCATTGCTTTGGACAATTGATGCAGTACATATATATAATTATTGAAATACTAATTAGAAAACTTGTGACGTTATATGTGGATCCATTTCCGTGACAATATATTTAACCAACAATTTTCGTCTCTATGCATTCTAGGACAACATGCATGCATGCTTCGTAATCGGAGGTGATATTATTACACACATGCCATGGCTGCTTATATGTGATTGATGTAAATTAAAGAATGGTTGCATACGTACGTGTACAAGAAAATAATTTGTAGTGGGACAAAAGATGACAATTATAAGTTGGAAGAGAGTATCAAAAGTAGTAGAAATGTAGAATTCATTAGTGGTGCTGCATAAATGGCTAGCACATCATCTGTCTGCATATGCCTCCAACCGCTCAATACAAATCAGACAACAGTATTTGGGAGATTCTTGTGCTGTATGCATGTATTCTATATTTCTATGGGCAAAGGTTCATCAATCAGTATACATATATGCATATCTGCTGCGTAGAAGTGAAGTTGTGCTCCCTGTTCTTATTTGCAGACTAGCACTATGTAATAGTGTTTACAGGTTAGTGCTCCGTCACTATCCATCGCTGCTGTACAAGAAAGAATCATTGTCAATCACTCATGGCAAGGCAAAGGCAATTAAGTATTGTCAATCGGTCACGGCAAGGCATGTGTCATAGGCATTTTTTTTAGCATGAAAATGGCAAAACCAGCATATTAAGCTAGGCTTTGTTCTGTTCTGGAAATTAATTAGTTGATCCATAAAAAAAAACTTAGGCATGAACTCGACTGAACTGCAGCTGATTAAGATGCAGGTAGCTACGCTCCCTGGAAAATATTTGAGAACTTTTACGGTACAATATACTACTAGTATATACTGCCAATATAAATGATCTAACGGTGTAGATTGATTTACTTACCACTTACCACTTACAGTATAAAATTAAAAATGGCATATTTGTCTTTCTATTTTATTGCGCTGGGGCAATTCCGTTAATTCCAGCAGACAAGCACACTACTAGGTGTTCCTCGCAAGATCCAATAGTGATTCCCCATGCCCGTCATTCACCCAGGCAAAGGTGCACCGGTGTGAGGCTGTCAGATATTGATTAATTTCCTAGTTTGCATTGTTGATATGATGTTCATTGGATGTTTGGAAGATGTAGATTAAGCGTATTAATTAAAGGAATTAATGGTGATTAAGTAGTACATGCGGCTACCCTGCTTAAGATTGCTGTATGTTGGTAGACGGTACAGCCCGAGCACCGAGCTCGGGTTGCCGGACCTAGCTGGCTAGCTCCCCCACTCCCTATACCATTGCCATCTTCAGATTAAAATGGCATAGAGTATTTGTAACAACATGACCCCTCTTGCAGATTGCATGAACGAAGAAGAGGGTAAAGAGTAAATAACAGACATCTGTAGACTGCACATGTATGCATTTTTATGCACAGATCAGGGCGTATGCTTGTAGAGTGCGCATGGTGTTTAATTCTAACTCCGGCTCGGCAGAGGGCACTGCGTTGCCGGCTGGCTTGCCGCCAGTATGCGGGACTGCATGTGGCCATGCCACCACAGGGAGATGGCGGGAAGAGGGACACCGAGGAATTCTGCCGCCGGTAGGGCTCATCTCTCCCTCTCACTCGCACGACGGCATCAACAGATAGGGATTGATCTGAAAAGAGAATTACTAAATTGCCCTTACATTTTTTTAGCATATTCCTATAATACCCTTGTAAATACTTGCAGTATATACTGTTAGTATATTGTACCGTAAAAGTTCTCAAATATTTAGCTTTAATAATTAGTTTATGGTTGCATTTCCGGGCATTTTATGATTAATTAATTCCGTGGCTGCAGGATCGACGGATCATGTCATGTGGGAGCATGTCAACCCTGAAACGTGCCTGTCCTGACGCTCTCTGGACTTTTTCTTGATATGCCAAACCATCATCTGTGGACGTTTTGGAATCTTCTTTTCATCAGAGTTCTTTGTATGCCCCTTTTCTTTTTCTTTTTTTTTTCTGTTAGATTTGGATGTATTGGAAGCTTCGGATGTCTCCTTGTTGCCTCCCGTTAATTCTCTTCTTTGTGATTTTTACTAGCAAGTGAAACCTTAATTATATCTATCTGAAGTTATGCCATACTGATATAGCACTGTGCTAACTAGCAGTACCCCTGATCTCTTGGCAGTTGTGTAAGGAACGAAACTCGATGCTCTCTTCGGTGCCCGTGGTTCTATAGTCTATCCTCTCGGATGGCTGTCTATAGTCTTTTGCTGGCGTTGCTGTTTTTGGGGTTTTTTTTGGAGTGTAGTGTGGCTCTTCCCCTCCTCCCACTTATCGGAGTTGTGTTTAGCTGCCGTAGTAGTTTTTCTTTTTTCCTAGCTACGGTTTTTGTTTTGCTTTTTCTTCCTTCCCCTAGTATAGGCCTGTTTGGCTGATTGCGTTGTGTAAAAAAAACTCTTTTTTCCTTTTTTTCCTTTTTAATGTATTGAAGTGTAATTATTTTGCGCATTCGAAAAAAAAAAAAACTAGCAGTATCCCATTTTCAGTCAGTACAAAGGTGCTTGCAAAACTACAAATGTTTCAGGATCCTTCAGACAAAGAATAGTGCAAGAAACGTGTACAGAGTTTCTTGAATAACATATACTACATGAATAGACCATCGATTTAATTTGTGATCAATTCAACTTTGTGTTACTTTGTTCAATACAAAATTGCCGTGAACCATATGAAATGCATGTATTTGGTGGCATCATCCATCCGTGAACGAATGATATAAGCTCGATCGTCTGAAAGAAACAGCGCTAGGGAGTTGGTGGAGGGAATGATATACTACAGTATCATACCACTGCTAGTATTAGTTGAGAAAAATTAATCACATGGGACAAAGCACAGTTACAATAGATACTCCTATATAGGTAGGAGTCATTAACTTGAATCCATTATTGAACTCCATATTCTTCAATGATAGTAGCATATGTTTCTGTAGACGACCCTATGATTCGCTGTTGATCTCCAACTGTCCATGCCGTGCTGCACATTGATTATATATCTCAGTATGTACATGTATATACACCCATCAATCACTTGACCAAGGTAACATGCATGGAGTCTGATGCTGAAGAAATCAATCATCAGTACTAGTTTTGCAATGGAGTCTGAGTAGTCAAAAACTCAAAATTAATGGTTCTGAATCTGAATAAGACCAATCTTCTTCTTTTTTGCGTGCCATCCACGTACAGCACACCCCCATCAGCTGCATGAATTAGAAAATTCAAGAATATCTAGGAGATGGAATATATCGCACGGTGAATTGAAGAACATGGACCTCCACAAACACGTCCTACAAACTTGCATGACCCGGCAAATTCGTTAAAAGAACTAGGGAAAAAAAAGTAAGGCAGAAAGAAGTAGTAGATCAGTATAGTTTTTTTTTTTTGGGGGGGATGACCGAAGGAGGTCATCCAATGTAAGTAGATCAGTATAGTAAGTATGCATGGTTCGGTAATGCTAGCACATCAAAGCTAGCTCTTTCAATTCATATACGTCGCAGAGAGCGAGTGCCAGGTTCAGTTGTCCAATTCACGCACGAGAAGAAGCTCGAATTTGCTTGACAATATCGGAGGTGCACTGCACTGCACCAACCCAACGGCACAGGCATAGTCGATCTGACAGACAAGCAAGCAGGGAACTGAAAGAGAGAGAGAGAAGAATATAACCCGATCGTCTCTGCCTTCCATTTTGCTTGTGCACAGAAGCTTCCACTTTCTAGCTTGCTAGCTTAGCCTGACGACGAGAGGAGGCATGCAGAGCTAAGCCGCCATTAGCAAGAGAGGAAGAAGAAGAAGAAGAAGAAGGTAGCTGAAGCCATGAAGCCGGGGGGGAGCAGCGGGCGGCTGCACGCCCTGCGGTTCGAGTCGCAGAGGTTCAGGCTGCTGACCATCGTCGTCGGCTGCTTCCTCATCTCCCTCACCTTCCTCCTCTCCTCCCGCCCCGACGCCACCGTCTTCTCCACCCGTATGTTCTTCTTCATCTCTTCTTCTTCTTCTTCTTCTTCTTCCTCCTCTCACTTTCTTTCTTATCATCGATCTCGATCTCCGTTGCATCATGCATATGCACTCGGTGCAAATTAAGCAGCAAAAGTCTGAACTGCATTGCATATGCAGTGAGCCCCAGGGAGTCGTTGGAAGACGCACGCATGCCGGCGATGAAGATGCTGCACCGATCATCGTCCGGCGGCCTCACCCGGGATTTCCATGTCGACATCCTGCCGCAGCAGGGAGAGAGACATGCTCATATGCAGCAGAGCGTCGATCAAACCGCTGAAAAGACAGAATGTATATATGTAACCCATAATCATTCATTATTCTGTCCATAGATTTAGTTCGTTTTTCTTATGAACTTATACTGAATTAATTGGTAGGGGTGAAAGACACGGTGATAATCCAGGAGGTCGCCGGCGAGAGATCGGAAGAGGCGGAGGAGGCGGCGGAGCGTGTCGCGGCAGATTCCGGCGACGAGGCTGCACCTGCAGGTATACGACGCAACTGCAACTTTCGCAAAGGACTGGTTTTTGACTCGCCTGTAGCTTTCATGGAGAAAATCTGACCTCTAAATTGAACCCACCTGCCAGTCGCCGACGAGGACAACGCCGTGAAGACCACGGCCGCCGTGGAAGAAACCACTGCTCGTCCCGACCAGCCATGTACCCATCACACACCTGCACGCAGTCAAATTATTGCAGAATTCCAAATTCCGTTGAAATTTAATTTTCTCAAGAGAAAAAATCGTGTTTCTTCTTCTTTTACAGTGGAGGAGAAGAATCAGCAGCAGCTTCCGGTGAAGCTGCAGGACGCCGGCGAGCCAGCTCGCACGCCGGAGCAAACGGTGACGTCACGTACGTGATTAATTTCAAACCGAGGAATTAATTAAAATCAACGCCATGTCTAATACTGCAAGTGCAGTTTAATTTTGAATTTTGGGCACCAACTAACGTGGCGGACAACGTGCGCGCCATGAACGCAGATTCCGTGGACCGGCGGCCGCTCTGCGACTTCTCCGACTTCCGCACCGACATCTGCGACTTCTCCGGCGACGTCCGCATGGCGGCCAACACGTCGGAGTTCGTCGTCGTCGTCGACCCGGCGGCGGCGGCGGTGTCGCACAAGGTGCGGCCGTACCCGCGGAAGGGCGACGCGACGTGCATGGGGCGCGTCACGGAGATCACCGTGCGCGCCACGGGCGACGCGGCGGGCGCGCCGCGGTGCACGCGGGCGCACGACGTGCCCGCCGTGGCGTTCTCCATCGGCGGGTACACGGGCAACATCTTCCACGACTTCTCCGACGTGATCGTGCCGCTGTACAACACCGTGCAGCGCTACCGCGGCGGGGTGCAGCTGGTGATGGTGAACGTGGCGTCGTGGTGGCTCGTCAAGTACGACAAGCTCCTCCGCGAGCTGTCGCGCCACGCGCCGATCGACCTCGCCAAGGCCGGCGCCGCCGGCGAGGTGCACTGCTTCCCGAGCGCCGTCGTCAGCCTCCGCGCGCACCGGGAGCTCATCATCGAGCGGGAGCGCAGCCTGGACGGGCTGGCGACGCCGGACTTCACGCGGTTCCTCCGCCGCGCGCTGTCGCTGCCGCGCGACGCGCCGACGCGGCTCGGCGACGGCACCGGGCGGCGGCCGCGCCTCCTGGTCATCTCCCGGGGGCGCACCAGGCTGCTCCTGAACCTCGACGCCGTGGTCCGCGCGGCGGAGGAGGTCGGGTTCGAGGTGGTGGTGAACGAGTCGGACGTGGGGAACTCCATCGAGCAGGTGGGGAAGCTGATCAACTCGTGCGACGCGCTGCTCGGCGTCCATGGCGCCGGCCTGACGAACATGATGTTCCTGCCGCCGGGAGCGACGATGGTGCAGGTGGTGCCATGGGGCGGCCTCCAGTGGATCGCGCGCATGGACTACGGCGAGCCGGCGGCGGCGATGGGGCTCAACTACATCCAGTACGAGATCGCCGTCGCCGAGAGCTCGCTCAAGGACAAGTACCCCGCCGGCGACGAGATCTTCACCAACCCGACGGGTCTGCACAAGAGAGGGT
This sequence comes from Oryza sativa Japonica Group, assembly GCF_034140825.1. NCBI lineage: Eukaryota > Viridiplantae > Streptophyta > Magnoliopsida > Poales > Poaceae > Oryza > Oryza sativa. Next base: position 1,064,649 of record NC_089035.1, on the reverse strand, counting down.
TCGCCTTCATGAAGCAGACGCTCATGGACGGCCAGGACATCACCATTGACGTCACCCGATTCAGGCCAGTGTTGCAGCAAGCTCTCGACAACCTTGCCACCAAGTAGATTATGATTACATTTTGTTCCTAGTTCATCTCATCACATTCACATTCTTTTACCCTCTTCTTTTCCATCTCTCGAAGATTATATATATTGAATGCACACACTTGCAACTATATACTATTACACTGTAATTAAGATAGAATTTTAATGGGCGAATACAAAAATTGAGAGAGGAGATTGTCTGTTCTTGTGTACTGCTAGTCCTTTGATATAAGTCAAGTTGTGAAAGAAAGCTTACCAGGTAGTGGCTACAGCTTGAAATATTTGTCAGTACTATTTGCTCATTTCTGCACGGCGACTAATCTCTGATAGCTTCCTCTCTGAATCATATCCTAGCAGTGTGGCACATGGGTACAGGCTAGCCAGTGATTGACTTCTACTTACAAGTTGCAATATGATTAATTCTGGAAACTGAATGGTTATACATGATTTGAACTACTATCTACAGTTGATACCTCATTGTCTGACAAGACTAGAGTCGATACCTTTGAAGAGGCTAAATCATAGTATCACCATAGTTACACAACTATCCTGTTGCAAGAGTTTGATTGAATTAATCAAGCTCTGAAAATGTAGATGCATCAATGGGAAATCAAGCTGTAGTATGTATTAGTTTGGCAGTTGAGATCACAGAGTTGGATGGCATGTCGTTGTTGGTTACATTCTCTATATATATCGTGGGCAAATCGATCCTCAACGGGTCAGACATTTGGGATTTGTTAATGCATCTCTCTGCTTCCGTGCGTTCGTTTAAACGTCCTATATTGCACTTGCACCGCATGATCATTTATTTGCTTATGATATGTGAGCCCAATCATATACTATATGCATGATGAACACATATATGTAGTAGTAGTAGCTAGGAGAATATCCTATGATATATATTAACCTACTATCTGATTGTTTTTTCAAATGATTTTTTCCGTCCTTAATTATATCTCTACCAAACAAATTCTTCTGTCATTGCTGATGAAATCTGCAAGGCTAGTAGCTTGTGGCCGACACACATTAGGATCAGTTTACAGATTAACATCATGAACTGTGCGTATAATTTCTGTAACTGTCGATACTACTTCCAGTCTGTATCTTCAAGATTACGTAGAAATGCACTCCAATTATTTGATGTATGCATCTGGAAAGCTATCTGTACAATCTTAGATAAAGAATGAAAAAAATATCTTTTATTAACAATATCACCAACAATAGAAAATGCAGTTCAATTTTTCTGGATGAAAAAGAGGAACATTTCATCACGGATCGTTCAGATGACAAACCTGAACACCAATAAATAAACAGAAACAAATGAAAAAGAAGAAAACCATATTATCCAAATTCAAATGCCTTGTCCTGAACTAATACCGCGGCAAATGGGAATCTCTTTGCCGGATTCTCCTCACAAACCAGCAAGCAGGGCAACGACGAAAATGACAATGCAACAGCAGCAAGGAACGGTCGAAGCGGTGGTTAGCACGGCAATGTCCCACAAACACCGTTGAGATCGACTTAATTGCAGTTATAATTTAGAGTAAATTTCACAAAACTACATATACTCTAGCCAAATTATCACAAACTACAGATTTAAAATGATGTATCATAAAATTACAGATTTAACAATAAATTTATCACAAAATTACAATTTTAAGGTGGAGTATCACAAAACTATAGATTTAGTAACAAAGTTATCACAAAACTACAGATTTTGGAGTTTAAATCTTTAGCATTAGTGTTATATTTGAGTTATAAACGTCTAAGTTTTGTGATTGAATTGACACTAAACCTATAGTTTTGTGATAATTTTTTTTACTAAATTTGTAGTTTTGCGATAATCCACTTTATGTCTGTAGTTCTCTGAAAAATTTAGTGTTAAATCTGTAGTTTTGTGATAATTTGACCAAAGTATCTGTAGTTTTATTAAATTTACTATATAATTTATTTACTTAATAGCTTCAGTTCAGGCATGGTGATGCACAAGCTTCAGTGAGTGTGATTAATCAGACAATAACAGAAGCAGAAGCTAATGTCATCTGATCCTGATGTCTGAATGCATCTGAAGAAAAAAAATTAAACGAACAGAAGCAAAGATGCTAACGGATCACTGCATGACTAGCTGCTGATGATTGTGGCACAAGCTTTGCAATTGCAACTAGAGGCCAATCAATCAATCATGGAGTTGTATTAGCAAGAGGAGGAAGACAAGTCGTGTAAGATAGGCAGCCATTGCCAGCGTTGTCCCGGATAATTAGGTTGGCGATCGGCATCACATTGCAGGCTTCGCTTTTATTCGTTTCTTTCAGACTTTCACAAAGGTGACAGAAGCCTCATTGGCATGGTCCAGATGAACAGTTTGATAACGAAACGGGCCACACAGACGACATACAAAAAAAGAAAAAGGAAGAGGATGCATTGGAACTTGCTGTTCGTCGAAGATGCCATTGCAGATTTGCAATTGAGTACGTAGTTGACCATTGTTAATTAGCAACTGATCATGTACTATCAACTTATAATTACCATGATAAGATGAACACGCAAGAATCAAGATCAAAGTGAGAGGAAAAAAGAGATTGAAACAAAGAGATTGATATGTGATCTTGCTTTCGATGAGGTAGCTAGCTAGCAATGGAGAGCACACGGCACTACCGACACAATCCGGTTGAGCTGACGTTGACAGACGACAGGGTGACACACTCCCAGCAAACATGTTGATTTGTTTCAGTTGAAAATAAAATTAAATAGGATCAATGAGGCAAAAATTCTGGATTATTTGTTTTGGTTTGTCGCCGGCCGGCCATCGCCGTGGTTTGTCGCCGGCCGGCCGTCGTGGCCTTTTGCTCTGTCATGTCGATTGGGCCGTTGGAGATACAGTATTGATAAACTGGGCCAAATAGGTACGTAAGCCCTTTCTCCGCCACATTTACTAATGGGCCTCAATTGGCTCTTGGTAGGTTTTCTTGGGCCTAGGAGGAGACAGCCCTTCACCTGAAGCTTGCGCATCGAGCAGAAATCTTGGTGGGCCTGAACCTCACCCATTTTCTTACTGGGCCTAAAATGGGCTCTTTGTGGGCTTTCTTAGGCCCATTTCTTTACTTTCTTCTTTTTGTGCACGGAGATTTGGTAGGGTAACGATAGATGTGCCGTAACTTACATCTCAACATTTTTTTTAGATTGTTTTATCATTGTTTTCTACATTAGAAGCACCTAAGACTGATTTAAACATCGAGGCATCAATGTTCAAGAAACAGTCATGCAAAAGAATTGAAATATTTTTGAACTTTGATAATGGTCCATCTATGGCTCTACAAAATTATAGCTTATACAAAGAGAAACTAAAAGGACAAATGCTATTAGGGAGTAGGGTGAACCATTTTCAATAGCTTAGGAAGAAAAATGAGTAAAAAATAGTTTAGGGTGTTAAGAGATTTAGTATAGCAGTTTGAGTTTGAGGGAGTAAAATGAACCTTTTCTAAATAAAACTATGTTTTGCATCTTATTCTTTTCCGCTGAATGGATAGTAGATGAATAATTTGTGATTATTATTCGAGTGTACAAACGAATTAATTAACTACTATAAAATTAAATAATAGATCCGCAACAAATATTTTTAAGAAATTAATATAAAATAAATTATTTTTAAAAGAATCATACCATTTAAAAGTTCGGAAAGCAGAACGAGAAATGAAATTCACAGTGCAGCTATGCATAGGATAAGCCTGCAGGGTGCATCTGCATGGAGGGGCCGAGAGACCTGTGGATCTGTGCTGAACATGAACCCCCTCCATTCATCAGAATGCAGGCGATTCATCCATACTCCTCCAGGAGTAGTTGCCATCTCCTTACCTATCATCAATCAGCCAACCACAGGCTCAGCTAGCTTCAGCAATCAGCAGAGGCGATGGGCTCACACTACACTACACTACACTGCAGAGGCATCCTGCTGCTGCTACACTGAAACCAAATAATACAACCTCACATGCCAGCAGCTCAGCAACAGCAGCAGCAACCGAGCCTGCATCTGTAAAGAAACCCTGGAGCCTGAATTCCTGAAACAACCACTACCTCACACACCAGGTACCGTAGGGATAACAAGAAATCATGGCAACAGACTAGACTGATGGATGCAGAAGCTTTTGACAGCAGTTTGCAATGTGAGTTCATAACTTTGCTGGTGTATTTAATTTTTTTTCAAGAAAGATCTGCATAAGGAGAAACAGCAAAGCAACCTGTGATGAAAACTCAAGAAACAGAATAAATCTTGGTTCATTATTTCCCAGGAATTAGATTGGACCAAAGGAACACTAAAGTTTGGCTGTCAGAGTTACATCACAGGAAGGAAAAGGGAATGCCATTTTGGCTCATGGAATACAAAGGCAAAGACATAAAATTCCTTATGATGATCCTTCTCGAGACCACCAAATTAATGGCTACTACCACATGTACAGATTTTTTTGAATGAATATTTACACGACAATATTGAATGGAGGAGGAAAGAATTGAGAGCAAAGCAACAGAAGAATCATAGCCTTTTCCTTATCATTGTTCGGTAAATTTTCCAAGTCCACACAAGAAGGAACATCATCAGAAGCGACGCCACGGTCGTCCAGGCTATGAACAACCATGACGGCATCGACTTCGGAAAGAGACCTGTTCACAAGCCAACGTGTTCAGAACGGTTAATTTTAAGGATGCAAATGTTGCTTGCAAGCATCAAGAAATTTACATCAAACTCACCATGTCCAAACTTGATGCATAGTAGAAGCTCCAAAATGCAAATAGCTAGGGAAAGCCAACAGAAAGACCCCACCTTTTTAACAGGTTTCCTGCAATCATTCAGACAAGTTATATTATTAATGGGTATGAATTCTGTGAACTTATAGCCAAGCTGTTTGATCCTATTGTAAGCATGCAGTTAGAATGCTGTCTATACTACACACAGTTCACATGCAACCAATGTCTAGCAGACGGTACATATTTATGGTCAACAAATAGTGGCACATCTGCACTGCCATGTAGCATGTCAAGCAGTAATAGTTAATAGCAGGCACAGTGCATCCAAGAAAATCCAGAGTTTCTGTTCTTGAACAGTCGATAATGCTGGATGAGTACAGAGCAACTCATCAAAACATACTTAGAGATTTATTTTTTTTTACAGTTTGAAGCTAATTAAGTTCATACATTCAAAAAAAGAAGCTTAGGGAGTTCAATATTCACCTGTCTTGTAAGTATGTATTGTACTCGCGAATGGTTGGTATCGCAATTAACCACCAAAGGACAAGTCGGTAAACAATCAAGGGGTTTCGGGGAGGAATCCAAAGGCAGAACTTGAGAAAGAATGTGTTAAGTTCAACAATCATGAAAACAATACATAGGCTCAGCACCTGGATGAATCTCCAAGGGCCAAGCAGAGGGTACCACTCATCTTTGTCCCACTGTGCTGGTGTGAACTGGCCTAGCGTCCTTTTTACCTATGGAGAAGCAAAAGGTGAAATATGCACTCACGGGAAAGGCTAACAATATAAAGATCAAGAACAAATAATTCGAAGCACTAGAAATACAGAACATAGCATATAACATTCAAGGGAAAAATTAATGGTTGAGTTTAATACTATACCGTAGTACGGTATTAACCTATGCATAGAAAAAACCGGATTTGAAAGTCAAGATATAAACGTCACACACATAATATTTTCATTTTATACATGTATTTACAGGTACCTAACAGTATGGTGCATATTGGGCTAATTAGACAACTAATGACAAATTGTGTTGGTTTCTCAGTAAATCCTACCTGTATTAGAGTTAATCACCTTAATATGATACTAAGGCAAGATATACAACACAATGCACTGCATAAAAATGGGACAGATGCCAAAAAAAAGAAAAGTATAATGCCACCATATGCTTTGCTGGGCAACTTCATTCCCCTTGACATCTAATGAGCATACCTTACTGATAATATTGGGTTGACGACTCAAACCAACCCATTCATATGTCCTCCCATCAAAGTATCTCACAGTCTTCATTCCAGCCCAAATACCTAAACCAAATAAGGGTCCCAGTCAGGAAGAGTTGAAAGCAACTGTCACTCTATTACTCAAGCAAAAGATACATAACACGATGTTGCAGCAGAGAAGAATCAAACTTATGGGAGGCTAACGAATAGAGGTAAAGACAGACATTCGCATGAAAACTGTCCCGAAATTTTAATCACATGAAATATCTTAGCATTTAAAGTAACAATTATAGCGCACAACTTCATACGAAATAGCTAGTGAAATACCATAGGTACACTTAGCATTTAAAAGATGTCTAATACATCACAAAACTATTAAAACACTAATATTCTGTCTTAGCGATTTGCAGAAAGAGATAAGCAAAACAATGTGAAACATAGGTTTGCCATGATTAACTTTAATATGCTAAGGTACAAAATTCTGAATGAGGTTTCAGTAAATCAGAAGATACTACTCCAGCAGCTTATACAACCACAATAAAGAAAGAAGCCAATAAACAAAAAAATGATTTCTGAATAAACTGAATGAGGGTGTCTAATCTACATTTAAAGGAAATGAGAATTGTATATTAAAAATACTGATAAAATATAAAAAATCTCACCAAACCAATTGCAGATTAATATGTCTAGTACGATGCTATCCCACCAACACTCATTAAAGTTTGGCAGCATATGGCGAAAGGTGAGCTGCAGGACATGTGAAACTATGTAAGGAATCTAGATTCAGAAGACAGAAGCCAAAAATAAATTGATCGTGTAAGATTAAATGCATACCTCCATTAGCTCAAAGCCAATTGATAATACCCATAAAAGTGGTTGGTTTCTTATCATTATAGCCTTCCCCCACCATCCAAGGATATGGGCAATAACAAACTCATCAAAAAGGATCTCCTAGAGAAACCTATATTCAAATCAGTAACTTGAAGCATCTCCAAGACTTTGCAGAACTGGAGTTTTAAGGTAAATCAAATAGAACAAAAAGGAGAAGCAAGTTGGTGAATGGAGTCATACATAAACATTGTTAAACCTGCTTTTCGGATGATCAGGTACATATATGCGGCAGTCGGTTCCATAAGATCTTTCAGGTAATTCTGCTCAAAGGTGGGTAAAAATCAGGTTTTTATTTTTCCAATCACATAACTCTGCACTGCTAGATCATATATGGAAATTAAATTCATTACCAACACCAAGATCAGGGTGAAGATACTTCATAAATTGCCTAGCATCATCACGGGTCTGCAAGATTAAGTGGAACAGAGTATGAATCCCATGCAAACTACAGGTTTTGTTCTCTCTTTTATGATATTTATAACAAGACCAATGATGCACAATTCTCTTGCGTATTTGAGAAGAAAAAAAATATTTATAACAAGACCCTCACTTTTTGAGACATTGTCTCATCTGGTGCATGCAACATGGACCAGTATAGCACAATAGTAAAGATACGGGAGAATAGTCTCTTGGCACTTTGACTAGCTACCTCTAGGAGTAAACCACAACAAGGCAGCATGTTTTCAAATCGGAAACTCGAGGAAAATCACCTCAGTACCGACTAGGATGATTAATCATAACTAATCGCGACTAATTAGGAGACTTTCCGATCAATCGTGGTTAGAATCAAGTTGCCTTAGTACCGACTAGGATGACTAATCGCAATTAGTTGGATGACTTGAAAACATTTCTGGGAAGCTTCCTATTGACTAAAAAAGTTCCCAGGGTAACATAAAAATGGGATACCAGGCTTTTCTTTCCAATGTGTGTTAATCTCTTGAGTCATCCTAGTTCCAAACTGATCTATGTTCACCTATAGTTATACTGTTAAACTTTTGACATTGGTAACCTCATCTTCTGCTGCTGATGTGTAATGCCAATGACGACTCTTTTTTCCTTTAATAAAAATAACCTATTTTTGGTTGGAATCAAGAGGGAAGTGAGGTATTAGTGCACAGTGCAATTCCTTATGCTAATCAATTAAACGAGAAACTGAGACAGGGACTTCTATGCCGTTCATTAGAAAAGAAGTTGATATTATAAGGTTATGTGGAAGAGATAAAAAAAGTAAAAGAATGCAATGCCTTAATAATCCATGAATATCAATGATCCAATAAAAATGTGTTGAGCAAGAGTAATAAGAAAAAGCTGTACTTACCTGGAAAAGCAAAAAAGTTAGAGCAACAAGGTAAACAACTGCCATCCCGTGGACCAGCCGCCAAATGGCAGGATGTGGTCTAATAAGTACACTGAATCATAGTATAAATAAATATAAGTAAATGTTAAACAAAATTACAGAGAAGCCCCCAATGAGGTTATATTTTTAGGAAATGGAACAGTGCCTCACTTTCAAGGGATTTTTAAATTAAAACTGTTATTTAGGAGAATTTATGAAGTTATTTCAGTTTCATGATAAAAGTAACACATCTAGGAAAATGATACAATTCCTCAGTGATATTGAAAAGTTATTTTCAGAAATGGAGTACGCAGGAACGCGTACCCCCTTCTGTTCCATATCAATGTGCAATAGCATTATTTATATCTGCACGGCCATCCCTACCATAAACAGAGTTCGATAATCAGAGTTCGGATAAGGGGTTTATGTGACTCACGTAGAAGGTGCCTGAAGAAATGAATAAGCCAAAAAAACAGCAATCATTGCAAAGACACCCCTGTCAATAAAAGAGAAACATATGACATATCAACAAAAAGGAATCCTTAAATGATAATCAACAGATAAATTGTTGAGAAAAATGATGGTAAAAATAAAATGAACACTCATGTGGTTGGAAACCGACTAGAATTTGCGTGTCTAGTGCAGCAAAAAAAACATCAACACATGAAATCTGCTATGGATCTGACTCGTGTGATTTCAATAAAAAATATTTTGAACACAGATGACCAGGTAACACTAGTTTTAAAGATGTCCAATTAGTGAGTGAATGGTAAAAACAACTACCGTCTAACCTGGATGAGTAGAATACCTTTTAACAGATGAAACGCGGTCAACAGAGAAGCTTCTTTCTGGATCAAGAGCACCACTTGCCCAACTGATAAAGAATGTAAATTAAATTTCTGTTAAACATAGAGCACCTTTGCAAGTCCTAAATATCTTGTTGATAGTCCTAACAATGGTCGAAACTGAAGAAAATAAAACATATTTCAAAAAGGTGCCGTAGGCCAACACTAACAAATGCATAAAACACCTTGATTATTAAAATGCTCTTTAAAATCTTTAAAAAAAATCCACAGATAAAGATTCTGATCTCACATTAAAAAGCATGTTCCCATCAGTAGCAATGAAACTGTGCGCGGTTTGTATGCCCATGCTGTCCATGGATCGATATCGCCAAAATTGTTTACTGATTGTACACCATTGCACTCTCGGCCATTATATTCTCTTCTTGGTTTGTGATGACCATTGACCTCCATGGTGATAATTCTTAGCAGCTTATTATCTGTAAAATTTCCACAATTTTGTATTAGAGTACAAATTCTTACTGGCCTTCAAGAAGATTAAAACAAGTACAATGCAGTCCAACTCTTACTAAAGATACACTTGCATTCAGTGAGACAAATAACTAACAACTGAATAATGTACTACTTAGGCCACGAAAGTACCTACAAGTGGACAACATGAAATGGTCCAACACATCTGAAAATAAACACATCTTCTTCAAGTAAAAATTCTGTATTTGACATATACTCTACACATTAACCCACAGTTAAAGGCTATTGAAGCATAACCCACAGTTGCACCAGGCAAGCCTACAGTACTACTAGCTCTGAAATTCGACGATTTGACCTGCGGAATCTAGATCTTCAGGACGCATTCAAGTTGTATTGCTGGCGAACTTGTGAAGTTCCCATAGCAAATACCCACAGTTCGTGTGGCTCTGATTTTTTTTTCCCATACTAGTAGCAAAGAAGGGTGGTCTGCTGCAATTAAAGGCTGCATTGATGTGAAGATAACATACGAAACCTGAAACAGCAAAAGGCGAGAGGAGAAGGGGAAAAAAAAACTCCATTTGCAATATTTTTTTGGGGGGAAACTCCATTTGTACTTAAAAAGATTAGCAAAAGGAAACGATTAAAAAGGAATAAAATGTCATGATGCAATTACTGTGGAAGTAATCAGGTCCAACAGGGGCGCCGTACAACCCCTCCTAATTAAGAAAGCGCAAAAGCTAAAAGGCAGCAGCTTTTGCAATGCTGCAAAAGATGGGAATTAGAGATGCGCGCATCAAATCGGATGAACTCTGCTGGTGATTCCCACGCATAATAAGAGCGCCCCAAGATGAACACAAAGTAATCGCAATAGACAGGTTTTTTACTGCATTTTTTTTCCTGCAAGGCTGACGAACAAGCAGACTAAGTCCTCTGTCCTTGTAGAGCAAAACAGCAGAGGAAATCAAGAGAAACAAATGCAAGAGTGAATCTGCATTTGGGCAAGAAACAACAACAGGGAACATAAACATAAAAAAAATGTAGCGTTTTGATCAGTCAAAACCACCAGGGAACTCCCAGGAATGATTCAAAACCACCACTGTATTTCACTAGGCACCGAAAATAAAATAAAATAAAAAAGAACCGCTTCATCGAGAGCTCTTCAGGTAACCGTCAATGGCAGAAACCCCAAACCCAAAAGCACCCTAATACTAACAAACAAAAAACAAATACAAATAGACGACAGGATTGCAATGGAGAATACTATGAGCTGCTATGGTGGGATTAGTACATAGTGGCGGCGGCATGAACTAAAATATGAGAAATATACCCCCCAAGATGAAATTTTTAGCAGAATGACACCATGGGAAGAGATGGGGGGAAGAAGAAGAAGAGGAGGAGGAGAAAAAACACCATACGTGGAGGAAAGCGACAACGCCGTGCGCCCCGTACGATCCCGCGTGGGAGGAGATCCAGGCCGTCGAAAGCGATCGAAAGATTTGTTCTTTTCGCCCCCCTTTTTTCCTCCTCCTTTCTTCCTCTTTGGTGGTGAGTTGTAGAGCGAGAGAGATGTGTGCGTGTGTGCACACAATGGAGTCTTACTTAGAGCCCTGAAAGGGAATCTTCTTATAAGAGAGAGAGAGAAGAGATGGTCAAAGAAAAGGAAAGAGAGAGAGAGAGGAGAAGAGATGATGATGATGATGATAAGAGAGAGAAGAAGGAAAAAAGGTTTGGTCTTTGAGAGGGATCATTTGGAGTCTTGGAGGAAGGACTATGCTCTCTTACAGTGGGACCCACATTGATTAAGGGGAAGGGGGAAAAAAACAAAGATGGCACCTTGATTACATTACACATAAGACGCCAAAACCAAACTTAAATTTTGTCTCCCCTCCCACTACCAACTGTGCTTGATGAACGCCACCTCACGCGGCACTTGACCCTTTGTTTATCTCAAAGCTCTTTCGAAATCCAGTGAACTCTGCGTCTACTACAACTTGCTAATACTACAATTATTTATTTATTTATTATGTACTCTTAGTGCTACTACCAAACAGCTTTAGCTAGAGACAAATGAGTATGCATGTTAATGCAGTGGAGTAGGAGTAGTAGTATTTTTGTATGGAAGTTTACTTGAATTTTTCTAACGTGAAAGTTGAGGGGAGTTCATTATAGGGTTGAAAAAAAATAAAGGATTGAAAACACAGAATTTTAATATGAATAAAAGCATAAAACAGAGCATCGCAAAACATAAGAAACATACGTGAATAATCTTTGGATTGACCGTAGTGGAGAGATAAAAACTACATCAAGAAATTTTCTGTAAGGATAGAGCTTGTGTTAAATTTCCATTAAGAGTACCAATGATTGAACAATTTCATAGAATTCAATATTCTTTGTTCCAGAGACATTTAGGGGGGGAAATCCTACGTGATTCAAATCCTAAAAAAATTCTTCATTTCAAAGGGGCATGAGTGATAACATGTTTGATATTTAATTTAGAGGAACTCCCGCTCTCTAGAGGAAACTCAACAGAATATTAAAAATTTAAAAATTTTATGACAAAAAGGTTGAATGATACCTATTTACTTAGCACGTGTTTGGATTGGGGACGAGGTGAGATGGGTTGGACTCGTTCATGTTTTTAGGATGGGGATGATCCCATCTATCTATTTCGCATAAAGGGTGGGATGATCCTACATATGCTAGCGAGACAAAAAAAAGTGAGTTAGATTGGTTCGTCAGTTTTTAAGGGACCAAGTCAACCCGGATCTTAAGGGGATATTTTCTGTCAGTGACTATCTCATCTCATTTGTCCCCAAACCAAACACATTGGAAAATAGATTCAACCCAACCTAACCCATCCGGCAATCCCAACCCTTCAACCAAATGCATACTTATGTCTCCAACATTTAATTCAAGAAAATTTCCCGCAATCCAAGTTATGCCTAATGGATTTTGCGCCTAGCTAAAGTTTTTTCCCTCATTTCTTGAAAATTTTATTTCACTGTTATCATCTTGATAGGCGAAAAGTTTGATAAGAACAACCCACGCCCACCCCACATAAATACTCAGTCAATCAGATTAACATATGCCTAACTGTTCAAGTTACCATTGTAAAAACTAAAAAGGAGAAGAATTTAGCTTGAAGTAAAACACGGGACATCTAAGCTAGTCCACTTTGCTACAAGGACATTGCAAATGGATAGACAAGATTTCCATCCAGCTGATCCAAATAGTACTTGCACAAGAGAGCCACTCAAATCTTTAAAAATGTGAGGACAGTTTTTATCATGTGCCCAAATATATGGTGCCCATCAGATTAAAAAAAAAACATATGTATGGAAGTACATTGCAAAACTTTGTGGTGCCAAAACCATTAAATGACTGAAATAAATTCCATATGGCCCATCTGGAATAGTTATTGCATCCTCACATGCATGACCTAGAACTGACCAAGCATCCAACAATAATTTGCACATTGCTTTTGAGATTGCCCATTTTGGGCGACTAATAGGGCAGTGTTAATGGTGGCTATTCCATGACATGACAATTGACAAATGAAGCAAGGAACTTGGATTGTGGCCAAATATGTGTAATATGAACATCTATCCCAGTTTTAGGAATTAGTTAGCTGTATACCAATCTTCCTAGCTACAGGATGCGAGTACTGTATTAAGAGGTTCACAAATTGTCATGAATTGTTTGTATGCCTAAGCTCAAAATGCGCTTGGAACACATGAATTTTACAGTAACAATTTCGTATCAATCGGTTGAAAATATAACAATATTAATTATTTCACAACAAAATCAGTCATATTATTTCCACTTTATAAGCCAAAGCTTTTGTTTTGTATTTGGTGTTCAAATATTTGGTTAGAAACTGATTACATTTTTTCAAGTTCCACCCCTTGTTTAAAAGGAAATTTTGGTACCGATGATTGGGAGATGTGAAGGACTATGGGTACATACCTTGATTACTATTACTACATGAACTTCTCTTTTCTCGCTCGCTCGTTCCCATCATCCATGGTACGTACAGGTACCATACTTTGTACCCTACCAATGACAAGAATAAATGTTTTTCTTTTTAAAAAAAGCGACAAGAATCAGGTGAAGTACTGTACATGTCAATGTGCTGTGTTCAGTTCCAATATATGCAATGCAATTCAACCTTCTCATTATATTTCTCCTACTTACATCCTGTAGTCCACCAGCTTGAGAATATTCCCCTCCACAATTACTATCATCATTCATTTTGGTACAGCTCAAATTTGCATATAGCATTCGTGGGTGGGTGCGTGGTGTGCATGTGTGGTGATGTGTATGCGTGCACATCTTTCGTGTAATCACAAATAAAGAAAATATATGTGTCGTTTTGGATAAATATAAGTCAAGCTCCACGTGTACACATGTAATTAGCAGATAATATTGGAGAAATAAGAAAAAATCTTCTGAATTTTGTTTGGAGCAAAGTTTTAGAAAGGCAAACTAGAATTCAATCCGATGAACAAGCCACATCTCAAGTACCCATTTACTGGATTTACCTTGTCACTTTTTAGTGATATGACATAAAGAAAAGGGGCAATTGCTTACTACCAATTTGACCCTACTTTTCGAAGTTTGCTTGTTTGACCCTCCTTTTCAAAAACGAAGCTCCCGTCTGACCCTGTTTCCACTAGTCCGTTAAGTTTTGATTTAAAATAAAAAAAGAAATGCAACTAATATTCATAATACCCAGAATACCTTTAGGAAACCCTATCCATCCACCCAACCTTATCCACATTTCTCTCTCTTTCTCTTTCCTCCTTCCTGCTCGCTCGACTTGTGGCGGCGGTGCTAGGGGGCGGCGGCGGTGACTAAGGGGGCGGAGGGAGGGAGCGGCGGCGGCGGCGACGACTGAGGGGCGCGGAGGGAGGGAGCGGTGGCGGTTGAGGTGGCGCCGGCGCGGCAGCTGAGGGGCGCGGAGGGAGGGAGGGAGGGAGCGGCGGCGGCTGAGGTGGCACCGGCACGGGATGAGGGAGGCGGCGGCTGAGGCGCTGAGGGGGCAGAGGGAGGGAGCGGCGGCGGCGGCGGCTGAGGGGCGTGGAGGGAGAAGATCCACGCCGGCTGAGGGGCGGCGGCGGCTAAGGCGGCGCCGGCGCGGGATGAGGGAGGTGGCGGTGGCACCTCCGGCGCAGGCGCGCGGAAGGAGGGAGGAGGCGGCGGTGGCGGCGCCGGATCCGCTGACTGCAGCTCAAGCTCCACCGCCCGGACTCACCACCGCCACTCCTCGTCGTCGTCGTCACCAAGGCCGGCGCCGTCTCACCTTTCGTCGCCTCTCCCTGTGGTGGATACGTGGAGGAGAGGACAAGAACGCGCCGCCACCACTCGTCGTCGTCGTCGTCATCACCAAGGCCGGCGTCGGCTCGCCGTCTCGCCTTTGGCCACCTCTCCCTGCGGTCAATCCGTAGAGAGGAGAGAAGAGAGGAGAGGAGAAGAGAACTGACGGGTGGGTCCCACATGTAATAGGGTCAAATGAGTAAGGGCAGAAGAGATATTTTGTGCTTCAGTTAACACCGTTAGATGCCCTTAACAGAATAGGGTTATACCGTAGCTTCATTTTTAAAAAGGAGGGTCAAATAAGTAAACTTCAAAAAGTAGGGTCAAATTGGTAGTTAGAGTTCAAAACGGGGTCAAATAAGCAATTGCCCCTAAAGAAAAAGGATTTCTATCTAGCTCTACTTTGTAGTTCTGTATCTGCCTGAAAAATTTGGGGCTTCTGGCTACAAAGCAGGTCAGGCAAAAGCTCTACTGAAATTTATCAGGATAGCACCTGAGATGAAATCAGAGGCAGAGTGTGCTGAATGCACCAGAGATTTTGCACCACTCAAATCAGTTTCAACACTCAAGTGAAATCGACTCAGGACACTCATGAAAATGTACTACCACAGTATAGATCTTCAGTTACAGTTAAAATTTTTTCATAGGACTCCAGTTGATTCATTCACAGTGTTTTTTCCTTTTCTTTTTGAAAGTTCCACCATAAGGAGACAATGTTCAGTCAATCAAGTCAATGAATAGAGTTGAAGACCCCAGGAAGTGGGGCCCTACACACGGAGATGCCAGGGGAAAAGGCTAAGAAAAAAATAAATTAACAGCAACATTATTCTGAATGCATTTTCTTTCTTTTTCAGTGTAACATTAATTGTTTTCTCTGTTTATAACTGAACACCTGAGTGAAGAGACAAACAAAGATGCCGAGAAGAGCCAAGAGCCTTTTCTCATCAATCAGGGGCACCTTCCTGTTATTTTCCTTCAGATTTTGTGAGAAAACAAATGTTTGAAATTCAGTTTTTTCAGAGTGTTCCATTCCAGCTAAGGAAAAAAATATTTTTTTATTTTTTTTTTTTGAAAAGCAATCATGCATCCTCCCATGCATGTGCAGTAGTAGCATGATATAATAAAGCTTACGGATCTGAAGTGGACGGTGGTGGTGGTAGCTGTTCCATAAATAATTTCCAGGGAGCATGCAGGATGCAGTACATTTAAACTTGCACTGCTCCATATCTGAATGAAGGTATGGATGGCAACTGATGAGTCGTCCAAACAGATAGGAACCAAAACCTAATTAAGAAACCACAAGTGATCCTCTGCAAAACGACTGCAAGAGACATGCATGGAAGGCCTTTCAGTTCACTATTTACTCCATTGCCAGCAAAAGGACGATATCCATACACATATATGTGTATCAATGTATATATACACTAGCAAAATACCCATGCGTTACAATAGACTTTAATTATGTTAGATGAGCTGAAACTAAATCATGATTCTCAAGCTTTGGTTAACGATAATAAGATAAGCAGTGCATTATACACTGTTCATGAAGCAAATATAGCTTCTTACTCTAATATATTGTTGGTCAACATAGATGGTGACCCTCACTTATCAGATAGGTGAGGATGGTAGAACCATCACCACCCCTAATATTGTTGAAGATGATATATAAATATGTAAGGTAGGAGAAGGTATATATATGGCTCCATTGAAGCCATTCTTCCACTCTCACTCAGTACGAAAAAGAATGTCTCAGCTTTTTAATTGTCCCTGCAGCTTAACTGCACTGGCTTTCCGTAGCTCAATAATAATCTGATCTCACATGATCCTTCTGTTGCATGCTTAAATTTTAGGTACTCAAACAAATTTTGGTCTCACAAAAATACATGAGCATTACTGTTTTTCTATAAAAGCCGGCAACAAATTAATTAATCGACATTAGTAGCCAAACACGAAAGTACACCGTGTGAAATCCAAATGCGATGATGACATCAAGGCATGATATTTCATTAACAAGGTTCAGCCGAAGCCTATATTTCCGGAGGGCTGATTATGAGTGTTCCTTCCTGATTATGCATAGTTATAGCGTATCAGGGTATCAAGGATTCTCGACCAGTAATGCTGCCGACCGGTTGTTCTCTCGCATATACTAAGGCTGTGTTTGTTTGGGTGATAGGGAGTAAGAATGCACATCGTTTTCCGCGCGCACGCTTCCCAAACTACTAAACGGGGTGTTTTTTGCAAAAATTTTCTATATGAAAGTTGCTTTAAAAAATCATATTAATCCATTTTTAAAATTTAAAATAGTTAATACTCAATTAATCATGAGTTAATGGCTCACCTCGTTTTGCGTATCTTCCCAATCACCTCAATCCCCTTCTCCTCAAACACACCCTAAGTCTTTATGGGTTACAACATTTGTGCCTCTCTGTTTAAGATGAGTCTAAGATAAGAGTCAGACTCTGTTACTATTCTAACACCTATTACACCTTCAATTTAGTTACAGCTTAGATTTATGAAAGATGATATGCATATATATATTAGAGAAGAAATCCAATGCATAGCATATGGCACCTCATTCCTGAGATGAAATTAGCGAATCTTCTCCTGGTCTGTCTGGCAGATAAGATTGAGATCTTGAGACATTAACATGTTAATTTTCTAGGAAGCAACCCTGTATGGGAATGGGACAGGGTTCAGTACCAAGAAGTAATTAATAAGAACAAGAGCGATTGATTCCCATTAAGGAGAAGATCACTCTATGCACATTTTTATAAGGGTCCGGGGACAGGATTGATCACATCAATCAACTCTTCCTATGCAAAATTGATGAAAAGCAATAGGAAAAGTTGGGAGTAAGATTAGAGATCGGCAATGTGCCCATGATCAGAAGTTTGATAGAAGGGTATCGTTTAGTGGCGGAGTCATCTCCCGGGCTGGTGCAGTCATATCACCATGATATACTGCTACTTTATCCGTCCCATAATATAAGAAATTTTTATTGGATGTGACACATTACAATAAATCTGAACATACCGTGCATCCAAATTCATTGTACTAGGATGTGTCACATCCACTTAAAATCTCTTATATCATGGGACTGAGGGAGTACAATTTTTCATAAAAAAGCTTATTTGAAACAAAGAAATTAAATTTTTTTATAAAAATTAGTTTAATTTCTATAAAAATCCTTAGCTCTAGAGGTTCTATAAAAATTAGTTTAATCACCTCAGTGAGCATATATTAGTACTCTTGACGATCATTCCGAGTAATCTCCAATAAACTACAGGTTGTATGCCCACAACTTTGATGCAGGCTTAGGAGGATGGGAAGTTTCTATTGTGGCTCTCTGAAGCCTGAAGGTGCTCTCGGTATGAGCAGATTAATTAATTAATCCGAGTATAATATGTTACAACTACCACCGTTTTTTAAATGGGGTTAATGGGATCGATCCATGTCATTACAACTTATCCGATTATAAAAGTTATTATTATTTGAAGATATGCCATTAAAATTTAACAAAAATTAGACAATACTTACCTCTTTAATGCATTTATAAAGAATTTTGGACCAAATTACCCTCCTCTTTCCTTCATTGAAGGAGTAAGTAATATATATCTCCAACTTTTATTAAATTGTAATGGCATGTCTCTAAATAGACAAATGGATCTAATAACCCTTCAAATTGTCCCTTAACGGGGTTATTCTTTTTTCAAATTTTTATAACTTTGACTAGATCTCAAAATATTCAATTTGAAAATATAAAGGATAATTCTTAACAATACTATAGTTTTGTTAGATATCTAATAGAAAATAGTGGTAAAAGTTAGATGTCAAAGACTGAATAAAATTAATAGTGCGTGTGTTCGGCTGTCATTTTTTGGCTACGGCTGCAGCTGTAGACAATAGCTATGAATGTGCGCCGCAGTCGCGTACACAGTGCAGAGCAACAACTGCTTGAAAATTTGCAGCCGAACACACCCAGTCAGTATTATAGTATATTAAATAAGTAGATAGCATATGGACACTATACAGCCAATGAGCCAATCTATGTACTATCATATATTATATATTCCAATATTTGCCTAAATGGTTGTTCCTTTTCCCTTTTCCTACTATCCATTTGGGCCGTGCCGGGGCTGCTAAGAAATGTGCATCAACTTCATGCAAATAGTTACTCTTTTCAATGCATTTCTAGATTATTATTTTTTTACTATGTGAAGTGTAACTGAATATTTATTGCTTCTATCGTACATATTGCCCAGAAAATTATTACTTCCTCCATCCTATTTTAAGTGCAACCATAAGTTTTCGCGTCCAATTTTGATCGTTCGTCTTATTTAAAAGTTTTTTATAATTAGTATTTTTGTTATTATGAGAGGATAAAATATGAATAGCACTTTACTCGTGATTTATGTCTTTAAATTTTTTTTTATAAGATGGACGGTTAAAGTTGGATACGGAAAACCATGACTGCACTTATATTAGAATAGGACGGAGGGAGTAGATCACCGACGTGGTGAACATCGATCGGTTTGCCTACGCATGATGCATGCAGCTCTAGCTATAGGCGTCTAGGTGGTACGTGACATGTCAACAGCAACCTGGTACGGTTAGCATGGAAAATATGTCTGGAAAATAAATATATTACAGAAGAAATTCCGTGCTAAGCACGTAGGGTTCGGACCAAAACAGTTTAAAGTGGTCACTTACTGGGACCATATATAATTGCAAATTAAAAGGTGGTCTCACACGAGCGATTACGACAACACATCATCGATCCATATATGTTTGAAATTAATAATTAAAAAATTTCCGACATATATATTCTATTGCATATATCGGGCAAGAGGAGACATGAATGCAAATGCAACGAAAGAATACGTACAACACTTGATAATGACATCAAAATGAGTACTCCCTCCGTTCATGTTATAAAATGTTTTTGACTTTGATCAAAATCAAAATACTTTAAATTTAACTAAGTTTATAAAAAAATAATATTTTCGAACCAAGATAAATTCATTATAAATATATATTTAATTATTAATTTAATAAAACTAATTTGGTAATGTAAATATTACTATATTTGTCTATAAACTTAACCAAACTAAAAGCAGTTTGACTTTGACCAAAATAAAAACATCTTATAACCTGAAACGAAGGGAGTACTATGTATACTATATTACCGTCATTTTTAAGAACCGGCGTAGATAAGGGATCATCGGTTCTAGTTTTGTAACTGGTACTAGTGACTCTTAAGCACACCCTCCAACAGCTTCGAAAGGTTTCATAAGCTCTCTAACTTTAGATTTAAACCGACATTGATGTTTGTTATATATATGTGCCAATTTTTATAGTTTGTTCAGCCCTTTCTATTATCCTATTAGTCAAATCTATCCCTCTTGTGGTTTTCCTCATGTTCTATCATCGACGTCGCTTCCGTGCTGGGGGGAAGAGGAAGGAGAGGGTGTTGGTTATGGCTCCCTGCCACTAGAAAGAATGAGGCAAAAGAGTGACAATGTGAGTGGCCACGCGAGAGAGCGGATCAAGAGAGGTTTCATGGGAGAGAGAACGGATCAAGGAAGCGAGAGATGGTGTGGTAGCACGTGCATATGTGTATAAGAGAGTGAGAGCGGAGAGGCCGAGGGTCTTGTGGATTATTCCCTCCATCCCATAAAAAACCAACATAATACTTGATGTGACACATTCTGGTACTACAAATCTGGACAGACATCTATCCAAATTTATAGTATCAGGATATGTCAATGTTCGCTACTAAGTTGGTATTTAGGGGATAGAGGAAGTATGTGTGAACTTAAAGATATCAGCCTTGGTCTATTTCACGGGTTTAGAATAGGTATGTTAGTGTCAGTTTCTTTCACGCCTCTCACATATTGAGATCCTCTAACTCAAGTCACATGACTTTGAGTCACTGATATGTGAGACATCTTTTCTATAGACCCCATATGTAAGTGACTATAAAGTCACATGATAAGGTAGAGCCGTAGAGGATCTCCCCCACACCACATGCATGTGGGGCTGGGTGGATGTGAAACCTTATCACTTATCAATACTTTTTTTTTTAAGTATTTATCATATGATGTCACATTTAACCCGTTGTGTGACTAGTGTAAAAGCGTTCCAACTAAATTTGCACTTACGCTAACCCTCCTAATTCAATTAATTAAGCTAATTTGTCGAGTCGGAGGGTATAGTTTCAACAAATGATTGAATTGCATGATCCGGCCAGAATAAGACACAGCACGTACGTGCTGTGTGTCAATTAATGAAGGCCGGTGGCTGCATCCAAACGACTAGGAATAATCGAACCTAGTTTAGCTACGTAAGCTTGGAATTAAGCATCGTCGTCGTGTCGACGACGAGATGATGTTCGTACAAAGTATGCATGAATCAGCCACAGTTAATTTGCATGGTTTGCTTACCTTTTCCAATCATTAAAACACAAGCTGGATTTTCCAATAATTGTTTTGCATCGAGCTGGGATTTATAACTTAAGGGTATAATTAGATTTATATTCCACTCTTGTTTATAATTTTTGTAAATACAATTGTTTTGATCGATCGATCTACATTGTTATAACTAATCAGCAGACCACAATCAAATAATGTATTCTATTTCTCGGTATTTTCTAAGTTAATTAACTTGTAATTTTCAGGACTGTAGATACGTGGTGATACATTATCGTCAAATTTTTTTAATAGTATAATTAAAAATATACTTTTACATATATACTATTAATATGTGTTTCCTGTATTAGTGCATTAAAATATTAAAATTTGATTGAGTGCATTATAAAACATCATATATCTATTTAAGAACAAATAAAGTAATACACAACACATCTAATTATTAATTAGATGCATATAAGATAGACATGTTCGTGAAAAAGGACAATATATTCACATATTCATATACAACGTAAGCTGAGCTAGAGCATGTATGAGTGTGTTTGGTTGCTCACATCTTACTAGGCCAAGTTTAGTCTGGCTAAAAAGATACATATGCGTATTTGATTCTTTGCATTGGCTTGGCTTGGCTTGGCTAGCATGAGATTTGTTTGGTTGATTGTAGGAAAGATACAAAATATTTTGTTTAGCTAGTTATACAGATAGTACAAATGATACCCTTTTTGAGGGTGAGGTGATTGTCACCTACTACATTTGTTTCAAATAAAAAAATTAGTATATGATATGACATATTCTAATATTATGAATTTAGATTATAGCTAGAATATGTTTTCATCCAATCATAAATTCTTATATTTTGTAACAGATGACGTAGAACTTATGGGTGAAATTTTCTACCAGTTAGACAAGCCGAACTTTGTTCTATGTGGTGTCACGCATGTATTGATAAATGGACGAGGCCTGTGCAGCTAGTGAGTTCCATATTTTAATATATGACGCCATTGACTTTTTAACAAACGTTTGACCTTTTATCTTATTCAAAAAATTTATATAATTATAATTTATTTTATTGTGACTTGATTTATCATTAAATGTTCTTTAAACATGACATAAGTATTTTTATATTTGCATAAAAATTTTAAATAAGATAAGTGGTCAAACGTTAGTTAAAAAGTCAACAGCATCGTACATTCATTAAAATACAGAGGTAGTAGTAGCAGAAGCAGAGATATGATAAGAGAATTAGCAACAGAGAAGAAGAAGCCAAACTAACGTACCAGCAGACAGCAGTATAGTCAGTCAGTCGACAGGCACAGCCTGGAAACCAACAAGCACGAGCTAAGCTGCTTGTCGTTCAACCACACAACACACCAGCTGATCACCTAGCTTAATTAGCTAGCTCTAGCTACAGCATATATGCATGCATGCATCCATGTTGATGGCAGCTTGCATTTTGCACATGCCATCTGATGGAGTATAATCTGTGTTAATTACATCTAGGTTGTTAATTTGAGCTAATAATTTGATGATGGTGATGATAACGAAATTAACGATATGATGGGACTTGGGAGAACGGTCCGTTTGCTCAGCTGATAGAGATCGGCCAGAAGCAAGTCACACCGGTCTCAGGTTCGAACACAAAATATACTCACTTCGTCCTAAATATTTAATGTCGTTGGCTTTTTAAAATATATTTGACAGTTCGTCTAATTCATAAACTTTTATAAATATTATTTAAAAACTTGAGTAGTAGTAGTATATTTAATAATGAATCAAATGATAGGAAAAGAATAAATAATTACTTAAACTTTTTTAATAAGACGGACGGTCAAACATGTTTAAAAAACTTAATGGCGTTAAATATTTAGTGATGGAGGGAGTACTCGTCTCACCATTTTTTAAATTTAAATTATAAACAGTATTGGGTTGCTCGTCGTACTGCTAAGCCCCTCCTTGATATCCACATTATTTTAAAAAAAACATTTGCGGAAGCACTAGTGGCCAACTGTGTAGTGATAGGTGCACGACTTTAACCACCATGATTTAAATTCTGGTGTTAATAAATATTATGCACGTATAGGTTGATTTTTAATAGAAATTTAAGTAAATCATAGATGTGCCATTGATTTTTCTTCCCTTTAAGCGTACATTAGGGGATATATAAGTATGGTATTGACTGTGTGCGTATACATCTGTCGTGTAATCGAGAAAAAAACATCTGTTCAAGATAAAAAAATTATAGATTAAGGCCTGTTTAGTTCGTGAAATGAAAATTTTTGGGTGCCACATCGAATGTTTGATCAAATATCGGAAGAGATTTTCGAACACAAATGAAAAGACTAATTTCATAACTCGCCTGGAAACCGCGAGACGAATCTTTTGAGTCTAATTAAACCATCATTAGTATATGTGGGTTACTATAGTACTTATAGTTAATTATAGACTAATTAAGCTCAAAAGATTCGTCTCGTAATTTCCATACAAACTGTGTAATTAGTTTTTGTTTTTATCTATATTTAATACTTCATGCATACATGTATTTAAAGATTCGATGTGACTTTTTGAAAAAAAATAGGAACTAAACCAGGCTTAATATGCATGAAATGCAAGAGAGGAACAGAGTAAGATGGAGAGGGCCCACCTACAGCGGCTGGCAGCTAGAGACTGGTGAGTGGGGCCCACGAGTGCAGCGGTGGGCGGTCAAGTCCCGGCAGGCCCGCGGTGTCCGGTCGCGGTCGGCCTCTTGGCTATTAATTCTGCTCATT
This sequence comes from Oryza sativa Japonica Group, assembly GCF_034140825.1. NCBI lineage: Eukaryota > Viridiplantae > Streptophyta > Magnoliopsida > Poales > Poaceae > Oryza > Oryza sativa. The sequence goes on along the minus strand of NC_089035.1, from coordinate 1,040,588 downwards.
TTTAGTATGCACAAAAGGCTACTACGTACCTTAGCTAAGGTTAGGCCCTGTTTGGCACAGCTCCAGCTCCAGCTCCACCCCTCCTGGAGCTGGAGCTCAGCCAAACAGTTTCAGCTCCACCAAAACTGGGAGTGGAGTTGGGTGGAGCTCTCTCACAAAATGTACTAGAGTTGTGGAGCTGGGTTTAGGCAGCTCCACAACTCCACTCCAAACTCAACTCCTGGAGTTATATTTAGGAGTTGGAGTTATATCAAACAGGCCCTTAATTAGCCATAGCTAATCCAACTCTGACAGTACACTTGCACACACACGCACTGTCTCTCCCTAATCCGGCCTAGCTACTGTCTGACCGACTAGCAATGATTATTAACATGAACATCAGATCGATGATTCAGTACATGCATGCATGCCTCCTGCAGGCCTGCCAGTTAATTATCTGTAGCAATATATAGTGATATCTCCAAAAAATAATAATAAGAAGAAATAGTAAAAATATGTACGTAACACAACACTGTATATGGTATATATGTAGGCGATGTTGTACTCATGTACTGTACAAATATACAGTACTAAGTAGTTGGTATAAATTGCTGCTTACAGTTGGGGGCGATTAATATATATACTTGGAGTTACACAAATATACATTTCCTATTATATATAAAAAAACAAATATACAGCTGCAGGTCGTGTGCAGTGCCAGGCTGCCAGCTTGCTAGCCACTTGTATGGTGATCTTTACCTTACTCCACTGATTTTATTACCCCACCACATTTCAAACTGTTGTTATTGGTAGCTGGCAGTACTATTTAAACTTTTGACTATTGATAGATTTTAAATTTTACAATTAGTGATCAAAGATTGAATAGTGGCCGTCAACGGTGTTGATGCTCTCTCGGGTTAGAAAACACGTTGAGGGCCTGTTTAGATGTTTAGATCCCACCTTAAAAATTTTACATCTGTCACATTGAGCGTTTGAACACCTACATGAAGTATTAAATATAGGCTAAAAATAACTAATTGCACAGATTGTGACTAATTTGCGAGACAAATTTTTTGATCCTAATTGCTACACGATTTGACAATGTGGTGCTACAGTAAAAATATGCTAATGATGGATCAATTAGGATTAATAAATTTATCTCACGGTTTACTGACAGATTCTTTAATTAGTTTTTTTATTAGTGCCCGAACACCCCCATGCGACCCCTATATAATACCCGATGTGACACGCCAAAACTTTACACCCCTGAATCTAAACACCCCCTAATTTACTTCCTACGTCCCAAGTATTTCTACAAGTTCAAGCACAAAGTAAGATCAATCCAATAAATGCATTCAAATTAAATAAGAGATACCACATTCGTATCAAAATATAGCAATTTTAGCTATGGTAAATCTAAATATATAGCCAAAAAATTGTTATATTTTAAAGAGTAAATTTTAGAAAACTGACAAAACTATCAATTTGCTGTAATATTAGTGGTCTATTTCAGTTTACTACAATAATAGAGTGGAAAATTATCATAAAACTATAACTTTAATGTGGGAAAGACACCGACCGGCCATGGCTATGGCTTATGGCCAAATTGGCCATCCATCTCGACTTGACTTTCTCTTTCAATCAGGGATCCCCTCCAAGATGGAGGAAGATACTCTACTATACGGAGTGTTCATCGATCCTGCTGCCGGCCGCGTCAACTAGCTCTACTTGAACCCTCTTGCTGCTGCTTCGCTACCTTGCTACATTACTTGACTACTCTTCAGATCCACAAATATTTCAATCTATCCAACCATTTTATTTATCACTCACTAATAATTACATATCTTTAGTTAGATGTGATCCTTTTTAATCAAGTACACACATAGTTAATTTCGCTTCAATCTTTTTTTTTTCGAACGGTCCTATCATTACCGACGTTTTAACGACGTTTTATATAAAAAAAGAAGGTGTTGAGAAAACAAAACAAAACCTTATAATTTTAAACTCTAGTACTTTTAGATAACTTAATCTCTCTTATGTATTCGTGAACGAAGGGAGAATATAAGCTGCTTCTTCCTGGTTCCTGCAGTGCCTGCGGCTGCACGCATAGCTCAACCTGCAACTCTCTGCACCGCCAAGCGCCAACTTAATTAGTTTATTGAACCCGATCGATCGATGACAAAGAGCTACTCCTACTAGCTAGTAATTTTAATCTGCTTGCTTTTCTCCAGCTTACTCTTCCGCCCGATCGATTCGCCGACTGCTATATGGAGTATTATTAGCAGCTGATTGATCCGGCTACTGCATGCACGACCGGCCGATATAAGTTTAATTAATAAGTTGATTTATACTACTATTAGCTTCCATTAAGTAGCTCGATCGATCAGCTCGCTGGCTGGCAGCTGCATGTATATATTTGCCTGCCGGCGCACGTAGATGCATGTGCAATGTCGTCTACTTCCGAGTTCGTCTGACTAAATCCCACAATATCAGCTAAATGCTTAGTAATTACAGATAGTAGTAACAGATCATGCATGCATGCGTGATGCGTGTGCACCACATTACTAATTAAGAGCTTAATTAACCAGGAGATGATAGTCAAATGCACGACCCGTCGATGCTTCATTCGTCAATCCATTAATTAATTCAATTTTAGTTAAGTTAAGAAGGTCAATTAATTTATTTAGTTTGGCTTGTTGAGCTTGTAAGAGGTAGAGACTAACTCTTGAGATAGCTAGCTAGCTAAGCTAGCTGGAGAGTGGAGGCTGGAGCAGAATCGTAGTGATCGATCGATCGAGCACATGCACATGAACGTGTGATTGACCGACCGACCATATCATCACAGATAGACTGATCGACTAGTTATATATACACGTAATCCACACAATATTTTATAATTCACAGTATTATTAGTATAATCTTGTAAAAGAAATCAAACCATATTTAAATCGATGGATCCATCGATCCATCCGTTGTGTTTCCGGCTAAATTCAGTATGATCTCCTACACTTTCTGTAGATGCGTGCTGCAACTCATCAGCGTACGTGCACACACATGTCATGTTTATTTTTCTTTGTTAATCACAAAAGATTTGGATTTGGAGTTACATAGAGTAGGCACGACAATTAGGTAGACCACGAAGGTCGTTAATTGATACGCAACTTGCAGACAGGCAAAGAATGAATCATCAGTAAGAAGAGTAATTCTCCGCTGAATCCGATCGTCGTCGTCTTCTTCCACGGCCACGGCCATGACTGCTGCACATAACAGCAAAGCAATCTCTCGAGGCCGAGGCGACTGACTACTCCTGTCCTGCCGCCCGGTCACTCGGTCAGCCTCATGTAATGTAGAACAATTCAGAGCAATTAACCAATATATATCCATGGTCCTCTTCCATCAAAATGATTCATATGGTCCTGAACTATACATTAAACTCCAAACTCTCTAGTTTTACAATCGTGGACAACATAGTGGGCATTGTGTGAAATGATCCTAAAATCTACTAAAACAAAAATGGATTGTACTCCTTGCAGACTCTCACCAATACAGTCAGTCTTCCCCTGTAGATTTCCCTTTTGCCACGGCCAAACTCCAGCGCCCTGTAAAATTTCCGGGCACACTAACAAAATTGCTGTGTTTAGAGCACCCTAAGCTACAATTATTTTTGTTGCTAGCTTTTAGCTTCTAATGCTGACTACCCCTGGTTGCTACTACATAGAAAGGAAATGCCAAAGTGGCCTCTGATCAACCCCTCCTATGATGATGCCTCTTCCTGCGTGGTGGTTTCTGAAGCATGGACATGTGATCCATGTCTTGGGGATCTCTTGAGTCGGAGGGAGCTCCTCCTGTCAGCCAGTTCAGTGCCTCTCCTGCAGCATCCTTCTCCGCAAGCTTCTTGTTGGCACACGGCTGCCCTACAAACTGCATCCCATTGAACTCCACGGTCGACCTGAAGAGGCTGTTCTTGATTTGCTTCGTCTTGTAGGATGGGTTATCATGCCCAGCCCTAGTGAGAAGGGTCTGGAGCTGGTTCTTAGCATTGTCTCCTCCATTTCCACCACCACCATGGCTCATGGGGGCTGCAGAGAACATTGTCTTTGCTTTCTTTGATCTTTGCTCTTGTCGACCATATACGAAACGACCGTTGCATGGATCCTCAGTGACAAGCAGTCTAATCGCTGACAGAAGCTCTTCACTGGTTTGGATGTCCATCCTCGGGTTTTGGAGCTGTTAAAATAAAAAAGATTAATTGGTCAAATATCACCAACACATTAGCACAATCGAGGACATAACTAAGCCGTACAATTTCATATGAGAATGTTCTGTACATGAAAACAAATATACCACATCCTTTAACAAATGAAATCTGGCAGTCTGGCAGGACATATTTTGATGCAACTTGAATAGAGGCATTCCAAAGCATAGTTCATATCCTCCATAAGATATTTTCCATCAAACAAAAGTCAAAGATGACAGATTTTGGATCATGATGAATTTGACATCCCAATATGTAAATTTGGACCATGGTGAGATCCTACACGGTTACTCCGGGAAAGTGCTACCCCTGCTGACTATGGCCACAACAGCATGGAGGTACGAAACAGCACATGTATCTATATCATATAAAATATACAATATGCTACATATATGTTTTATACAAGATGTTGAGTTGGAGTTGGCAACCGATAACTACCTATTTTGACATTCGACATACCAGCCCACAACTAAGAAATGATAAAGGAATGTAAATACCAATTTAAATGACACATTAGAAATCAGTCTGCAAGTACCTTGCAATGGATTAAATTATCAAGTTCACTCTTGAGACTCAAGTAAGTTGATGCAAGATCACGACTCATGAAGAACTCAAGATATCCTCCAAGCATTTTCAAATGTCCATCCTGCAGCATGAAGTAAAAATTAGCCAATAGTACCTTTGCTTATTTCAGCAACAAATAAGTAATTCAAATGAACTTACCAAGCCCCCTTGTTTTATGTTGCCTCCAAAGAGTAACAGTATAGAATCAGATATAGCCGTTGAGTCCCGGAGAAAAACAGAATTCACCTTCACCTTCTCATTGAACACCAGCCAGGGGAAGGGAATCTTGGTTTCTTTTCCATTGACTGAACTCTGAAAACAACAAAAACCAATTAGATGATACTTTCTCGCATACATCCATTGGTAGAAATAACAAAGCAACATAGGTTGATCACCAGTGATGATAACTAGATCTAACTTACCGAGTAAAGCATGACTTGCCCATCCTCCATTGTCTTGAGAGAAATTGATTTCTCCTTGTTCTGTGATTATCAAGAGCAACAAAACCAATGATTAGGGAATTTAAAGCATTCAACATTGACTTATAAGAAGTTAATATTGGAATCAGTCATCCTCCACATAAAGCATATATAATATGTTTTCCTCCTTTAAAAAAAATAGTGTTTCAGTACTTGCATACTAATTTTTCTTTTGATCATTACCATAAATAGCTGGAACTAGCACAATTCTTGTCACAGCTTCACAGGCAAAACAAAAGTATACAACAGTAGCAAAAATACAAGCACGAAAAATGCAAAAACAGAAATATTAATAAATGATAGGTAACTCACCACAACAGAGGAAACACCTGGATATAATCCTGCACAAATGACCGCCCGAACTAGATTTTCATCACGGCTCCATTTATTGCACGCAGTCATGTTTTCATCAACCAACCCAGTATCCCTGAGAAGAAAGAGAAATTGTCTCCGAAGGGAATCTATGGCTTTCAAGGTTTGCACGGATAGAAAATTTTTCCAGCAGTAGTCATAGCCATTGCGATCTCTTTCAGCCTCTCTCCATCCTTCGTATGCACGAACAAGTGCAAGGTGATCGCTATAGTCCCGGCATGAAAACTGCAATTTAGCAGACTCTGCAAGCTGCATGCAGAAAGATGGCACAGAAATGAAATTTATTACATAGAGACTTCAGAAAAGAGAAGGGCAAGTACAATGAAATAACAAAAAAGGGCACTACCAAAAAGGGAAACGCAGTATATAACAGAATATACATATTTTACTGCATTAGGAACACAAAAAATTTTGAATGCATTACAAGAGGCAGTTCAAACTGGAGTTCTAAGAAAGAATTACTTACATCCTTCTTGTCAAATGGAGTCAAGAATGGATCTCTCACACTAAGTCCCGAAACAATGGTTAATATGGGATCAAGGCAATTAAAAATAGCACCAAAAATCAGCATCTTCCCCAATTTAGGCTCAACTGGAAGCATGGATAAGTGCTTTCCTGGTAATGCCAATCCGTGGGTATAGTTAGCACATGCTACAAATGCTCAAGATGATTCAATAAAGCAGTGATAAACGGATGATTTGAAGGATGGATCTGATACCTAGAATTGTTAACTCTTCATTACGATCAAACGCTCCAATGACTTTGAGATATTCAATGGCATTTTCTACCTGAAAAAATTCAAATTAATTTATCAAGTCATTCCAAGACACAGGATAGACTTTTGCGGCTTGTGATTAATACGGAAATCAAGTACCGATAGAGACTCAGGTGATTGCAAAGCTCTGGATAAAAATTCAGAGATGCTCCCAAGGCGCAAGCTTTTTATTTGCAAACAGAGGGATTGCAGAGGAGTTCTCAGGAGTTCTGGCAACTGATAGTCAGCAAATGCTTCATACACGCATTGTGGATATAGATGGTAACACTCCCCTGGTTGGACTCGACCAGCTCTTCCTCGTCTCTAAATTGTTATACAATTTAATTAGCCAAAATGATATGATAGAAGTTGATGATATGCGTGTTAAAGTTAAAAAAAAATATTTATTAGCATATTGATTCCAGAAAATGCAAATTCATTCAAAGTGTTACGAAAAAAATAAAATTAGTAATACTCCAACAAGAGAAAAACACCTGTCTGGCAGAAGCCTTGGAGATCCAGGTTGGAAGCAAACATGGAGTGTTGTTCAATGCATCATAAGATGTCTCTTTTGCTTTGCCACAATCAACCACAAAAACTACATCATTGATAGTAATACTTGTTTCAGCCAAATTGGTTGCAAGAACAATTTTCCTTACACCAGGCTCAGGTCTATCAAATATTAGTTTCTGCACAGCAAAGAGGCAGTAATATCAATATATGATAAATGGTATAAGAGAAGACACAGATATCATTTGGTGCTTTCTGTATATGGCTGCAAATGACCTGAATAAGTTAAATAGCACTAACAGAACCATATCATGGGATGATATGATAATCATGGAGTAAAACATGACGAAATATATGGGCTTCAATAATATGTTGAACACATTAACAGAAGTTATAAGCCTACAAAACATGACATTCATACATTAACTTAGGACATAGAAATTCCAAACGCAATATTGTAGAACTGGCATTAGCAAAGCAAGTTATAAGGACTGCAGGCAAGTTTCAAATATCGTTATATCAAACAAGTACTGCCACATGTTACTGGACAACACCTTATCGCTTAAGCACATCAAATTGAAAACGGTAGGCCAATCAATATTCCATTGCTTAAAACAGAGAACTGAGCATGGCTGTGCTAAAAGTAACAATAAACATATAAATTAGATCACCATTGTTGTAATACCTGCTCTGAGCTAGCCATTGAACCATGACATGCAAGCAGTAAAACTTTACTAGGGTCTCCAAGCAATGGGTTTGCTTGCAGCTGCTCTTTCAGTGCATTGATGTCATCCCACCCAGTCATAAATACAAGAACTGCGCCAGCTCTTTCCTTTTGGCATATATGGCATAAGACATTTTCTATCAAGTTAAAACCAATCGAATCAGGATTCCAACAGGATAGTGAGTCACGAGTTCGTGCACTGTAGTCCCTTAAATCAGCAGCTTGAACTGTATCCTGCTCAAAAGATGAGTTTAGAGGGGAGACCAAAGCTCTGAACAGGAAATAGTGGGCATAAAAATGCAGGAACTACATACTTCTACAACCGAAGCAATTTGGCTCTTCCTCTTCCTTAGAGCTTGCTTTTGCATCTTCCAACTTTTCTCTTGACCATAGTCATCAATTTGATTGTAAGGAGTTAATCTGTGCCCAGTAATTTCGAGAATATCTTCTAGAAATCGACTCCGAACAGGATAAGTGAAACCCTGAAATGAGATGTATGCAACCAATGAGGGCCATCCTAATAAAATAAGATGCTTTAATCTAGGCTAGGTTAGGATCTCTCTTATGAATAACCCTACTGATGAGTGATCAGAGCAAAATGCAACACGAAAACAACATATGAAACAGCCAAATTAGGCATCTCCCAAGCGACTATATCAGCCCACATCAAAACATAGTATTGAGAGCATAAAGTGTATGCCAACAAGTTCTATTACTCCCGGTTCCACATGGAAGTTGTTTTAGCCTTAACTCCAAAATGTAAATGAAGTTATTTTAGCCTTAACTCCGAAATGTAAGTTGCATTGGAACTTCTAGGCTCCTTTTTGTATTTCTTCTTCCATGTTTGCCCTTGCCAAATAAGTGCTACCTCTCTCACGGAGTCACGGATAATGAGTCATATTTTCCAGTACTACAAATGAAGGGAACAAGTCATTTGAGCTAATTTCTCAATACTTGTACACAAGTCTAAAACAACTTGTATCTGGAATCAAAGGGAGTATCACGAGACAATACAAGTACCAAATATACTGAACCAGTTCTACTGGTGAACAGAGCAGCATCATAGCTGGTATACCACAGAAGCAAATGCCATATCAATAGAGCTGTCAAGCTGGCAGGTACAATGGGACATTTTTATGGCATTGTGACTTCATTAAAAATTCCAACAGAGTTGCAGACGCAGAAAGGATAAAGTAAAGACAAAGACGAGTGAACTCAAAATGCCTTAAGAAATATCTTACAGGTATATGTATCATGGGAGCTCCACCAAAGTATGAAGAGAATAACTCAGCGTTAAGGGTTGCACTCATCAAAACAAGTCTTAGCTCAGGCCGGCGTGGAAGAAGGTCCTTCAGGACAATAAGAAGAAAATCTAGCACAAAAATACAAAAATATTCAGCATGAAATCGTCTACCTGAGTGTCTAGCTATAACTTTTTGAATGCAGATTTATTTATTTTATGACGATTGCAGACCTTCATTCATGCCACGCTCATGGATTTCATCAACAATAACATGGGTAACACCTTTCAAATTTCTATCCACCAGCAATCTCCGCAACAGAACTCCAGTAGTACAGAAAAGAAGGCGTGTGTCCCGTCCTTTCATTCCTTCCAACCGAACTTTGTAGCCAACCTAAAATTAAGACTCCTTAATTAGGGCTGAGATAATAAGAATAATAAAATCACAAAATTCTGCAAGAAACATTAAGCTGAGGCCAATCCTCTCGTCAGATCGCCAAAATGAAAGAATGAAGGGAAAAAAATGCAGTCAGGTATAAGAAAGCATATTATCCCAATAGTATAGCTGATCCAACTGCAGAATTGAACTGATGGCCAATAATTAACCAATAGATTAAAGATAGCTTTTGGATAATGCACATGTTGTACGGATTCCCTAATGGCAACCATAAGCAGTAGTCCCAGCATGAAAAAAAAGTCACTCCATCAGTACAACTCTACAAGTAGGCAGTAGCTCACCGATTCACCAATTTTTTCCCCTCTTTCAGCAGCAACTCTTTCAGAAACAGCTATGGCTGATATTCGTCTTGGTTGAGTACAAATAATACTGCAAGTGGCACCACGAGCAGCATCTATTTCAGACTCTAAAATGTACTGAGGTAGCTGTGTTGTCTTACCACATCCTGTTTCACCTGAAACTACAACAACCTGTTCATCAAAAAGAACATATGTCAATGCTCTTATCTCAGTAGAACTACTCAAAAGATTTTGCCTATGTACTAACATATCAAGATATATTTGTCAAAATTGCTCTCTCAAGTAAAAAAATAATAATATGATACATTGGCTTTCCAACATACAGAACTTCAACAGCCATTCAATTTGGATATTAAGTAGAAGATGTTGCCCTTTACATGAGAATATTAGCTCAGTATGATTGCAGTTTGCAAAGAGATTTTAATTGGAAAAATACCATTCAATGCGAGGATGATATTTGAGCCCTGGGGCAATAGACACATCGATGAAAAGATAGATGTCACTGACTAGTTGATATCTGATCCTTTTTACATTTATAAGCATATTAATTGGTGTTGAAGCAGTAAAATTCCTGGTCTGGTTAGTGATCACTTATTTAAACACTCGTTCACATACATGAATAACTTCCTATTTACTTTCACGAACAAAATAGTTGGGTTTTAAAAGTCCATCATTGACCAAGGTGCAAACCTGATTGTAAATCTAGCAATCCCTCCATTCTCAAATGCTAGGCAGTATTCACAACCAAGCAAATCAATTCAGACAGAATGTGACCAAAGTACAATTTAATTTATTAGAAGAACATAAATAAAGTAGTAAAAGCAGGTCCATAAGCAGAGTCAATAGGGCCATAGGGATAGTCTTTTCTTCTTATTTTGGGAGTAGAAGGGAAGAAAATGACAAGTACTTACTAAATAGACACTTTTTTTTCAAAAGAGTTAAGCATTTGAGAACAAAGGAAGTATCTAATAGTCAACTACAAACACAAATCTAAAACAAGAGCAGGACCTGATTCTGAGCTATAGCTTCCAATAATGTTTGCCTTTCTTTATAAGCAGGAAGACTGCGACGAAATTCCATCATGCTTTGGCCATCATGTGATTCCTGAAAAAGAGAGAAGCTTTATGCCTTTAACAATACAAGGCACTAATCTACACTGGTCACTGCATCCACTGGAATCGATATATAACAAAAGCAAGGGGGAAATGTGTATCGAATAAAACATTCTAAAGCAAATTTGACTACAGCATGACATGGTTAATAATGCAGAATTGCACAAAGAAAAATAATCCCTCTATCCAGAAATTCAAATAACTGATGCATACAACATTACTTAGGTTCAGGCGTGGGCATATGGAAATAACATAGCTGATCTGTTATCAGTTATCAAGAGTATAATTTAGTATGTTAATGATATATTGAAATATCCCCAAACATTATGAAAGAAGGGGTCGAGGGTGCATCTGACTGCAAAGCATGAACTGCAACATATAATATGAAAGGAGGGAGCAACCACTAACTTGCAATGCAACCAATCGATTACTACAGAACAGATACACAGTTGTTTGCAAGTATGTTGTGATCCACTTTCTGAACTTTATAATTAGCCATAAGTTTTCACTTCAAATGGATAGATCCTCACAGAGTAAGCATCATGATTGGAAATTTCTAATACAATTGGAAAAAAACTAATAAAAAAATCTGCAAGTGGTATACTGCATATAATCAAACCTGCCATGATTCCTGTTGATTACGCAACTGTAGGCTTTTTCTTCTTTGTATTCTCTCTATCACAGCACTGGTTGAAGTCTGATTATCTTGCTGCTCCAAGAAGCTTTCGTCAGTTGCAAAACTGTCTGTGCTACTTGACCTTGAGAAAGCGGCATTAGGAAAGCTCCCACTGCTTGTTCTCTTCCGTGCAAGATAATCTGAAAGCAAAGCATCAACTTCTCTTTGCAATCCAGAAGGAATAGACACCTGTAGTAAGTACGAAACGAATAATTTAGCGAACATTAATGAGCAGTGCATGCACGTAGCACGCTAAAACACTTGAGGTCTCTCTGAGGTACAATCAACATACCTCTCTTTGTGGTCTTTTGTCATCAAGGTCTGATCTATAATTAGGCAATGGAACCTTACTAAACACAACAATCCTAGAATACTGACGGCTGCAATAACATAGAGTTATCATCAGATAGGTGGTAAAGCATATGTGGTGTTAGGATATCAGAGGGGGCAACGAAGTACCTGTACAAACCCATTCGTTCGGCCAGTTGGGAAAGTTGTTCAAAATCACGTCTGTCCTTTCTTTCCCTAGAGATAACCTCTTGCTCATCTTCGTTACGAAGAAGCATGTGCAGTTTCCATTTCCATTCATCAATATTATCTAAAGTGGATCCACCCTGGAAATATTATTTAAATGCAACTGTAATGCTTGATTCATCCATAGAAGCTCAGTACCAAACATTTTAACACACAAAGAAATGGAGAAGAAAGCAATCTTGACTCTAAAGATCCATAATACATGGGCTATTTGTAGTTGGCTAGTTGCAATATTTTGTCAAGTTCCACTGAAAACACAGGAAAATAAACAGCCTCTTATCTTGGGGAAACATCCTTTCTGTTTTCCTAATTTTGGCAAATATCTCATGACAATTTATGATAAACAGCTTAATCAAACTTGAGACCTATCCCCAACATAAAAGAACATCTAAAAGGGCACTTCAATGTGGAGCTCAGAGTGCACGGTAAGTGTAATACAGTAATATATATTGATATATGGTTAAACCAGTAATACCTTTAATAAGCAACTAGTAAGACTGCAAGACACATAAACACAAGTTAATGTGGCAAGCTGGTGTACAAAAACGACGGCAAATGGCCAACCTCTCAGTTGTCGTTTCTGTTGGCAACGGCGTTTGCAGAGATAACAGCTAATGGCAAGCACCCTTACTATCGATCGCTAATCGCATCTCTACTGCATAGGCACCCAAATTTGGGTGAAAAGTATTTTGAGTTGCGCAGTTTAGTTTAACCGAGTACTAATTATCCTATTCCATAATCCATATTACTACGTGAGTCATACTTACTACAGCAGAATAAGTTGGATCAACGCACTCACCCTACTCGAGACGGAGGTGCGGTCCATCTCCCGATCCGAGTCATCCTCAGAGAAATCGTCGTAGGCGTACCGGGCGTACCCGGCGCTCCGCTGCCGGAAAGGCTCTGGCTGAGGAGGAGGCTGCCGTGGAGGGGGAGGCGTCGCGCGCCGGGGCGGTCGAGGCGGGGACGGCGGGGGGCTGAGCGAGCGCCCGTCCGCCCGCCACTCGGGCGCGCGCACCGGCTGAGCCTGCGCGGCCGCGGACGGCGGCGGAGCGAGGCTGCCGTTGGTGGACGCGATGACGGAGCGGAGGCGCCGCATCGGCGGGACGTAGACCCCGCTCGTGCTCATGGAGGCGGAGGCGGAGGTGGAGGGCGGGGAGAGGATGGTGGTGCCAGTGGCAGTGGCGCTGCGTGGGGGAGAAGGATTAGGGTTCCGGGAGAGGAAGAGCGGGGAGGGCATGATCAGCGGGCGAGGCCGGCGGTGGAGGCGGAGGCGACCCCGGAGGCAGGAGGCCAGGAGCATCACCAACCGCGCCGCCGCGGCAGCAGGGCCAGATATCTCATGCAGCGCCTCCGCTCCCTCTGCTTCTGGAGCGGCGGCGGCGGCGGCGGGAGGACGGCTCGAGGGTTCGGGAGGGATCTGGACCGCCGGGGTTTGAGGAGGGTTTAGGGCGGAAAGCTCCGATTCCGGCGAGAGGCGGCGGCGCGGGGTTGGGGGGTCGGGGCGGAGAGCGTGGCGGCTGTGAAGGGGAAAGAGAGAGAGAGAGAGGAGAATCAAGGAATGGATGGGTGAGGTGGGGTGCGGGTGCGGGGTGCGGGTGCGGATGTCGGTGAGAAAAGGAAAGGGCAGTCCTAAGCAGTGGGAAGTTTTGGGTCACTGACATGTGGGCTGCTCTATTCGACGTTTCGCTGCAGCGCGGGCCCACTCGCGCGCGCGAGCCCTGGCCCCCCTTGGTGTATCGAGACGAGGGCGACGTGGGCCCACGTGGCCTCTTTTGCAACGTCGGTATGGACGGCTGCTTTGGGCCCTAAATGGTCGTGACTTGGCAAGCCCTGATAGGATGAGCAGGTGGGGCCCACGAGGATACGCGAGATTTCTGTGCTTTTTCCCCCTTTACTTTATAGAGTTGGGCCGGAAGCCCAAAAACAATAGCCCGCCCGTGGCTAGTTAGCCCATGAAACAGTGAATCAGATTTTCTCATTTCAGAATGCTGCCAGTTTACCCCAACACAAATGAAACATCTCTCTCACAGTCTCATGGCCGAAAGGCATATGCTTACAGTAAAAGCGTGCTATCAAAATAGTGTGTTTCAGAGTCAGATACAGCTCTCTAAGGTTTCTCCCGTGCTAACGAAGCTAACAACAATCGGTGGCACCAAACATACTCTGGTGATTATTCACTCCGGTGTTCAAAAAACAGTGACACGAAATGGCATGTTGTATATCACGGAAGTCTCTTCTGCCGCATCAGTAAGTGTAGCCCTTCTGGAACATTCCCTTCTTGGCCTCATCGCTCTCGCCCTCGCCGGTGTAGCGACCGAGCTGAGCCAGCGAGTTCGCCTTGGCACGGACCAGCAGTGCCTTCTGCGCTGCCTCCACGTTCTCGGGGCGCCCCTGCCATGTCTTCAGCACCGAGTTCTGGAGAGCCCGGGCGTATGAGAAGGACACATGCCATGGGTTTGGTTCTTGGTTCATCGCGTTCAGGTTCAGGGTTGCCTCCACCTCAGATTGCCCACCAGAAAGGAACTGGAGAAAACAAAACGAACAAAGTTACAGAACTCTGTCCAGTTGGTTTCGAATGGAGATGGTATAGAAGATAAAATTACTATGAGAATCAAGAGCTAAGAAAATACCATGATTCCAGGGACAGCAGGCGGCACTCTCCTCCTCAGCATTGTAAGGGTGTGCTTCGCAATGGCTTCTGGAGTGGCCTTCTGCTTGTGTTCAGCTCCAGGGGTCACCATGCTGGGTTTCAGCAGGATACCCTCAAAAAGAACATTGTTTTGGGCCAGGTAGAAGAATACCTCAGACCACACTTTCTCTGCCACTTCAAGAGTTCTCTCGATCGCATGGTCACCATCAAGAAGGATCTCTGGCTCAACAATTGGCACTAAGCCATTGTCCTGCAGGTCATTCCAGTTAAAAGTTTAAAACATGGTGAACAAATAGAAAACTTCTTGTGACTTGCGAGGAATAGAAAGCACTAGAGCATATATGCATGTTAGTTGACACAAATTGTGTTGAAATTACATGATGTGGTGTATATTGCATCACTATTACTCGATTTCGAAACATTTTAGATGGTGTCAACACTAAAAAAAGATAGTGTAGAGAACTGCATTGATTGGACAAAGGCACAAGCTCTTTCCTCCAGCTTTCTACATGAGTTTAACTTAATTCTTACCATTGTTATATGTGTTTCCATGTGCAGTCACTGTGCATAATTGATGTATATGGTTTCAAGAACAGTACAAGTGTTCAACAATTATGATAGTACAGGTTATTACTATTGTCAAAAGCGTTTTGAAACATCAAAATAAGACCATAAAAAAAAGGTTGTTCATCAAGGCTCTTAAGCACACTATCAAACTAAAGCAATGTAGTTGATAGTGACATTTTTACCTGAGCAATGGCAGCATATCGAGCAAGTCCCCATGCCGCTTCCTTGACTGCTAATGCTGAGGGACCACAAGGGATGCTAACAACAGTCCGCCTGGAGAAGAACAACATACCACAGAAAGTTTAGAAAAGATATATGCCAATAAATTAGACAGAGTCACAATGAGTATGAACTAACCACTTAGCGAAGCGTGCCCCCTGCTTGTAGTACTCAGCACACCTTGAAGCCAAACCATCTAGGCCTTGGCACCAAGATTCATTGTTGGACCCAGGCAATGGAACCAAGCCCTATTTTAGACAACAAAAACCATGAAGTAGTAAGAACCAATGCTGAAACTGTCTTGATGAAAACAATATGACGATCATCATATCATGGCATGCATACCTTGTCGACCTTGATACCGGGCATGATATTCTGATCCTTCAAGCAGTCAACAAACTTCTTACCATCAGTGGTTGACTGATAAAGAGTTTCCTCAAAAAGGATAGCACCAGAAATATATTCACCAAGACCAGCAGTGGTCAGTAAAAGCTGCCTGTAAGCCTGGCGGTTAACTTCTGTGTTGTCCAAACCAATGGATGCTAATCTCTTTCCGCATGTGGCATTCGACTCATCAATTGCCAGGATACCACGCCCTGGGGAAGCAACAGATTTCTGCACAGATGGAAAGTTAGAAACATTAGTTTAGCAGCAATGAATCAACAGGAAAAAAAATCATTGCTGTCAAGAAGCAAGTAGTGAGAAAATAGGAATGGCTTAGGACCCGAGGTTGAAAAAAACCCCAAGTCACTCAAATCAGAGAGACATAAGCTCAAACATTTAGCCAAATTACATAACAAAGAAATTGTATAGACCATGACTTGCTGAACTATTTCAGTGACCCTTGCAGTTTGAAAATTTGTGTCCAGAGCAACACTAATTTTCTGCTCTATACTTCAGCCCTTCCTAGCAGGTTAATTTTATCCAAAAACTCAAGCAGTCAGCTAACATACATCTAAAATGCCGACCCAAAAACAATCATCCAGGATCATTTTATACCGAACGAATCCATGACTGAATCAAAAGTTAACCAGACAGCATCAATACAGCCCACTATTCAGCATCAATACAGCCCACTATTCACATCATTATCCACTAGAACCACAAGATTACCAGGATCAGTAAACAAGACAGAAGCATTGTGAAAACAAGATTTACCACTCAACAAATCGCATAATCAGCACATAGTATGATAACAGCCAACAATTTAGACAAATGCCACCAGTGTATCTACATGAAACCAGTATCAGTAGAGTTGACTCGATTCGATTGACCAGATTTAGCACGACCTGATTTGGGATGGAACAAGTAGCAAGGATTATACTGGAAATCACAGCTTCAGACCTTACATACTCCTAGTTCATTATTCCAATTTTAATTCTGCATCAAAAAAAAAATCTCAAACGAGCGCAGAAGCTTTTATTCAAGTAAAACTATTGTCAGGATTATAAACTGTCCAAAATATCTGCACTTTGTTGCTATTTCACCAAATCACCTTGTATGTACTTGTAGATTTAACAGATACTTGAATTCATTCAGATAATCCAATATACTAGTCTCGATTATTTTCGCCAACACACCCCCCCCCCCCAACCCTACTGAAAAGTCCCCACCACAAATCGCTAGATACCAACACACACACGGACGGCGCCATCATAGATCGGCACATGCGACACGAGCAACCTCCAAAGCATAGATCCTTTCAAAGGCGACCGGCTCCTAGAGCAACAAGTACGATGAAAACGAGGGAGATGTGGTAGGGTTTGGTGGGGGCTCACCGCGGTGGAGACGAGCTCGTCGGCGTAGGAGACGGCGGCGGCGCGGATCACCGTAGCACGGCGGGGCGGCGCGGATCGGCGGCCGCCGCCGGGGAGCCAGGTGGTGGCGGCGGGGGGGGAGGTGAGCTTGGCCGTCAGCATCGCCATTGATCCGCCGCGGCTGCGTCTGCGTGCGAACGTGCGATCGCTTCTTCGCTTTGCGGCGTGTTTGGAGTTTGGGACGCGCCGCGACGGCGACAAATAGGAAGTGGGTTGGTGGCAGACGAGAAAGTTGGAGGGGCTTTTATGAATAAAAACTCCCCCCCAGTTCTCCTCTTATTTACTTCAAGCCCTTTTTGACCAACTTTTTCTAGCCATAAAACACTACAACTGGTCAACTGGAATGCGGAATTAATAACTGGGGATATGCTTCAAAATTAATCAAAAGTGCAATTCATTTGAAAAATATGAACAAAGTACAGATGAAATTTGGTTGGTAAGAAGATCTCAAAATTTCAAAGGAGGATCAGGTGAGTACACTTGACCAGAAATATGGAGTAACATAAGGGGCAAAATGTACACGTTGTACTCTCCGCCGCCAGCGGGGCCGGGCGGATCCACCGAGGAGTCCAGAACTCCAGATGCGGCAGTGGGGGGAATTACGGAAGTGCCCCTTAACTTCATTGGAGGCCCAATTCCCCAAACATCGAGGCCCAGCTATAATTCGCAGGCCTTTCAGCTCAGCCCATGAAACTGTTGGGCCATCAATCTGCTCAGAGTTTATTGGGCCATCAGCTAGCTTAGAGAGGATCGAAAGCGAGATAGATTCAATAGGAAGAAGGCACAGCAGCAGGTAGGCATGGGCATGGCGGCAAGCCGGCGGTGGGCGGGGGGCAAGCGTGGCTGGCGGCGGAGCGACAGGGGTGAGCTGCTGCTGGCACTGTCGTCCGGGGATGAGACACGTACGCATGTGTACGTGATCCGTATACCCACAAGTACGTACAGGAGAAGTACAGCAAGTCATTCAGACGATATGATGCAGCAGGCAGCATGTCCATGTGTAGATGTAGTGTACTTGGAATACATCAGGACATGTATGCAGGTAGCGTGATCTATCTAGCTAGCTATTGCCTCGAGCG
This sequence comes from Oryza sativa Japonica Group, assembly GCF_034140825.1. Classification (NCBI taxonomy): domain Eukaryota; kingdom Viridiplantae; phylum Streptophyta; class Magnoliopsida; order Poales; family Poaceae; genus Oryza; species Oryza sativa. The sequence goes on along the minus strand of NC_089035.1, from coordinate 1,022,298 downwards.
AGCAACGACATGATCGATCTGTACTCTGATTTGTCATCTTCCTCGATCGATCCATTAGCTAGCCGGGGATCTCCATATGCAGATGCAGTTGCAGAGAGAGAGAGTCATTGTTGCTGCTGCGTCTACTAGCTAAGTACGCAGAGTACAAGGGAGACAGCGAATTGACGTACATGCATATCGATCCATGCAGTTGTAACAGGAGATTGATCGATCGATCGATCAATTATATTCATCCAGCCCTACTGCGTACAGCAATGAGCTAGCTAACTCTAGCTAGATATCGCCGGCCCTGTTCTGATCGATCGATCGATGTATTATAGATGTTACAACCTGTACGACCTGCCAAGCTCGATCCGTTCTTTCATAGAAGTCACCTAGCTGCATGTCAATTTTGCGTATAGTATCATTTATGTGCGGAAACGACAATAATGCATATAATTCACACACCAACTACTACCCAGAAGAGCTCAGGCAATCATGCATATTTCAGACAAGCGTGCGCTTGCATGCTTATATATGTTTGCTACTAATATGCAAACAAACAAGGGCGACCTAACTAGCTACCTTAGCTGTTCTCATATATACATATACTGATGACAATAATCGATCTATACACACATTTGTGTATTGAGTTGACAATTAATTTCCCTGTAATAATTTAATTCAATGGTTTATACAAACATGATGACAACAGTATAGCAAGGTGTCGGATGAGTCCACAAGTGCCGGGGAACACTGCTCATAACCTGTCATGTTCATCTCATCGTGATTATATATGAACATGACTTGCAAGCCCAACATATATAAAAGTAGTAGGTAGCTACATTTTCATTAATTCAGCTCAAGGATCGGAGAAAAAATCTCTAGCTATTACTAAATAAAAATCCAGTATGTCATATCTGTTTGTTTGCAGGCAGGGCTGACCCACATGTCAATGTCCCATCTTAATCGTCATTAATTAGGCTGATCAAGACTGATCCATGGCCGTGTCTTCTAAAAGGTCAGCATATACAAATGGACATCGATTCATATGTATACGGTATCTATATATGTATATGTAGAGATCATCACTGTGATGGCCCCTGATTATGATCATTCCCAGTGTCATCGTCAATGCCGATCGATCAATCGATGCATGGATTGGAGGCATATGGCCGTACTCGTGGCTGGTGGCTGCTGCTGCTGCAAATGAATCTCTTCCGATGCATATGTCGACAAACACACGCAAACAGATATGGCTTGATCGATCCATCCAAATGATGATATGCCATATCGATCGCAATCTATGCAGTGTGTACATCTGATTTGGCTACCAGTCTCGTCAGTGTCACTCCCATTGCCGCCGCCGTAATTCTCGACCCGGATCGACAAACACATGCGTATACGACAGACAGGGAGGTCGATTTTAATCTGCTTTAATTTATTAGGGGATGTACAATGGATATATATTAAGCTGCAAGTATGGGTTCTATATATCATCAGCCGTATAAAGTAAAATCTATTCACGTTGGATTTTCATTGACATGGAAGAGAGAGAGAGTAGCGATATGTTTTTTTTTTTACTCTTTTCCTTCTAATATATTGACGTGCATTCCTTTTGCACGTTTAAAAAAATGTGTTATTTGTTTTTAGTACGCCGCTGATCTGATAAGCGGCAAGTGCACGGTGTAAAAGAGAAACGTCCGCGAAACTTAGCGTAACAGACACCCTCATTGTACCTCATGCATAGGTCACAAAAGCAGATCCTCTAACTTGACTACAAATACAATTAACTTATTGACACGTGAATCTCACTTTACCATGACCCCATGATCCACATGTCGGTGGTTCAACTGCATAATAGTTAAAGTCAGACAACCCCTTTTCATTGGTCTCATATGTTGTCTCTACACGATGTGCGGGAAAAAACTATATAACATGTATTGATTGATTTGGTTTTGATTCAGATCAAGGTTCTTATATACTACTCCCTCCGTCCCATAATATAAGAACCTAGGCCGTTTGTCCAAATTCGTAGTACTAGGAAATGTCCCATCCGGTCCTAGGTTCTTATATTATGGGACGGAGGGAGTACTCGCTTAATTTTTTATACGTAATGTCATTGACTTACATAAATGTTTGCCTTATTCAAAAAAGTTACCTAATCAACATATTATTTGTTTTATTCACCAAAGATACTTTAAGTATAACTTATATATTTTCAAAAGTAATAAATAAGACGAATAGTGAAAATATATATACAAATGATGAAGTTAAGACGAAATTTATAAATATTACATGTCTTATGCATACTCACTACATGTATGCACGTTACATCCTAATCAACATCAACTTCATAAATTAATATTGCCAAGTTATTTTGGTCCTCATTCGCACGAACTAGACAAGTTTGTACTAAGTTATTTTGGTCCTCATTCGCACGAACTAGACAAGTTTGTACTGTACTGAAACGAGCATTTTACAAGTTTATGTACTAAATTGCGCCCACATAACAAGTTTATGTACCACCAATGCAATTTACTCTATATTAAAAATAGGGGTTGTAATTTGGAAGTTAAGCTTGAGTCCTGTTACAATTTAGAGGTGTTTTATGATATCCTCTATTCATAGTAGAATTAATATATAGACCGTTCTTTTTTCAATCCAATGGATCATATTTATTTGTAGTAACATCGTTAGTAGAATTTGTATATCAACGGTTGTTACTCTTACTGTTGATAATATTTACGGTGGACAAACATGGACAAGTTTATGTGCTAATTGTTCAAGTGATGGCAATATTATATCATTAACTCTGAATATACAGCTTGAGATATACACAGACTGATTCGTAGCAATTATATATAGTATATCACTGGTGAGTGAGGACCAGCTAGCAGTACTGTTTTTAATTACACTGGCACGCTTGGATCTTCTTCTTTGATTAATATAGTTAAGAAAGTACAGTCACTGACATCAACATATTTTCCAACTCCAACATCATCATGCATATTACTGGTGAAGAACGCCCCTTCGATCGATCGTCATGCCAGTTCATCAGTGACTGCAGCTTCTTCGTCTTTGCGAGATGCATCTTCTTGTCCGAGCAGATGCCTCCTGATGTCGTCTCCTCCTCCCTGCACCGGCTGGTCCTGCAGGTTGTTGTTCTTGCTCTTCTTCTCCTCGCTTTTGCCCCACAGCACGAAGTACAGCCCGATCACAATCAGAACTGCTCCGATGATCCTGCCAATGATAATTTTTACAGTCCAGCGATCAATCGATGAGATAAATTCAGAGAATTAAAGGAATGCACTTTTTTTTACTGAACTTTGTGTGTAATCATCTTACCCTCCTGAGTATAGCTGATCTCCGAGAATGATGGCGGCCATGACGGCGACGGCGACGGTCTGGACCGGCTGGAACACGGCGGTGAACAGCGGCCCTCCCCTGTCGATGCACCATATCTGCAGAGCAAACGCCACGCCAGATGCCACAAGACCCTAGCAAGCACCAAAAAGAAACGTCATTCTATTAATTTCTCATGATTTTTCATATATAGATCTCGAAGACGGTATGTTGCAGCTATGCACTTACAGCGTAGAGGATTGTGAACAGCTCGCTTCCGGAGTTCACCTTCCATCTGCTCAGGTCTTCTTCAGTGAAGGCTGCAATGACCAGGAACTGGAGGAGCCCAAAGATGCAGGTCAGTGATAGAACTGACAGCCTAGCTGGGTACCTCTTCAGAACTGGCACCTAACGACAAAACAAACAAGATTCAAATACACCATGAAAAGTTAGTTCAGACATTCAGCAAATCATAGCCATCGATCCAATGCGCATGCATGAGAGACTAGCCATCTACCTGAAGAACCATCCATCCAGACCATGAGAGGCAGTGGCCAAGGATGAAGACGCAGCCCAGAGTCCAGTTGAGGATGAGGCTCGAGGAAGACAGGGACTTGATGTTCAGATTGTGATTGAACAGTGGTAGGCCCTTGTAGAGAGTTATCACTGTGGCACCACCTATGCTCACCACCGTGCCCACCACCTTGGCCACCCCATGCCTCTTGCCTAGGTCTACTTGCTCAAGCCTGCATGCACACAACACACGTACAGTTTAATCTGCAGTGAAAACTCAAAACTACATGCATGTATGTTACTAATATATATCTTTACACTGATCTTATATTTCTTCGGTGTATAAATTAAGTGATATATACCTGAGGACGGCAGCCATGGCAAAGGTGATGGCAGGAACTGTGTTCTGTATTGCAGAAGCATAAGTTGGTGAAAGGTGATACAGCCCTAGGAGGTAGAAACCTTGGTTTGCAGTTATCCTGAACAATGGTACAGAGATTCAGAAACTTCAGTCCGAGTAAATATGGATATATATAGAGCAGAGAAGATGGTAAAAGAAATCAATCTACTTACCCACACAGTGCTAGAAGAAAAAACTCCACCAGCAAAGAGAAGGTCAGTGGTGGTCTATCTTTCCTGATAGAGATCATACATGAAAAAAATGTACAATCAACAACAGCTTATATATACTTTTGAGAAAAATGAAACAACTGATTAATTTTTATGTAAAAAAAGAAGGGGTTTATTTACGCACTTCTCGAGGAAGTAGGCGAAGGGCGCGAGCAAGGCGAGGGAGATGAGGTTCCTATAGACGATGAACACAATCTTGCTGATGCCCATGTTGAGTGCTGCCCTGCTCACAATGTGGAATCCTGCAAGCAGGAACTGCAGGGCCAGCACTCCTATGAACAGCTTCACCTTCTCATGCATCACTGCTGCAGCTGCCTGATCCCTCCCCATGGTCTCACTACTCCTTACTCTCTCTAGTGTTGTTACTTAACTAGAAATGCAGTGATGCTAGTAGTGGCCTACTGTTACTAGCTAAGCTGTTGCTTGTGTTTTTGAGAGGAGTGCAGGGCGTGTGCGTATATATAGAGGGTTTTGTTACTCCTGAAGTTCATGAAGGGATATGGTTCCTATAGACTATAGACTATAGAGACCTCTCAATTGCATGAATGCAATGCGCTAATAGTAGTTTCAGTACAATTGCCTAATTGCAGCACATGGTGTAGTGCTTTATTACATCATATTTGTGCCATATTAGCAACAACAGAACAAGTGTTAATTAGTACCACATGTATTTTTTGCTGTATGCATGCACACGTCATTGTAATAGAGATACTGCAGCAAAAAATTTTCAGGAACTGTTCAGAACTCATTTTTATCATACATATCATTGATTCATTGGAACAGACTTAACTGTGACCTACAGGAAGCATAAAAACCAAAAGTTACACCCATCATATAAGCAGGCTATGCAGTTAAGGCAACATCAGAAGAACATCCTAGTTTCCTATATGTTGAATGCTGATCATGTCCTTTCCCTTTTAATTTCTTCCCTCTGTCGTTATGACATATGTGTGGGCAATTTGACTTGATCTTCTTGGTGGATTTGGATTACTGTATGGTATGGGGGAATAATTTGGAAATATGCATATGTTTGATATATATATGGGTAGTGGGCTCCTGACAGGTAAGCCTGCTGGGCTGGAGTGTCCTGAGTTTCAAACATGCAATCAGTGAGGAGGGCTCCCTTGTATCCCTGTTCCATCCATGTCGACTTAAATGCGATGCTTCTTACATCTTTCTCGTTATTTCTTTTTTAGTTTATTTTTGCTCACCATATTGTGATTCTCTCAAGCTATCTTGATCACGACCTGTTTGATTGATGAGATGGACAGCAAAAAAATGGCTCGTGTTCATGATTATTTTTAGAAAATGGGAAATGCAAGTATATATGCTGGATTCAGAAATCAGAACTAAATGAGCCAGGTTGGGATTTGGTTGCCAAAAAAAATTCAGGCTATCTGATGGCAGACAAGACACTATTTCAGCACACAAATGTAAAAAATCAGGTTTAACTCACAACCTTGGCATCCACATTTTCAACCATAATTCAGCAATCCTGAATAAATAATTTTTGATCCTAAGGAAAGAAAAAACATACCTCTTCAAATGTCACAAAAAAGCATACACAACATTTCCATCCACTCCTATAATTCTGAACTTAAGCTTCAGTAGGACTCCATTAAACTGAACCAGGGCTCTCTGCTTCTTCCATTACTCAGAAGAACAAAAAACATCATCCGGCACCTGACATTCAACTCTAATTCTCAAATCCAGCAAAACTTCAATGAGATGAAATTAAACTCCTATTAGCAATGCATCAACGAGAACTTGATGAATCATCTGGCATATGTACATCCTGGACGCACACCATGAACAGGCAAGCAAACACACGTGTGGACGGCGACATGACAAACCTGTTGTCGATCACCTACACTACGACAAAACCCACCCTCTCCTCTCCTTTTTCCTCTACTCTTTCTGCATAATTGCATTGCGTTTGCATCAGGTTTAGGTACATGATTTTGATTAATTAAGGAGTCATGGTTGCTGAGGTGGTGCATCCAGTGCAGGCCATCTTTCTTGACCATCCTACTCCATAGGTTGGGGTGCTGCAGCACATGGTGTGTGGACCTGACTGAATGAACACCTCACAGCACAGAATGTACATACTCCTCAGACCAAACTACTTTTAGCTTCATATCTATGTTCAGAATCAAAGCCTAGTTAGTGTCTTAGTGATAGCAGGGACCCCATGGAGATTTAATGGTGATCAGCGTATGATTCTGGTGCGGTACACATGATTTGATGACGATCACATGCGCCTGATTTGGTGGTCTATCCTTGTAATTGCATTTAAGCACACATTGTTCTTCTCATGTGGGTTTTATTGTACTGTATCCACTGTTTGCAACCTGACTGGGAATCTGGGATGTACTGATGCATGCATGTCTGATGCCTGAAAGTACCAGTCAGAGTCTAACTTTATTTGTTGGTTTAAAAAGAATTGATGGGGACATGCATGGTAATGATGAGAGATTTAAGAGTCTGCTAAAACTAATTGACCTAAGCACACACAAAAATGAGGTCTTTCTTTATCTTAAAAAAAAGACTAGTTTAAACAAGTTCATCCATGGATCCCTATGCATATTGCAGCTAAAAATTGGAGCATACAAGAAGCCTATGCTTATAATATACTCCTTCCATATAAATATATATTTTTTAACTTTTTTCTTCAAACTTTTTAAAGTTTGATCAAGTATATAGAAAAAAACATAACAGTATTTCTAACACAAAACACACATACTTTCAAATGTTAGATCTAATCGAACTAAATTGATGTTATAGATGTTGTTATATTATTCCAGAAACTTAAAAAGTTTGACTTATCAAAAACTAAAAATGACTTATAATATGGAACGGAGGAAGATATAGTAATAGTACTATGTCAGGGGTTACAGCTAATTAACTCATTAAACACGAAGACAAACAATGCCGAACAAGTCCAACTGTTGGAGAAGTTTGTTCATATATGAATTAACCACCTTATACACTGATTCAGATCTCAAGTAATGAACTATACTGATTGTCATGGGCCTCTGTACTCACCGAGGCGGAGGACGCAGGTATCGGCGGCAGTTCGCCGGAGCTCGGAGGGAAAGGGTTGAGTCTCCGGCGCCGGCGTTGATGGAGTCGGAGACGCGGAGGAGGAGGCAGCAGTTGGCCGGAGCCCCGAGAGGGAGTATCCGGCGCCGCCGCCGCCGTTGAGGGAGACGGAGGCGGCAGCCGTCGGCCGCCGCCGCGGCGAGGCGGCGAGTTCTCCTCCATGGGCTTACCTCTCATGAACTATTGGGCCTTAAAGTCTAATAATGGATCATCGAGCCCACGAGCGAGCCGAGCAGTGGGCCCACCTCGTCTGACAGGTAGTCCCATCACGTGGGCCCCACCTCACCTTTGCTGCGTGTCCCCCGCGTACTCTCACTGTCGCTGGGCCCCACGTGCAAGCACCTCACGAACCGTGTGCACGTAGCAAAACCTCCCCATCGTCTTCCCCCTCTCGCCTCTTCGCGCTCGCGCCATCTCTCCTCTTCTCTCTCTCTCTCTAAACCAAAACCCCAACCAAACCCACCCGCAAAACCCTACCTCTCCTCCACGCGGCGGCCGTCGGCGGCGCGGGCGGCGGCGCGATGGTCGTCTCCTTCAGGGTGTCCCGTCGCGGCCGCCGCTTCTACCCTCCGCCGCCGCCTCCGCCTCCTGCGGCCGCAGCAACCGCCGCCGATCGCGCGGCAGCGCCACCCGAAGGCTCGCCCCTGCCGCCGCCTCTGCCCTGGGATGTGAGTGCCCTCGGCTATCTGTTCCTCTCCATCGTTGTTTACTTGAAGAAAAGAGCAATCGCGATCGTGTGGATTGGGTTGGGTGTGTGCAAGCGTGCGTTACTGTCGGTTTCGTTTTGATTCGTGTAGCCCGGCGCCGCTGCACGATCGGATGTATATGATAGAGACGGAGTTGGTTCTGATGATTTAGGTGAGGATCTGATCTAATTGCACGATTTTTTTTCTGTTGATTATTGTCGGAGCATTTTCACAAACACTCTTGTGGTGCAGATCTTGAGCCGTCTTTTGCACTGAACCTGTTTCCGGATGGATACTCAATTAGTGACCCAGGCAAGGTACGGCTTACATTTGAATAGAAATTATCTATCTGTAACCTGTTGATCGTAACAGCGTCTGTTGGTTTCTGCAAAGGGAATGCTTCTGTTTCTGATTGGTGATGATCCTCAGAAGAGGCCGTACAGCAAGGCATCTCGAGCTTTGTTTTCTGTAAGTGTGATTCTTATTATGTAATTTTCGTCTGGAATTCTTATTATGTAATTTATCGTACAATTTTGCACATGTGGCCATCTTTTGATGATGTGATCAGAGAGAACCGGTAGTTATGTATACATTTCTTAGAACCACATGCCCTTTTTTTTGAAAAAAAAACTGAAGTCATGGGCTCTGCCAATTAAGTATAGAATCATCATGCATTTCATTTCTTTGCTGGTGATTTTTGGGAACCAAGTAGCTCTATTGCAATTCTATTTGAACCACAAGATTCTAATCTCCTTAACAAAATTATTTCATCATTACAATCTCTTGCATCGTCACTGCAGATTTCGTAATTGTCCAATGTATTGTTACAGGATATTGAGCATGGCTGCTTGCCTCAAGTCATCTTGGGCGACATGCCTTGCAAATTTAGAAATGGAACTATTGTGTGTGAGGTTAGCTAAAGTCATACTCTAATTTTGCAACTTTAACATATGTTGTATTTCTGCTCAGGTATCTTCTTTGTACAATGTAAAATACTAGGTGCGGGACTACCGGCCCTTTCTGTCTAATGCTGGCGATTCTTCAGGAGATGACTTCCCAATAGTGAATAGAGTTTCTCTTAGATTGGGCACTGAACGTGTTGTGAAAGATCTAGCTTCTGTTGTTAATGCTTCATGGACTTATCACGATCAATTGGTTAGCCCATCTTTAATCCTGTGATTTACATTGTGATATATCATCAACTATTTCAACATATCACCTACTTTAATTTTCTCTAATCATATGAATTTCAGATTGCCGAGTCCACCATCCTCCGTGCCCTGCAACCCAGACTTAATTTGGACCCTACACCATGCCTTGAAAGACTTCAGAATTCTGTTAAGAAGGTACCCCTGATTAGCCTTTCTGTTTCTGGATTCCAGTAAAAACTTTTGTCCAGTTTGAAAGTACTACAATCTACCTTGTATTTTTTACCAAATCGTTTGCAAAACAGATTGATTTAGGTCTAAATAAAGGGAGGCAGAAAATTAAAGCTACATCTATTGACAATACTTCTGCCGATCCTCCTGAAAATTGCAAACCCAAGGAATTCATCACCTGTGAAGGAGCAGTTGTATGCATTGAAAATGAAGCTCCAGAAGGCTTGCCACGTGGAATATTGAACGGCTTATCTATGGACTGTCCACTCGCTCTCCAAATTAAGAAGGCCCAATCAGCTGCAGGATCTGATCCTGATACTGCTATTCAATACTCTTCTACCCTTATGAATAGCTCTGTCTCGTGTAACATTAAACAAAGTGCATCCTGTACTCCTGCTCCTGACCTTTTGCTTCAGAGTAAGCAGGCGCAGATAGCAATTTTGCAGGTTGATCATGAAAACGAACAACCACAAAAGGAGACAGTTCAACTACAGAACAGAAAGGAGCATTCAAATCTTCCACGTGAAATACATGACTGCCAAAGCTGCAGGCCTTCAAACAAACATTCATTGTTGAGCTCTGAAAGTACCAAATGCCACTTTCAGAAGTCAATAAGGTCTTCAAACAACAAAGGGCTTAATTTGGTATCTCCAAACCAACGGCCTGTAAAGGTTAATTTAGATCAGACAACAGGCAGCAAGGACATGAGAGTACAGCAACAAAAGTCCTTGTCAGCGTTCACAGCGGACTGTTCACATCCTTCCTCAGAGACAAATAATTCATGTGTTGAAAAAATCCCCAAAGAGGTTAATTATTCAACAGTAAGGTTAAAAGACAGAAATCTGCCCTCAACTGTTGGTCCAGACAATTATTGTGTAGAAGAGCTCAAAGACAGAACAACGCCCTCTGTAATCTCATGCAGTGCAAGTTCCAGAAAGGCTCCCAGTAAACCTCCTAAGGTTGTTACAGAGCCCCAACCTTCTTCAAAGAGGAAGGTCTTAGGAGTTTATACTTATTTGTATCAGGAGATCGATTCAAATGAGAAAAAGCAGAAAAAAGCTGATACACAGAGCAATACACCTTGTGAGAATGTAAGTCCAGGAGAACCAGATGTTACTGATGGCATTAGCAGTGAACTGGGTATTTCTCCAGATATTGAGTCATGTATTGGAGACCCTTCATATACCATTGAACCTGATATTGAAAAGATTCTATCTGAGGTCATCCTGACTTCAAAGAGGTATTGCTCTGCATAACTTCTTTATTTTTAGGTTTCATTTCAAGTTAGTGGGTTGTTATGTGCCAACTATGATGGTAATTCTTTGTACAACTTATCAGTTTCACCATTTGTTTTTCCTTAGGCATGGACTGAATGAAAGGGCTGCTAAACTTGATGGTTCAGAAAGATCATGGCCATTGCCACCATCCAAATTCTTTCTGTCTGAGAATACTGCAGACATTGCATATACCCAGAATGAAATCATGTCAAACTATCCAACTGGGAGAACTATGAATACTCGGAAGATTAGAAGGCTTAGTTTTCACCCTGTACAGTATTTATGTAGAGGTGCGCTTGTTCTTACTTATGCTTGCATAATCTTGTTTTGCTAGTAATCCTTTTCTTTTCCTAAACATTGTCTCGTGGCAGGTGTTGTTGATGAATGCCATTACACACTTCGTCTCCTTGAATCCGAAGCACCGGATGATCATCAAGTAGCGGTGGAAACGATCTATGGGGATGAACATGTATACATTTCTACTCTTCCTACTTCTGTGAGTACTCTTCAATTGAGTTTCAGAAACCAGGAATAATACCTTTTGATTTCATTCTCACGCATGATATGCTTTGCAGCACCATGCAAACAAGCTTGTGGATCAATTCATTTTGCTGGTAAGTTTGTCTTTTCCAAGGTAGTCGTTGTATTATTATTCATAGAGGCAAATATATTAATGTTTGTTGCTTCTTTGGCAATGAGAAACTATCTGGCATATTTAAATCTTATTACTTGCTTGTCCATAAAGTGTGCTTGCCAAAATGTATACATTTTTTTTCCTGAGAATCTGTAGAAAAATCATCAACTAAATTTATGATAATCATCAATGCTTTGCTCTCCATACTATAATAACGTTCGAGCTCAATTTCTGAGTTTTATGTTGTTTATGCAGATGAGAAGGGATGGCTACACACTTTGCAATGATATTAGAGAGGTACAGGAATACCTATAACTCTATCAATAACATTACCTGTCTGCACACTGTATATTGAAGCGTACGAGGCGTTTCCTTTCTGTTGCTTTACTTGTTTAGTCCAACCCTTTTCAGCAATACGAAGACGCCCCTCAGCTAGGTTATCTAACTGGAGGATATCCACAATACCCCATTGCAAGAACTATGGTGATTAATGGAAGCAACAATATAGATTGCACCTTCCATAATGGGCCGCCACATGTACATGCAAATACTCAGCAACAGTGGATGCAGGCACAACAGTGTCCAACCCTGCCAAGTGTTCAGACAAATTTCTGGAATCCATATCATCCAGGCCAGCAGCATTATACCGGCGGAATCCTCAACCATGGGGGATTTTATGCAAATAGAGCGTTCTCAATGGATATGGACCAGCATCAACATGTCCAACAACGTCAAGGAGTTGGATGGTTCCCAAATGGAGTGTTCTCAATGGATCTAGACCAATATCAACCTGTTCGGCAACGTCAAGGAGTAGGACAGTGCTGGCATTGCAGGCATGATATACCAGGGTTCTTCAGTGAGAGGAGTTATGCCACCCACGCGAGCACAGGCAGCTACAACCAGTGGCGCCAGATATCAACACCTCTGGGTGGCAAGGTGTACCAATGGGATCTGCCAGCTTTTGATAGGCGAGTCTGCGGTTGTCCTCCAGTGAATTATGCTGGGAGCAGCACACCATTGTCGACGCTGCATCCGGTTGGAAGTCCACCGATGAGCTCTCAATCGTTTGGCTCCAATGATGGCAGCCTCACAAGCACGCCGGTTCAGCTCCAGGTGCCTCTCGGTTACCAGTGCATGTCCCATGGGATGTGGTGAGGCGTGAATGATGGCCTCCTGATGGTGATGGGCAGTGTGATTTGGCGGTGCTCTTCTCATTCTGGTTACATACGTAACAACACAGGCAGTACAGCATATACAGATTACAGATTACAGTAAGTACATGGCTGGAACATGACCAAGTTCCTTGTTTTGTTTTATACTGTAGCTCCTCCTTAATCGGCTCAATGTTGTTGTCTTCTGTTATTGTTTCTGTGCTAGATGGCAAATCATCTGCATATAAACTTCAGTTACCTGTAATCACTTATAGGAGTACTTAGGAGCGATAGAAAGGGAATACTTAGGAGTTCCATTGGTTCTCTCAAGAAAAGAAAAGAAATAGATTTCTTGTTCATGTCCATGCTTTGTTGGTGTGACCATGCGAGGCCGCCAGTTGCCGTTGGATCTAATATGAACGCACTAGATTTCTCCCTAACACTATCCTTCCACTGTCCACTCTCTCCAGGCAGCTCCAGTTTCCATTCCACGCCGCTCGGCGCTGGCCGCCGGCCGGTCGGTCGCCGGAGCCTCCCCTCTCTGATCTCTCCTCCGCCACGCGAGCCAGCTCCCTCCCTGTCTCTAAACCTATTCTCAGTTGGCATCCTATCTCCTCTCCATATCGGACTCTAGAAAGAGGAACATTGGTAATGCCAGATCGGCGCGCCCGTCTCCCTCCCTGCCGCCGGCGATGGTTTTGGTCTCTGGTTTCGACCATCTAAGACTCCTAGTTGGAATTAACAAAGGTAACTTTTCTACGATTTGTTCTTTTTCTATTTGAATCTTGGAGTTACTGCGCTCAAATCCATGATGAGTCTTATACTCGCACAGTTAATCTATTCTACATCGCGGTTAATTGCGCTGCATAATGATCCTCCTGTGACATTTCCACCAGATTCTGGTTCATAAATTGGACAAGGACTTCAGAGAACTTCAGAGGGGCACACAGAGCACCACAGGATAAATCATGGTGGGGATAAATCGCAGCAACAACAGATTAAGGTAACTAGCAACTGAAACTATCCAATTTACTCATTGAATGTTTATACAGTGAAGAGCGGCAATGCATAGTTCATGTGGGTTGGAATAACAATAATACATTGCATGCTAATGCTAGGCATTTGTTGTAACCAGATGGGTATTGAGGACAGAACTATAAACAGATTGTGATTCATGAATTGGATAAGGATATGGCTTGTATTGAGGACTTCAGATGCGCATACAGAGCACTGCGGAAAAAATGATGGTGGGGATAAATCGCAACACCAGGTTACCAGCAGCAGCATAATTAAGGTAACAGTGGCAATTAAACCACTAATTTCCAATTTTCTCATTGGATCTGTTACACAGTGAAGAGTGTCATGCATACTTAGGTGGTTTGGAGTAATAAGAGTATATTGCATCCTAATGCTAGGAATTTATTGAAACAAGTGTATTTAAGTTTTTCCTTCTAAAATTCCTTTGCTATATTATGCCAGCATGTCCTGAGTCTTGCAGCACAGGATGGCTATCAGCTGAGAAAAACGGCTTAGGTGGCACCTGTAGATTCTGCAACCTCCCTGTTAGCATGTTCACCACCTTTGTCATTGATGGCCGGTTCTTTGGGTTCCACTGAATGCACCACAGTGCCACAATGGCCAGCTGTCTCATTATTGCTTTCTCTTCTTCAGTCATTTCCCTACCAAGTTCTAAATCCTGCCCAATGGTAACCTGCTCATAGATCCATTCTGGGAAATAGACCACATTTTGACTTTCAACACTTGGGTCTGAGTTCCTCCTTCCGCTAACCATTTCTAACACCAGCATGCCGAAACTATAAACATCTGACTTGTAAGATATCTCTCCAAAGTTCCGAGAGTATAGCTCTGGTGCAATATAGCCCATCGTGCCTCTTGCTGCAGTCAAGGTAATGATGCTTTGGTCCCTTGCACACAGCTTTGCAAGGCCAAAGTCTGAAATCTTCGGGCTGAAGTTATAGTCCAGCAAGATGTTGTTAGGCTTGATATCAAAGTGGAGGATACGCTGGTTACATCCTTGATGCAGGTACTCCATTCCTCGGGCAATGCCTAAAGCAATATCTAGCATCTTGCTTGGTACTAGGAGTTCTTGAGAAGTATCAGAATCTTGTGAAAAAATATATTTCTCCAGCGAATCATTAGGCATGTATTCGTAAATGAGAGCCCGCCTTGTTCCTTCTGAGCAAAAGCCAAGGAGGCGGACAATGTTTGCATGGTGGATCCTCCCAATAGTTGCAACCTCATTGATGAATTCATCTCCCTCCCCTTCAGAGTTTTCTAGCATCTTAACCGCCACAGGGACTCCGTTTGGTAGCTCACCTCTGTACACACTTCCAAATCCACCTTGTCCTACTTTAACCTTGAACCGTCTTGATATCTTCTTTACTTCGGAGAAAGTGTACCTCGTGGGTTTAGATGTGCCATAGGTTTTGAGAAACATTTCTACCTTCAGATGTATCTCTTCGTTATATTTTGTCTTCAGAGAAAGATAGAGTGCAGTGGCAACCATCAACAAAAGAACAACAAATGCGGCAACCGATGATGTAGCTGATTATGCAGAGAATAATAATTAGGGCATTGTGTTGTTTCTAGAAAGAAAGCTCATAACCCAACTTTTATTTATACTAAGTCCTAGCTCAGAACAGCAGGTGTTTAGTGGAATATGCTGGGAAGATCATCTTTCCATAGAAACAGAAGAACGAACGGACTATCAACACATTTATTACGAATAGAAATTAGAAAGCCACCACTTAGGGATTTTAATGGGGATAAGATAGTATAAGATCAGATTAGCTAAAAATAAGACTTGAAGTATGCAATAGGTAACTTTGTTTCTTTTTCTTTTATTTTCATTTGAATAAAAGAAGGTTTGGATTATTGAACCAGTACCTGCAATTACTTTGGCATGTGAACCTGCAAATGCCAAACATAATAATTTAGACTTGATCGATAGTCTCATTAGTAAAAGGAGAAATTGACTTGACAAAGAAAAGGTGAAATCTGACACGGGTATGCGCATAAGTTTTAGATTGTGTTGGACCAGCTAAGCTTTGATTATCTATGAATTTATTTCTAAACTAGAAATGATCCCTACATTTTGTTCAGCTGATAGCCTGACATCATGAGAAGCAAATTGGCATGTGCTAACTATGGTGACTAAGCAAGAGGTATGGCAGATTGAGAATTGTTAGGGTTGGATAATGTGGATAAAGGGTGACAATATTATCTATTATCACATCTCAGATCTATGTTAACCTTGACACCCATCAAAGTAACCAAGCAGCAACTAACTGTAGCTCTCGTTGTATCATACTTGTATACCCTCAAGTTTCATCCCATCTGAGAACTACTTGTCTGCTGCTAGAAGCAATCAGGATGCTACAGCTGTGACCAAATAAGCTCTGTTTCTTGAGAAATTTTATCCAGGTGCAGACATGCATTTGCTAGCATATCAAGGTTATGTTCATTTCCTGCTTTCAGTTTATAAGATGATTGGATGATACAAATGATGCTCATTGGCTGGTAAAAATTGATTTCTTATACATCGGGCATAATTGCAATTGTTTTGCTGGATTTTGACGATCGGATATTACTACCATGCATGGATATGTGTGGGGATGTAAATTGTAAAACTTACTGGACAGAAGATAAACGGGGATGGTACTGCCTGTTGTATAGGGGTTTAGAGAGAATACCTGGACGCATGCAGAATGTTTGATTCCTTTGCGAGCTGAATGCGCAGCGTCCTCCCTGTTCTTCACACTGTGCTGGGTGTGAGCAATCGTCGTTAAACCACCAGATCGTGGTATCAGAGAAATTGAGGATTCTTTCTGCACTTTTTCTGAACGTGGATGAGGAATAATCGGAGTAATAAAAACGTGGTATCGGAATGAGGCCATCTGAGATGACCTCACAATCCAACGGAAGAAAAGACATAGTAACATAAACAGCCACCAGATAGGAGAAGTGGGTTTGGTTGCTAAGGCAAGAGATGGGGCCAGCAATACAATCGTTATCGGTAGCAGGGCCAGGGACACTGGCTAATGCAAATTCTGTTGAACAGCTTACTAGTGCTGCATAATAGGGTGCATCGTATAGTCTGCAAGGGTTCTCGAACCCTATATCGTAATAAGGATTGCCTGTTATTACGCTTGGCCTGATAGATTTTAGAAGCGGGCAGGGAGACGATGAGGAGTTTTCTTCGTCTGCGAGCGGGATGACGGTCAGGAGACCTTGCTTGTAATCTATGGCGGTCACCTTGTATGGCCTTCCAAGGTAGTATTTGTTAGTATCTAGTAGGATGGTGTCTTGGCCAGAGCATGATAGCTTCATGCATGGTAAGCCGCATGAGGATGGTGTAGTATTGTTGGATTCAAGTTGGAAAGATTTGAAGAAATCTTTGTCTTCCCACGCTGACGCTGTTGTGTCCAGGTTGAGACGAAGGCTGAACACCACGATGGCTGCTGCAAGAAATCCTCCCATCCTATTGTCTGTATGCACTGTGTCTGTGGCAAACAGACAGAGCATGGAGACGATCCAGGAAGAAAGCAGGCAGGGCAATTG
The DNA here is from genome assembly GCF_034140825.1 of Oryza sativa Japonica Group. NCBI lineage: Eukaryota > Viridiplantae > Streptophyta > Magnoliopsida > Poales > Poaceae > Oryza > Oryza sativa. The sequence continues at coordinate 1,005,021 of NC_089035.1, read as the reverse complement.
CGTCGAGTTAAAAAGATAGACAACTACTGTTCCAATCCGTGTACTACAGTAGTAGTACTATACAGTAGCACCGGAAAGCTGCATGTGAAGTCTAGTCAACGAGAAATTGCAGCATTTACTTGATTGGATCGCGACTGTGGAAATTGGGGTGCTTCCGGAAAAAGTCTCCAACTACTACTACTATAGTACGGTACAAATTTGGACAATTTGACCATTTGAAAAAACTAATTTTACAAATAATTCGTCACCAAAACTTATTTAAAAATATAATCTTTTTTTCAGCGCTAAATCATATGGCGCTGAATTTAGATACTTCCGCACCACGTCAACTGACGCTAAATGCTGTGTCACCGCGGATGGGAGGCTAAGTCAGCGTGCCAATGTACATTCAGCGTCATGCTATTTGACGCTGAGGTATCTAAATTCAGCGCCACACAATTTGACGCTGAACAAAAGAGTCAGTTTTGAAATAAGTTTTGACGACGGTTTATTTATAAAAATAGTTTTACAAAGGATCAAATTATCAAAATTTATGACAGTACGGAGCAATACTGTTCCTCTTCAGTCTTCCGGAAAAAATCTCCCCAGTGAAAGCACCCACCCCAACCCCCACCAAATTATACTACTCGGCAAGGCAAATCCTGCCAGACTGGGAGCCATGGCGAAATCCAATGCATCTCGTGCTTCTGCCACTCGTAGAAAGTTCTACTTCTTGCAGAAATCTCTGCTTGTCTCTTCTTTGCTTGCGGTTGTTGCAGCAGATGTTGTTGGAGCAGGGCCAAACCAGCAGTGTTTTCCTTCCTCCTGTGGTGATCTTGGCAACATATCCTACCCTTTCCGTCTTGCAAGCGATTCACGCCCGTGCGTTGGTACTCTTCGCCCATGGTACAACCTCTCATGTAGCAGTGGCAGGGCTACCATTCAGATCAACACACGGACGTACTATGTCACCAGCATCAACTATACTGGTGAGATCTTCTCGGTTGTGGATGCCACCTTGCAGGATGATGATACAAACGGCACCAGCTGCCCTCTTCCTCGCTCTGATCACCTTCCTTACATCGATTACTGGCCTCCGTATTTGGGGGAAAGTTCAACCGATTCTTATGGTTTTGTCTATTTGGCCACTGCTTCAGACACTTGGGCATGCTTTGTGAATTGTTCCCGAGCAAGAACAGATACTATGCCCTGGTACAGGCCAGTTACATGTCTACTTCCCAACAATTCATTTGTTTTTGTCTCGTTTGATGACTGTGCCGTTGGAGAGCTTCAACCTTCCTGTCGATATTTGGCCATGATTCCCGTTGACAGATGGAATCTACCGGACAACTCCTCACAGCTACAGAATGCAAGTTACACAGATATCATAGGATTCATAAGGAAAGGATTTAGTGTTCGGTTTCCATATCGTCCTGACCAGTACCAGAGTCCTCGTATGAGCGCCAGGGAATGCCTGAAGGATTCAAACAGGTTTTTTTTCCTCATGATTCTGTCTATATAAAAAAGACGTGTTCCCTTCTCACTTATTACCCCGTCTTGTACAACGGTGTGATTTGCAGGTACTTCAAGGAGCGTATATCTCATCCAAGCATTCTGAATTTAACCCGTGCTATTTTCTGGAGCGAAACAAACTCCGAAGTAGACTGCGGATATGAAGTTGCCCCCCAAAAAGATAGGATTTTTTTGGGAACCATAGTATCGGCTATTGATATCATCAAATTTCATTTCGGTACGTACGAATTACTTGCTTTTAATCATCCCATCCGTGATATTATGCGCGTCTGAACATATATATTCTAACTTATATACATGCATGTTGGTTTGTTTGAGAAGTTTTATTCAGGTTAGTGTTGGGGTCACTGGTGGTATTCATCTTCCTTGCCCACAAGTACTGGAAAACAAGGATCACGATCGACGCAGTAGAGAAGTTCCTTCGAATGCAGCAGATGATTGGTCCGACGAGGTTTGCCTACACAGACATTATTGCAATCACATCCCATTTTCGAGACAAGCTAGGCCAGGGAGGCTATGGCTCTGTATATAAAGGTGTACTGCTCCCGGGTAATGTCCATATCGCTGTCAAGATGCTGACTGGTAGCTCCAGCTGCAACGGAGATGAGTTCATCAGTGAGGTCTCAACCATTGGAAGGATTCACCATGTCAATGTGGTGCGTCTGGTCGGGTTTTGCTCTGAAGAAATGAGGAGGGCACTTGTGTACGAGTACATGCCTCGAGGCTCTCTTGACAAGTACATCTTCTCGTCAGAGAAGAGTTTCTCCTGGGATAAGCTGAATGAGATCGCTTTGGGCATTGCAAGAGGGATCAACTACCTGCATCAGGGCTGCGAGATGCAGATTCTGCACTTTGACATTAAACCTCACAACATCCTTCTTGACGATAACTTTGTCCCAAAGGTTGCTGATTTCGGTCTTGCGAAGCTATACCCAAGGGATAAGAGCTTCGTCCCTGTGAGCGCTGCACGAGGAACCGTGGGCTACATAGCTCCCGAGATGATCTCTCGGAGCTTCGGTGTCATATCAAGCAAATCCGATGTTTATAGCTTCGGAATGCTACTATTGGAGATGGCTGGAGGAAGAAGGAATGCAGATCCAAATGCAGCAAACTCAAGTCAAGCTTATTATCCATCACGGGTGTACAGGGAGCTGACTCGGCGAGAAACAAGCGAGATCTCTGACATTGCTGATATGCATGAACTAGAGAAGAAGCTTTGCATTGTTGGATTGTGGTGCATTCAGATGAGGTCATGTGATCGACCGACGATGAGCGAGGTGATAGAGATGCTTGAAGGTGGCAGTGATGAACTGCAGGTTCCTCCAAGGCCATTCTTCTGTGATGATGAGCAATTCCCTGGAGTGGAGTCTTACAATATGCCATCTGATCTAACTGCAATCTCCGAGGAGCATGAGGACGACGACGACGAAAGCATATGTCTGTTCGAAAGCTACCAGTAACTTAGTAGCAAGTACATTTATGATGATTGTTTTTACTTAATTTGTATGCCCGTTTTGCTGTCTAAAGTTCAAATATGCTGAGATCGATATAGTTTTTATGTTTATTGTAAGTTTGTAGCACATATAATAAAGTGAGAGCTTGTAATATTTAGGAGTGTATGCTTAATCTCCACAAGACAGTATTATGAATAATCTTCTTTAATTCTTTGTGTTTTCATGCTCTTGTATCCAAATTCCCCCTTATTCACACGCGATTTAGGAGAGAAATTCAAGGGTAGGAGGCGAACAGAACAGCCTAGTCCAAGACATTGCACTCTGCTTCCCGGGCAGCGGCGGCGCTGTCCACGAGGAAATTAAGCAACTCCGCCTTGGCGCGCGTTGCCGCTGTGCTTGGTGCCTCTCGAGACCAATGCCATGAGGTCGCCGGGATTTCGCCGTCGCAGACGGGGATGGCGACGGAGCCGAGCGCATTTGCGAGATTGTGACGAGTTGCAAAATTGTGTGGGCCAGAATGCTTCCGCGAGGGCCCAACTCTACTGGATGCTTTGGTGGGCTTCGGCCTCTCAACCACTATTGGACTGGACCGAGCGCTCACTAGTACGGAACAATCCCTACCCTCTTCCCGGCCGGCGGCGGTGGCGCTCCGCCGTCAGCGTGCACCACCATGCTCGCCGACGCCCTCGTGCCCCTCGATGGGATTCACTGGATGCGACGGTGCCCCGCCGGATTCAAGTTATAAATCTTAATTTCCTGGTGCCGGATTGTCATACAACAACGCCCGGCGAGGTCTCCTGTGGTGGCCTGCTTCTCACTCTTTGTCAGGCATCGATGAAGGTAATTCACTTCCTCCATTCTTTTTTTTTTTTGGGTTAAACCGATACCCATCTACCGATACACAACTTAGGCTTCTTGTAGTAGCAGATGGGAAAAACATGTCATACCTGATTGATTGCCTGCACTACAGGATTCCACTTCCCCTAATAATATGGTGCATAAATAATATGACATAATATGTTATATCATATCTAAAAAACTTTTGTTGCAAAAAACTTTTAATAACTAATAAATAAGTATTAACTTTTTATATCATATCTAAAAGTAAATTTGTCACAAATAATATGGTGCATAACAAACTCATAAATATAATAGTCTTATCAAATAAATTTCTACACTCCAACAATGTAATCCGTTAATTTTTTTCTCGAACGCGCAAAAGAATTGCACGTTAATATATTAGAAGAAAAGAATAATTGTTACATAACGCATTAAGCCAGACCAACTCATGCCAAGAGAGAGGGAAAGAGAAGACCAAAGGAAAAAAAAGACTCGGAAACTACGACTCCAAATAGTGGAAAAGGGGCAGGGCCCACTACTCTCCCAATAAAACCCCAAAATTAGCAATGCCAGCTAACGACCAAAGATAGCCCTCTGAGAGGATGGACATAAGGACCTCCGAGTCCGAAGATAACGCCGAGTCAAAAACCCTGGAGTTTCGTTTCTTCTACAGTTGCCAGGAGACCAAGAGGAACAGAGAATCGAAGTCGAGACGGAGATGCTCAGGCAAGCATGCCCTAGACGAAGGCCACCAATCCTGGAGGTAGCTACCACGGGAGGGAATGTAATCTATTAATTTATTATGTTTCTTCATAGCAAAGGGCAAAATAGACTTTTTATATTAGAATTTAACGGTGAATAGGAAAAATTTTCATGAGTAGATAGGGAATTTTCTCTTTAGACAACAATTTCACTCTCAAAATTACCCAAGGGACAAGAGCTCCATGAGTTGGAGAGAAAGCTGTGCGTCGTTGCTTTATGGTGCATTCAGACAAAGCCACATGATCGGCCGGCAATGAGCGAGGTCGTGGGGATGCTTGAAGATGGTGCCGACAGCCTGCAAAAGAATGCCTAGCAGCAGGACGTACGTTGTTCTGCGACGACGAGGACGTATCTGTAAACTGGTTCGTGCCACTGCTACTCCGAGCTGACTGCAATCTCGGTGGAGGATGGCTAAAACGAGTTAATATAAAATCAAACACATGCTACTAAGTTTGAAGTGATATTCTGTGAAACACCAAGTTCTGGGTTGTGTTTGCTGTGTACATTGAAGTTCATGTGTTTTTGATATGTAAGTGTTACGCAGATTATCTATATGCGTTCGAACCTGCACAGAAAATGAAAAGGTGATTAGCGTATGAACAGTTGAGTTTTAATTATTTTAAACTTATATAAATAAATTAATTTAATATTTTAATGCAACTTTTATATAGAGAGAATTTCACATAAAATATACCGTTTAATTAGTCCTCGTAGTTTGAAAAACGTGGAAATGAAAACAGAGTATATCTTTTAATAAGAAAAGAACGGAGTCATAGTGCTATGCCCTTTCTTTAGTCTTGAAATTCGTTCGTTATTTTGGAAAGCAGAATTTACTTGAGCATCTGATGGAGAGGTTGGATGCTGAACTGAAGCAGAAATTCGAAGGCACTAGGCAGAATAAGTTTTGTGTTGTGGATATAGGTCGGGTTTAGTTTACCCTTAACTATCCCAAACTTACAACTTTCCATCACATCACATCCAAAACTTTCCTACACACGTAAATTTTTAACTTTTTTTTTCAAACTTCAACTTTCCTATGCACATAAACTTTTAACTTTTTTTTCAAACTTCCAACTTTTTTCAGGAACTAAAACACACCCGTAGAACTACTGTGATTTACTAGCCGTTGGATCTAATATGAACGGTGGTGTACTAGATGTTGAGTGTTCCTTCCTTTTTTCATTCCATTGCCTTGATTGGGAGTTTACACAAGGGAATTGAGAGAATTGATGGTGAGATTAAGATAGGAATTTGATTTTTAATCCCAATATCTTGTTTGGTAGAGGTGGTGGAAATTGACAGGGAGTTTAGTTGGAGAGTAGGTCATTAATGAAACCGGATGGCTGAGATATGTTTAGGAAAGTAAAGGAGGAATTCCTCCTCAACAAGCGATTTCCCCGGCCTTTGCGCTGGCCGGTCGCCGGGCCGCCTCCCACTCTCCTCCGCCGCCGCGCGCTCACCGTGTCTCCCACACCGGCCGTAGCCGAGCCGCATCTTCCTCTATCCTCCTCCTCCCCGGTCCCCATGGTCCACGTCGCCGGCTTCCACCACCACCACCACCCATCTCGCGGGATCTCAGGGGTGAGGTGGAGGTTTGGATGGGATGAGGAGGGAGGGTACTAGTGGTGGGAATTGGGAAAGACGACCCCGCAAGCGAGTCAAGGTCTTCGATCGGTCTTCCCGCGATGCTCGCTGCTGCTTTTCGATAGGCATTGACTAAGGTTACGCTTCTGATTTGATTTGATTTGTTCTGTTCTGTTCTAGTACTATCTAAATTTTGGAACTACTGCGCTCAATTCCATGATGGGACAGATATGGGTCTTGTTAGATAGATCTCCCTCCCCTTGAGCCCAACGGCTCAAGGGGGCCTTGACCGCGCCCTGATCGGGGGCGCCCAGCCCAATGGCTGGTGGGCCCCCGTCACACTGCGCCATATAAAAGAGGGGTGGAGGCCGGCACGGCACAGGGTACGAAGTTCACCGCCGCCGCCAACTCCACCCCACAAAACCCTAATCCGATCGAGAGGGGGCGCAGCCAGTGACGGGAAACGCCACCGCCGCGCCACGCCTCATCGCCGGGACGTCTACGACCACCACTGCCGCAGCCGTCATCGCCGTCGACCTCACCGGCGCCGCATCCACGTCAAGCCGCGACGACAACGACGATGTCCGGCGCCTCTTCCTCCACGAACTCCTCAACCGGTCGGTATCTAAACCCTCTCCCTTTCATCTACAATGTCGTTCATCAAACCCAAATAGAACCACCCGACTAGATCTAACCTAGGTGATCCTAGTGCAAAGCCTAACAGGTCTTACTCACACGGTTAGTACTACAATCCTTCTGTGAAATTTCCACCAAGATTCTGGTTCATAAATTTGACAAGGACTCCAGAGAACTTCAGAGGGGCATACAGAGCATCACAGAATAATGAATCATGGTGGGATAAATGATACTAAATCGTAGCAACAGCAGAATAAGGTAACCACGACAACTGAACCACAAATATCGAATTCTCTCGTTTAATGTTTATACAGTGAAGAGTGGCAATGCATACTTCATGTGGCTTGGAACAATAAGAATACATTGCATTCTAATGCTATGTATTTGTTGCATGATAATCCATCACATATTCCTTTACTGAATTATGGTACCATCTTCTGCAAGTCTTACAGCACAGGATAGCTATCAGTTGACAAAAACGGCTTAGGCGGCACCTGTAGATTCTGCAACCTCCCTGTTAGCATGTTCACCACCTTTGTCATTGATGGCCGGTTCTTTGGGTTCCACTGAATGCACCATAACGCTACAATGGCTAGCTGTCTGACCGTTTCTTTCTCTTCCTGTGTCATTTCCCTACCAAGTGCCAAATCCTGCCCACTGTTAACCTGTTCATAGATCCATTCTGGGAAGTAGACCACGTTTTGGCTTTCAACACTTGGGTCTGAGTTCCTCCTCCCGCTAACCATTTCTAACACCAGCATGCCAAAACTATAAACATCTGACTTGTAAGATATCTCTCCAAAGTTCCGAGAATATAGCTCTGGTGCAATATAGCCCATTGTGCCTCTTGCTGCAGTCAAGGTAACAATGCTTTGGTCCCTCGCACACAGCTTTGCAAGGCCAAAGTCTGAAATCTTCGGACTGAAGTTATAGTCCAGCAAGATGTTGTTAGGCTTGATGTCAAAGTGGAGGATACGCTGGTTACATCCTTGATGCAGGTACTCCATTCCTCGGGCAATGCCTATAGCAATATCTAGCATCTTGCTTGGTACTAGGACTTCTTGAGAAGTATCAGAATCATGTGAAAATACATATTTCTCCAGCGAATCATTAGGCATGTATTCGTAAATGAGAGCCCGCCTTGTTCCTTCTGAGCAAAAGCCAAGGAGGCGGACAATGTTTGCATGGTGGATTCTCCCTATAGTTGCAACCTCATTGATGAATTCATCTCCCTCCCCTTCGGAATTTTCTAGCATCTTAACCGCCACAGGGACTCCATTTGGTAGCTCACCTCTGTACACACTTCCAAATCCTCCTTGTCCTACTTTAACCTTGAACCGTCTTGCTATCTTCTTTACTTCGGAGAAAGTGTACCTCGTGGGTTTCGATGTGCCATATGTTTTGAGAAACATTTCTACCTTCAGATGTATCTCTTCGTTATATCTTGTCTTCAGAGAAAGATAGAGTGCAGTGGCCACCATCAACAAAAGAACAACAAATGCGGCAACCGATGATGTAGCTGATTATGCAGAGAATAAAAATCAGGGCATTGTGTTGTTTCTAGAAAGAAGGCTTGTAGCCCAACTTTTATTTATAAGTCTTAGCTCAGAACAGCAGATGTTTAGTGGAATATTCTGGGAAGACCATCTTTCCATAAAAACAGAAGAACGAACAGACTATCAACACATTTATTACGAATAGAAATTAGAAAGCCACCACTTAGGGATTTTAATGGGGATAAGAGAATATAAGATCAGATTACCTAAAAATAAGACTTAAAGTATGCAACAGGTAACTTTGTTTCTTTTTCTTTTATTTTCATTTGAATGAAAGAAGGTTTGAATTATTGAACCAGTACCTGCAATTACTTTGACATGTGAACCTGCAAATACCAAACAAGAGAATTTAGACTTGATCGATAGTCTTATTAATAAAAGGAGAAATTGACTTGACAAAGAAAAGTTGAAATCTGACATGGGTATGTGCTTAAGTTTTAGATTGTGTGGGACCAGCTAAGCTTGGATTATCTATGAATTTATTTCTAAACTAGAAATGATCCCTACGTTTTGTTCAGCTGATAGCCTGGTATCATGAGAAGCAAATTGGCATGTGCTAACTATGGTGTCTAAGCAAGAGGTATGGCAGATTAAGAATTGTTAGGGTTGGATAATGTGGATAAAGGTTGACAATGTTATCTATTATCACATCTCAGATCTATGTTAACCTTGACACCCATCAAAGCAACCAAGCAGCAACTAACTGCAGCTCTCGTTGTATCATATTTATACTACCCTCAAGTTCCATCGCATCTGAGAACTACTTGTCTCCTTTGAACTGCTGCTAGAAGCAATCAGGATGCTACAGCTCTAACCAAATAACTCTGTTTGTCGAGAAATTTTATCCAGGTGCAGACATGCATTTGCTAGCATATCAAGGTTATGTTCATTTCCTGCTTTCAGTTTATAAGGTGATTGGATGATACAAGTGATGCTCATTTGCTTGTAAATATTGATTTCTTATACTTCGGGCATAATTGCCTTTGTTTTGCTGGATTTTGACGATCGGATAGTATTACCATGCATGGATTTGTGTGGGGATGTAAATTATAAAACTTACTGGACAGAAGATAAACGGGGATGGTACTGCCGGTTGTATAGGGGTTTAGAGATAATACCTCGACGCATGCAGAATGTTTGATTCCTTTGCGAGCTGAATGCGCAGCGTCCTCCCAGTTGTTCACACTGTGGGCAATCGTAGCGATACCACCAGACCGTGGTATCAGAGAAATTGAGGATTCTTTCTGCACTTCCTCTGAACGTGGGCAAGTCATAAATGGAGTAATGAAAAACTGGTATCGGAATGGGGCCATCTGAGATGACCTCGCAGTCCAATGTAAGAAGAGACATAGATGCATGAACTTCCACCAGATAGGAGAGGTGGGTTTGGTTGCTAAGGCAAGAGATGGGGCCAACAATATCATCGGTGGCATCAGGGATACTAGCTGGTGCAAACTCTGTCGAACAGCTTACTAGTGCTGCATAATAGTGTTCAACGTATGTTTCGCTAGGTTTCTGGTACATCATATAGTGATAACCATTGTCTGCTTTTAAGCTTGGCCTGATAGATATGGATTTCAGAAGCGGGCAAGGAGACGATGAGTTGCCTTCGTCTGCGAGCGGGACGGCTGTCAGGACAGGATGCTTGTAATCTATGGCAGTCACCTTGTATGGCCTTCCAAGGCATTTGTTATCAAGGATGGTATCTTGGCCAGAGCATGATAGCTTCATGAATGGTAAGCCGCATGAGGATTGTGTAGTATTGTTGGATTCGAGTTGGAAAGGGAACCTGACCTCGGGGCCATGCTCGCTGCACCGCGACGGCGGGCAGTAGCTGAAGAAATCCTTGTCTTCCCACGCTGACGCTGCTGTGTCCAGGTTGAGAAGAATGCCAAACACCAGGAGGGCTGCTGCAAGAAATCCTCTCATCCTATTTTCTGTGTGCATTGTGTCTGTGACAGACGAGATGGAGACGATCCAAGAAGAAAGCAGGCAGGGCAACGTTGCTCGAGTTCAAAAAAGATGGGCCACCGTTATACCAAACCGGAAGCTGCCTGTCTGGTCCATCCATCCTGCCGTCTTCTACGTACTTCGTTGGATCACGATTGACCGTTACCTATAGTCCACACACATATAGGTACTGTACCGTGTAATTCACGGAGGAAATTGACAGGTGTGGAAATTGGGTCTTCCACAAAAGTCCCAAAAATTAATACTAGTTTTTTTTTTCCAAAATATAAGAACTTCTAGTATTTGAAATCTATTCTAAAATATAACAACTTTTGCACGTACATTATCTTTTCAATTAATCATAATCTTCCACAGTTTAAATTTTTCCTCTGCCTTTTTCCTTTCAAGCAATCATAACATCTTCTCATTTAATTTGACATACTTTCTTAATACCTAGAGTCTAATTTTTTTATATATTTTGAACCGGAGGTAGTGTAGTCAGTATCTCCCCATATTACAGCACCCACCCAACCCCACCAAATTAATAGTACTAAAAAGAGTGCAGTTTTACATTGTTCATATTCAATGTTTGACCGTTCGTCTTATTTGAAATTTTTTTATGATTAATATTTTTTATTGTTATTATATGATAAAACATGAATAATATTTTATATGTGACTAATTTTTTATAAACTTTTTAAATAAAATAGACGATCAAATGTTGGACACAGAAACCAACGGCTGCACTTAAAATGAGACTGATGTAGTACTCGGCAAGGCAAATAACTTCCAAATTGTAGCGGTCATTTCTCGTTTCAGCTGCAGCCATGGCGAAATCTCTACTTGTCTCTTCTTTGCTTGCGGTTGTTGCAGCAGTAGTTGTTGGAGCAGGGCCAAACCCCCAGTACTGTCCTCCTTCCTCCTGTGGCCATCTTGGCAACATATCCTACCCTTTCCGTCTTCAAGGCGATTCGCGCGATTGCGTTGCTACTCCTCGTCCATGGTACAACCTCTCCTGTAGCAGCGGCAGGGCTGCCATTCAGATCAACACAGGGACGTACTACGTGAGTAGCATCAACTATACTGGTGAGGTCTTCTCGGTTGTGGATGCTACCTTGCAGGATGATGATACAAACAGCAGCTGCCCTCTTCCTCGCTCCGATCACCTCCCTTTCCCGGATTGGTATCGTGACTATCGTCCAGCTGATTCTTATGGTTTTTTCGATTTGGCCACTGCTTCAGGCACTTGGGCATGCTTTGTGAATTGTTCCCGAGCAATAACAGATATTATGCCATGGTACAAGCCCGTTACATGTCTGCTTCCCAACAATTCATTTGTTTTTGTCTCGTTTGTTAACTGTGCCGTTGGAGAGCTTCAACCTTCCTGTCGATATTTGGCCATGATTCCCTTTGAGAGTCGGCATATATCGGACAACTCCTCACAGCTACAGAATGCAAGTTACACAGATATCATAGGATTCATAAGGAAAGGATTTAGTGTTCGGTTTCCATATCGTCCTGACCAGTACCAGAGTCCTCGTATGAGCGCCAGGGAATGCCTGAAGGATTCAAACAGGTTTTTTTTCCTCATGATTCTGTCTATATAAAAAAGACGTGTTCCCTTCTCACTTATTACCCCGTCTTGTACAACGGTGTGATTTGCAGGTACTTCAAGGAGCGTATATCTCATCCAAGCATTCTGAATTTAACCCGTGCTATTTTCTGGAGCGAAACAAACTCCGAAGTAGACTGCGGATATGAAGTTGCCCCCCAAAAAGATAGGATTTTTTTGGGAACCATAGTATCGGCTATTGATATCATCAAATTTCATTTCGGTACGTACGAATTACTTGCTTTTAATCATCCCATCCGTGATATTATGCGCGTCTGAACATATATATTCTAACTTATATACATGCATGTTGGTTTGTTTGAGAAGTTTTATTCAGGTTAGTGTTGGGGTCACTGGTGGTATTCATCTTCCTTGCCCACAAGTACTGGAAAACAAGGATCACGATCGACGCAGTAGAGAAGTTCCTTCGAATGCAGCAGATGATTGGTCCGACGAGGTTTGCCTACACAGACATTATTGCAATCACATCCCATTTTCGAGACAAGCTAGGCCAGGGAGGCTATGGCTCTGTATATAAAGGTGTACTGCTCCCGGGTAATGTCCATATCGCTGTCAAGATGCTGACTGGTAGCTCCAGCTGCAACGGAGATGAGTTCATCAGTGAGGTCTCAACCATTGGAAGGATTCACCATGTCAATGTGGTGCGTCTGGTCGGGTTTTGCTCTGAAGAAATGAGGAGGGCACTTGTGTACGAGTACATGCCTCGAGGCTCTCTTGACAAGTACATCTTCTCGTCAGAGAAGAGTTTCTCCTGGGATAAGCTGAATGAGATCGCTTTGGGCATTGCAAGAGGGATCAACTACCTGCATCAGGGCTGCGAGATGCAGATTCTGCACTTTGACATTAAACCTCACAACATCCTTCTTGACGATAACTTTGTCCCAAAGGTTGCTGATTTCGGTCTTGCGAAGCTATACCCAAGGGATAAGAGCTTCGTCCCTGTGAGCGCTGCACGAGGAACCGTGGGCTACATAGCTCCCGAGATGATCTCTCGGAGCTTCGGTGTCATATCAAGCAAATCCGATGTTTATAGCTTCGGAATGCTACTATTGGAGATGGCTGGAGGAAGAAGGAATGCAGATCCAAATGCAGCAAACTCAAGTCAAGCTTATTATCCATCACGGGTGTACAGGGAGCTGACTCGGCGAGAAACAAGCGAGATCTCTGACATTGCTGATATGCATGAACTAGAGAAGAAGCTTTGCATTGTTGGATTGTGGTGCATTCAGATGAGGTCATGTGATCGACCGACGATGAGCGAGGTGATAGAGATGCTTGAAGGTGGTACCGATGAACTGCAAGTTCCTCCAAGGCCATTCTTCTGTGATGATGAGCAATTGCCTGGAGTGGAGTCTTACAATATGCCATCTGATCTAACTGCAATCTCCGAGGAGCATGAGGATGACGATGATGATAGCATATGTCTGTTCGAAAGCTACCAGTAACTTAGTAGCAAGTACATTTCGAAATGCTAAAGCTAATTATGATGATTGTATTTACTTTGTACTCCTGTTTGATGTCAATTTCAGTATGCTGAGACCTATGTAGTCTTATGTATTCTGTGATACATATAAGCATATAAAGTGAGAGCTTGTAATATTTAAGAGTATATGCTTAATCTGCACGAGACAGAATCCTTTTTTCCTATATAGTTGGTATCCACTACCAGGGGGCAGAGATTGTATATATTAGGGGGATGCCCAGGAACCCGGTCAAAAAAAAAATTTAGCTATACCTTGTCTATTTTCACCATGTATGCACCCCCTCAATATAAACTTAGACACCCGTATCAGATTAAACTCGATCTAAAGTAGAGTAAATTAAACAAGTGGCACCACCCTCTGTTTCGCTCTAGCTCCGCCCCTGCCCACTACAAATCATTGATGCTATAAAGCTCAAATTCTGTGAGGCCACATCATCAAGATTATATTGACTATTAGATCATCTTGCGTCTATGCAAATCAACCATTAGATAAAGTTCTTCTCAACTGATGGCACCTGAGAGGACCAATGCCTTTTGTCTTCCTCTTAATTACCTCACGCATCATTATATGTCCTTTTATCACTAATCAATACATCTCCCAAATAAAGCCTACACCACTACATTTGTGTCTACCTCTTTCTCATTTCTTTTATTTTTTCTAATGCTTCTACCAGCCATATATCGATTGATCCAATGGATTTTCTTGGAATATTTATGCTTGAACACGCTTCCTCAATCATCTAAGGAGGAAATGCCAATGGTCCAATGAAATTTGGTCAAATTCACGATATAGCTATCCTGCAGCAGCGCGCGGGGTATCTAACTAGTTATGAATAATAATCTTCTTAAAGACTTTGCGTTTTGATGCTCTTCTATTACTTATTCACACGCGGTTTAGGAGAGAAATCCATGGGTAGGAGGCGAACAGAACAGCCAAGTCCAAGACATTGCACTCTGAAATTAAGCAACTCCGCCATGGCGCGGGTTGCCGCTGTCTCCGTGCTTCGCGCTCCGCCGTCAGCGCGCACCACCATGCTCGCCGACGCCCTCGTGCCCCTCGATGGGATTCACTGGATGCGACGGTGCCCCGCCGGATTCAAGTTCTAAATCTTAATTTCCTGGTGCCGGATTGTCATACAACAACGCCCGGCGAGGTCTCCTGTGGTGGCCTTCTGCTCACTCTGTCAGGCATCGATGAAGGTAATTCACTTGCTCCATTCTTTTCTTTTTTTTTTTTGTGTTAAACCGATACCCATCTACCGATACACATGGGATAAACATGTCATACATGATTGATTGCCTGCACTACAGGATTCCACTTCCCCTAATAATATGGTGCATAATAATATGACATAATATGTTATATCATATCTAAAAGTAAATTTGTCACAAATAATATGGTGCATAACAAACTCATAAATATAATAGTCTTATCAAATAAATTTCTACACTCTAACAATGTAATCCGTTAATTTTTTTCTCGAACGCGCAAAAGAATTGCACGTTAATATATTAGAAGAAAAGAATAATTGTTACATAACGCATTAAGCCATACCAACTCATGCCAAGAGAGGAGGGAAAGAGAAGACCAAAGGAAAAAAAAAGACTCGGAAACTACGACTCCAAACAGTGGGAAAGGGGCAGGGCCCACTACTCTCCCAATAAAACCTCAAAATTAGCAGTGCCAGCTAACGACCAAAGATGACCCTCTGAGAGGATGGACATAAGGACCTCCGAGACCGAAGATAACGCCGAGTCAAAAACCCTAGAGTTTTGTTTCTTCTACAGTTGCCAGGAGACCAAGAGGAACAGAGAATCGAAGTCGAGACGGAGATGCTCAGGCAAGCATGCCCTAGACGAAGGCCACCAATCCTAGAGGTAGCTACCACGGGAGGGAATGTAATCCGTTAATTTATTATGTTTCTTCATAGCAAAGAGCAAAATAGACTTTTTATATAAGAATTTAACGGTGAACTAGAAAAAATTTTCATGAGTAGATAGGGAATTTTCTCTTTTAGACAACAATTTCACTCTCAAAATTACCCAAGGGACAAGAGCTCCATGAGTTGGAGAGAAAGCTGTGCGTCGTTGCTTTATGGTGCATTCAGACAAAGCCACATGATCGGCCGGCAATGAGCGAGGTCGTGGGGATGCTTGAAGATGGTGCCGACAGCCTGCAAAAGAATGCCTAGCAGCAGGACGTACGTTGTTCTGCGACGACGAGGACGTATCTGTAAACTGGTTCGTGCCACTGCTACTCCGAGCTGACTGCAATCTCGGTGGAGGATGGCTAAAACGAGTTAATATCAAATCAAACACATGCTACTAAGTTTGAAGTGATATTCTGTGAAACACCAAGTTCTGGGTTGTGTTTGCTGTGTACATTGAAGTTCATGTGTTTTGATATGTAAGTGTTACGCAGATTATCTATATGCGTTCGAACCTGCACAGAAAATGAAAAGGTGATTAGCGTATGAACAGTTGAGTTTTAATTATTTTAAACTTATATAAATAAATTAATTTAATATTTTAATGCAACTTTTATATAGAGAGAATTTCACATAAAATGTACCGTTTAATTAGTCCTCGTAGTTTGAAAAACGTGGTAATGAAAACAGAGTATATCTTTTAATAAGAAAAGAACGGAGTCATAGTGCTATGCCCTTTCTTTAGTCTTGAAATTCGTTCGTTATTTTGGAAAGCAGAATTTACTTGAGCATCTGATGGAGAGGTTGGATGCTGAACTGAAGCAGAAATTCGAAGGCACTAGGCAGAATAAGTTTGTGTTGTGGATATAGGTCGGGTTTAGTTTACCCTCAACTATCCCAACCTTACAACTTTCTATCACATCACATCCAAAACTTTCCTACACACATAAACTTTTAACTTTTTTTTTAAACTTCAACTTTCCTACACACATAAGCTTTCAATTTTTTTTTTCAAACTTCCAACTTTTTTTAGGAACTAAAACACCCCCGTAGTACTACTGTGATTTATTAGCCGTTGGATCTAATATGAACGGTGGTGTACTAGATGTTGAGCGTTCCTTCCTTTTTCCATTCCATTGCCTTTGATTGGGAGTTTACGCAAGAGAATTGATGGTGAGATTAAGATAGGAATTTGATTTTTAATCCCAATATCTTGTTTGGTAGAGATGGTGGAAATTGACAGGGAGTTTAGTTGTAGATTAGGTCATTAATGAAAACGGATGGCTGAGATATATTTAAGCAAAGTAAAGGAGGAATTCCTCCTCAACAAGCGATTTCCCCGGCCTTTGCGCTGGCCGGTCGCCGGGCCGCCTCCCACTCTCCTCCGCCGCCGCGCGCTCACCGTGTCTCCCACACCGGCCGGAGCCGAGCCGCATCTTCCTCTATCCTCCTCCTCCCCGGTCCCCATGGTCCACGTCGCCGGCTTCCACCACCACCACCACCCATCTCGCGGGATCTCAGGGGTGAGGTGGAGGTTTGGATGGGATGAGGAGGGAGGGTACTAGTGGTGGGAATTGGGAAAGACGACCCCGCAAGCGAGTCAAGGTCTTCGATCGGTCTTCCCGCGATGCTCGCTGCTGCTTTTCGATAGGCATTGACTAAGGTTACGCTTCTGATTTGATTCGATTTGTTCTGTTCTGTTCTAGTACTATCTAAATTTTGGAACTACTGCGCTCAATTCCATGATGGGACAGATATGGGTCTTACTCACACGGTTAATACTACAATCCTTCTGTGAAATTTCCACCAAGATTCTGGTTCATAAATTTGACAAGGACTCCAGAGAACTTCAGAGGGGCATACAGAGCACCACAGAATAAATCAAGGTGGGATAAATGATAAATCGTAGCAACAGCAGAATAAGGTAACCACGACAACTGAACCACAAATATCCAATTCTCTCGTTTAATGTTTATACAGTGAAGAGTGGCAATGCATACTTCATGTGTCTTGGAACAATAAGAATACATTGCATTCTAATGCTATGTATTTGTTGCATGATAATCCATCACATATTCCTTTACTGAATTATGGTACCTTCTTCTGCAAGTCTTACAGCACAGGATAGCTATCAGCTGACAAAAACGGCTTAGGCGGCACCTGTAGATTCTGCAACCTCCCTGTTAGCATGTTCACCACCTTTGTCATTGATGGCCGGTTCTTTGGGTTCCACTGAATGCACCATAGTGCCACAATGGCTAGCTGTCTGACCGTTTCTTTCTCTTCTTGTGTCATTTCCCTACCAAGTGCCAAATCCTGCCCACTGTTTACCTGTTCATAGATCCATTCTGGGAAGTAGACCACGTTTTGGCTCTCAACACTTGGGTCCGAGTTCCTCCTTCCGCTAACCATTTCTAATACCAGCATGCCAAAACTATAAACATCTGACTTGTAAGATATCTCTCCAAAGTTCCGAGAATATAGCTCTGGTGCAATATAGCCCATTGTGCCTCTTGCTGCAGTCAAGGTAACAATGCTTTGGTCCCTTGCACACAGCTTTGCAAGGCCAAAGTCTGAAATCTTCGGACTGAAGTTATAGTCCAGCAAGATGTTATGAGGCTTGATATCGAAATGGAGGATACGCTGGTTACACCCTTGATGCAAGTATTCCATTCCTCGGGCAATGCCTAAGGCGATATCTAGCATCTTGTTTGGTACTAGGAGTTCTTGAAGAATATTATAACCATCTGAGAATATATATTTCTCTAATGACTCATTAGGCATGAATTCATAAATGAGAGCCCGCCTTGTTCCTTCGGAACAAAAGCCAAGGAGGCGAACAATGTTTGCATGGTGGATCCTCCCTATAGTTGAAACCTCATTGATGAATTCTTCTCCTTCTCCTTTTGAATTTTCTAGCATCTTGACTGCCACAGGAACTCCGTTTGGTAGCTCACCTCTGTACACACTTCCAAATCCACCTTGTCCTAGTTTAATTTTGAACCGTCTTGCTATCTTCTTTATTTCAGAGAAAGAATACCTTGTTGGTTTTGATGTGCCATATGTTTTGAGAAACATTTCGACCTTCAGATGTATCTCTTCATTATATCTTGTCTTCAATGAAAGATAAAGCACAGTTGCCCCCAGCAACAGAAGGACAACTAATGCGGCTGCTGATGATGTAGCTGAACATGCAGAGAGGAGGAAATTAGCGCACTGTATTTTTCCTCCTAGACAGATACTCCAGCTTGTAATCCTACCTTTTATTGTTAATAAATCATAGCTCAGAGCAACAGAGGTGAAAGACTAAGCTAGGGAGACCAATTTACCATACAAAACGAAGAAGGAACAGACTATCAGCACATTGATTAGGATAGAAATTAGAAATTATTCATTTGTATGTAATAGAGATTCCTTTTGTTTTCTTTTATTTCTTCTTTTGAATAAAGGAAGTTTGGATTGAATTATTACCTGCAATGATTCTGATACGTGAACCTGCAAATACCAAGAAGAGAATTGAGACTTGATTTATGGTTTAATTCATAAAAGGGAAAATAACTTCTTGAGAAAGAAAAAAAATGTAAAATCAACACTGTTATATGAGTAGCTGCAATTGTGGGCCCAGACCCCAAAGGGGGATACGTGAAAGTTGAAGATTATGAGGAACAACTTTGCTGTAGTTATGTGAATAAATAAATAAATTACCTTATAGTATTCCCTCAAGTGTGTTCCCATTTTAAGCTACCTCTAGGCACGTAGGTTGGACTTTACAGGCAATCGTGCTACATCTGTGACTTTATGCAAGCAGATCATATGTATCTCTTGTTTCCTGCCTTCACTCTTTGTATTGGAAGTCACTCTTCTATTTAGTTTCTACAGGCTGCATATCATACATTAATTCATTTTCTGCTTCCAGTTCTAAAATTATTGTGTCTGTTTACTCTCATTAAGCAATAGGCATATTATCCATTCAAATCATTTTTTTTTCAGGAGGACACGGCATCGCTGTTTTAGTATAGCTCGTCAGGCAGCAGGCTCTATCACCACAGCTCCAGTACAAGCCAGGATGCCAACGATGATGCAACCTTAAATCTGACAATACCGCCCTCCTAAAAGGGAATTCAATGTTGATGGACTTAAGCAGCCTGAAGTGTAACATGTGACATGACTCATGAGCCAATGTTACGTCCTCGTGTGCCAACTGGTATTAACATTTTCAATGTTATTTCTTGTTGGTTTCTCAGAAGGTAACCACAAAAGATCGCTATCGACTAGCTTGTTTTGGTGAGTGTAGTCAAGTCAAATTGAAAGATTAGCAGTGATTACACAAGATATTACATAACAAAAGGGAGAATCGAAACAAGAGCGCCTGCACTTTGCAAGCTCAATCTTGATAGCAATCCTAGCAACTTGAACTTCTTGGAATATGTTGTAACTTGTAAGGATGCTGAACTAATTAGGTTATATTAGTGGGATAGTATGTCTTCTTGTTATGTCACTTTTTCTTCTTCTGCATGTTTCTTAGCAATAGAACAGGAAATTGTTGGATGCAATACTTTGCTGGTGAGTAATGGTTCAAAGAAATTCAGGACATTGTAATCTAGGTAATCTTGTAGATTTAACACTGCATTATCATAGTTATAAATGCTTTGGCGTGTTGGGCACTAAAAAGATTTATGATTATGGTGACTTGATGCTACTTGTCGATAGTTGCCTGTTTATCCAGTTGTTTTTGTTAGATTCTGATTTAGTTGCTAAAACATTTTCTTACTACATTTGTAGCCAACACAAGTGTAACTTAAGATGATCGGATAGTAGAGTGATGCTCGTGCTCCTGTAAACGATGATATATATTTATCTGCCTTCTTTTTTTTTGTTTATAAAAAAAATCAGATAATAAGGCATGCAGAGTGATGCTCGTGTTCCTGTAAACGATGATATGAGGGGGCTCAGTTAGAAACGGTACCGTGATGGTGAGGCATGCAGAATGTTTGATTCCTTTGTGAGCTGAATGCGCAGCGTCGGCCCTGTGTTTCACAGTCTCGGCAATCAGTGGCAAGGTCTATTTGGTCAGGCGAACTCATGACACTTATCCAGCTGATGGGCGTCTCATTGAAACTGAAGATTCTTTCTGCTACGTCCTTCAACGTGGAGGAATCAACAAGAGGGCTATAGGTGTTGCCTCTGGGTAATGCAATGAGGTTACCGGAGACGGCCTCGCAATCCAGCGGAAGAAAAGACATGGGTGCATAAGCAGACAACGTATAGAAGAAGTGGGTTTTGTTGCTAAGGCAAGAGATGGGGCCAGCAATATAATCGGCGGCATCAGGGATAGTAGCTGGTGCTGCGAACTCTGACGAACAGCTTCACTAGTGCTGCATACCACATTGCGTATGGTTCACAACGGTGATCAAGTGCTCCTTCGGAGATGAGGTTGGGAAGCGGGCATCCGGGAGTGGGAGGCAAGGAAGAATCGTCCGCGAGCGGGACGATGGTGAGGGTAGCACGCTTGTAATCTATGGCGGTCACCTTGTATGGCCTTCCAAGGTAATTTTTGATATCTAGGATAGTTTCTTGGCGGTCAGAGCATGTTAGCTTCATGCATGGTAAGCCGCAGGAGGACGATGTATTGCTGGGTTCAAATCGGAAAGGGTACCTGATCTCAACCTTGCCACACTGCTTTGCTGGGCATGCGCTGAAGAAATCTTTATCCTTCCACGCTGACGCTGTGGCCAGGTTGCATACAAGGAGGACGGCTGCGCCAACAAATCCTCTCATCTTAATTTACTAACTTTCTGTTACATATGCAGGGGCAGGGCGAGCGATGACGAAGCTGCGTTGCGAGTTAAAAAGAAAATATGGAACATATATACTACTGTAGCTAGCTAGCTAGCTAGGACAGCAATAGCGAAGAAGAATCTGACTAGCTAGTCAATAAGAACTTTATTTCTTATATATAGAGCAAGTAATTAATTACCTCTGATTGCAACAGCCTGCCGTGTTCATCGCCCTGCCCATGCCAATCCACGGGACTCCCTCCGTCCCATAATATAAAAGATTTTAGATAGATATAACACATTTTAGTACAATAAATCTAGACATATCATCAACTTAAAATCTCTTATATTATAGAACGAAGGAAGTAGATAACACGGCGGACATGGACACTTGTGGAAATTCCGCTGGTGAACAATATATATAGCCCTCAACTTCTCTTTCGCCGTGAAATGGCACTTCCTGGCTGCCAACAATAATAGGGCTCTCCAATTGTAAATTTAATTTTATTCTATTTACAGTCAATGGCAAAGTCTTCCTCTTCAGTGTTATCATACTTCATTCCCCTAGCTCCCCCACACAAATATACAATTTAGAACTAATTGAAATTCGGAATGAATAAAATAAGAAAATTGAAAGTAGAGGTTAGAATCTATGTAGAAATATAATTTAGAAATAATTAAAATTCAAAAATTCCATTAACATGAATATTTACAAATACATAAGGGCTCCCATAGGAGTTCGCCTTTTGTCTTTGCGAGAATGCTTAATAGAATGGTATGCTTACTGAAGATTGTGTGCAGTCCAATGATTCCCGACGCCTAGCAATTAGGCTACTGGTTAATTACATCCATAGGAGCGAGCTTATAGAACACCTTCGATTAAACTGAGCTTTGGGATCGTCGTCTTGAAAATTATTTGCTCGTTGAAGGTTGAGGTTGGTGCATATTTAATGGTGAATATAGTGAATGTGGAATGAGTGGCTTTGCTTTGCCAAAATCTAGTCACAGTACACCATCACGTCGGTGTGTGGAGGGAATTTGGTGAAGGAGGTGACCTTTGCCTCTATCGGTGATATGGGCCCGAGGGTATCAGGACCATAGGGAGGAGGCTGCCCCCGGTAGCCACGTGGCCCTCCCCCCGAGGAGGGTCGGGCCCGAGGCAGGCGGTGGCTGCTCCCTCCATGCCTAGGGGTCGGGCTACCCTGACCCCCTCCGCGCGGTGCTGCGTGTGCTGGATTAGGTGGGCGCCCCCATCACCCACCTAACTGCATTTAAGGCGATGTGAGCGAGCGCACCACGCCGCATTAAATGCGGCGCGTGGTGCGCCTGGCTGGACTATGACCGGCCTGTGACCAGTCTGCGACCGGTCGAATGACTGACGTGACCAGGGTAGTGCGCCTGCACACTGGTTGCATGTCAGGCGGTGTGCCGCCTGACATCCCCTGTCACATCATGATGATGAGAGGCTGTTTAGCCTCTCTTCACAGCCGGAGGCGGTTCGTTTAACCCGGTCAAGGCAAGGTTTCCATTTCCCAGAGCGAGTGAGGACCCAAAAGTCCTCACTCATTAAATGATGAATGACATGCGTATCCCCCGTGTCAGCCGGATGGATTTGACGGGTCTCACGCCGCAGCGGGCAAGAGACTTCTAAGGCAAGCAACAAGACATGCATTTAATGTAATTATCCTTCCTCACCCCTAGATAGGCGATTTGGGCACATGTGGTAACCCCTTGAGGTATAAAAGGAGGACCAGGCGGGGGAGGAGGAGCCTTTTTTCTCTAGAGCAGACTTCTGCCCCTCATCATCAACTCCTACTCCAACAAGGAGATCTTGTAAATTCTTACACGATCAGCTAAGCACAGGAGTAGGGTATTACGCTTCTCAGCGACTTGAATCTGTATAAACCCCTGTTGTCTCATCATTCTTGAGGGGCCCGACCCCCTCTACACCGCTCTTCTCACCGAGTCTCGAATCTCACTCGCTGCCTCGGCTGAACCAACAAGGGGGGCCTCGCTGTCTCCCGCTTGAGGAGTTTACCCTCCGACAGCCTTGTTGGTGCCCAATCATGTACCTCGGCCTTCATCAAATATGGACTATGTGGTTGCTTTTACCTCGTCGGTGCCTAGCAACGGTGTATCCATTTCCCATCTATTTTAGACGTGTTAATAGTATAGTGACCTGGCCTTGTTGGTGCTTGGCCATAGTTTCGTCTAGCCTCGTTGGTCATAGATAAATGGAATAAATGAATGATTGCAGCCTTGTCAGTTTTAGCCAATATGTCGTCTAGCCTCATTGGTCTTGGCCATAGCATAAATACTGATAAATTGGTCATTTCATATCGTGGACACTCGGCCACAAAGTCGATATGTGTTTTAAATCTGCATGTGGCATGCCTTGCCCTCACGACTAGCAGTGTTTTTGTTTAGCGAATGGTGTTTGTCTTCAAGAATTTTGAGAATTGCTCTCGTCCATCTAGTACAATTTGGAGAGAGAAGGTATTACTCCCGTACATCACATGCACGAGGCAAATTTGTAACTCTTCGGACATGAATATAAATGTGCATAAATCATGGTTGGTTCGATGCCAATAGGGCTCAAACTTCTTCCAAGCTTACCCAAATAAATACTCGCATATGATATTTTATCATGAGCGAGAATATAAATATACACAAAATATTGAAAGAAAAGTTTAGAGTCTACATAGAAATACAATTTACAAATAATGGAAATTCATATTTAAAAAAAAGAAATATTGGAAGAGATAACTTAAATTCAGAATTTAAAAATAAGAAATATTAAAATAAGAGTTTAAAGTCCACATAGGAATAACGAAACTTTGTAATTAAAAAATAATAAATATTGGAAGAGGAGGATAGAGTCCATATAGGAATATAATTTATAAATAACTGATATTTGGAATTAGGAAGTAATTATTATACATATGTCACATATATACAATACAATATGAATATTACACATCTGTTAGTTTGGTCAAGTTAGTATAGAATTTAAAATTGTGTTGCCATTTTAATTATTTTAATGACAAAATATGAAAAATATATTTTATTATGTGAGAAAAATATAATGATGCTAGCCATACAATCAACGTAAATTACCATGGTAGTTATCTCTGATTGCAACATCTTGCCGTGTCCACCGCTGTGCCCATACCAATCCATAGTAGATAACACGGCGGACATGGACACTTGTGGTAATTCCACTGGTGAACAATATATATAGCCCTCAACTTCTCTTTCGCCGTTAAATGGCACTTCTTGGCTGCCAACAATAATAGGGCTCTCCAATTGTAAATTTATTTTTTTAATTATTCTATTTGCAGTCAATGGCAAAGTCTTCCTGTTCAGTCTTATCTATACTTCATTCCCCTAGCTCCCCCCACACAAATAGTACTAGTAATACGGGGAAGCAAATATAATCAGCTTGGCAGTTGCATGAATGCATGGCCAACTCCATTGCAATATTCCGTCGTTCTACTACGTACGGCCCCTTGCAGAAAGCCGCTTTAACAACTATCTGCTGTATGCTTGCAGTTGCTGCAGGGCCAAACCCCCAGGAGTGTCTTCCTTTCTCCTGTGGTGATCTTGGCAACATATCCTACCCTTTCCGTCTCCAAGGCGATTCACGTCAGTGCGTTTCTACTCCTCGTCCATGGTACAACCTCTCCTGCAGCAGGGGCAAGGCCACCATCCATATCAACACAAGAAAGTACTATGTGATTAGTATCAACTATACTCGTGAGAACTTCTTGGTTGTGGATGCCACCATGCAGCTGGATGATGATACAAACGGCACCAGCTGCCCTCTTCCTCGCTCTGATCACCTTCCTTACATGATTTACTGGTCTGATCTGTCTTCAATCGATTCTTATGGTTTTAAAGATTTGGTCACTGCTTCAGACACTTGGGCATGCTTTGTGAATTGTTCCCGAGCAATAACGAATGATAGCCGGTACAAGCCCGTTACTTGCCTGAGTGGGAACAATTCATTCCCTTATGTGTATGTCTATATTTATGATGATTATGGTTGCTGTCCTGTCAAAAGGCTTCAACCTTCCTGTCGATATTTGGGGATGATTCCCTTTGATTACGTCTATCAACCAGGGTCATATGATGATGATATCATGTCAAATGTACTACAAAGTGCAAGTTACAGAGATATCGTGGGATTCATAAGGAAGGGATTCCGCGTTAATTTTCCCCTTTATAATAACGACCAGAGGGCTCCCACGATCGTCGAGAGATGCCTAAACAATTCAATGAGGTGAGTCTGCTGCTTCCTGTATACTATATTACTTCCACTTCCTCCAGAGTTTGGTTTTGTCTGTGTACGTTCCCCCTCATTTATCCCGTTCAAGCTACATAATTAATGGTGTAATTTTCAGCTACTTCAAGGATCAGATATCTGGAGCAAGCATCCCGCATCTAACTCGCGCTCTTTTCTGGACTGAGATACACTTCGTACAATGCGTATCTACTAACCACGACTACACAATAAAGTTATTTTCGGTTGTGATAACCATAGTATCTGCTATTGATGTCACCAAGCTACTTTTCGGTACGTGTCAATTAATTACCCGCATTTATATAATCATCACATCCATGACACGACTTTATATTGTATTTCCTCCGTCCCATAAAAAACAAATATAGACACTGGTGGAGAAAGGGTTTTTACTCCCGGTTCGTAACCCCCCTGTAGTCCCGGTTTTCCAACCGGGACTACGAATCCGGGACTAAAGATAGCGATCTTTAGTCCCGGGTGAAAAAACCGGGAGTAAAAATCCATTTTTACCGGGACTAAAAAGACTAGATCCGGTTGCTCTTTATTATTTTCTTTTCTTCATTGTTTTTAATCAAAATCACAAATCAATCCCGTTCCCAAAATCACAAATCAATCATTCTCAAATTGCTTCCAAATCCACAATCGATCATCTCAAATACTCAAATACATCACAAAATCTCAAAAAAAAATTACATCACAACTTCTACAAAATTATCAAATATTCACATCACACACAAATCAAATACATCACACAACAATCAGATCCAATCAAATACATCATACAACAATTTCAGATTCTTAAAAAAAAAAAATCCACCGCCTCGCCGGCCGGCCCTCCGCGCCCCGCCGCCCTCGCGCCGTCCGCCGCCGCAGGCCGCCGTCTCACCGCGCGATGCGCCGCCCGCCGCGCGGCCTCCAGCCGCCGCCGTGCCGGCCGGCCGGCCCGTCGCGCCCGCCGTCGCGCGGCCGCCAGCCGCCGCCGCGCCGGGCCTCCGCTCCCCGCCGCCCTCACGCCGGCTGCCGCCGCAGGCCGCCGCCTCACCGCGCGACGCGTCGCCGCCGCGCCGGCCGGCAGGCCCGCCGCGCCCCGCCGCCCTCGCGCCGGCCGCCGCCTCACCGCGCGCCGCGCCGGCCGGGCCTCCGCGGCCGACCTGCCATCGGTCTGTTAGAGAGGAGAGGAGAAGGAGAGGAAGGGTTGAGGAGAGGAAGAGATAAGGTTGAGGAGAGGAAGAGATAAAGTTGAGGAGAGGAGGAGAGGAGTTAAAGGAGAGAAGGAAATACCTCGATCCAATTGCGCATGCCTCTCCGATCTCTGCGTCGATCTTTTTTCCCGGTTGCGCATGCCTCTCCGATCTCCGCATCGATCTTTTTTCCCGGTTGGTACCAACCGGGACTAAAGATAGATCTTTAGTCCCGGTTAGTAACACCAACCGGGAGTAAAGCGTATGACGATCTTTTTTCCCGGTTGGTAACACCAACCGGGACTATAAATGGATCATCAACCGGGACTAAAGATTGAAAAGTAGCATGAAGCTTTCAAACCGGGACTAAAGATGTTTTTAGTCCCGGTTTTTAATACAGCCGGGACTATTGTGAAATCTGGTCGACCGACTAAAGATGGTTTCTCCACCAGTGAGAATCGGATGTGACATATTATAGTATGATAATTCTGGACGTATGTATGTTTAGACTCGTAGTATTAGGATATGTCATATCTGGTACTAGGTTGGTTTTTTATGGGACGGAGGGAGTACGTAGTATAATCTAACTCATATATGGCTGCCGACTTGTTTGAAAAGTTCTATGCAGGTTCGTGTTGGCACCGCTGGTGGTACTCACATTTCTTGCCCACAAGTACTGGAAAACAAGGATAGCGATCGATGCAGTGGAGAAGTTCCTCCGGATGCAAGAGATGCTAGGTCCAAAGAGGTACGCCTACACAGACATCATAGCAATCACAAGCCATTTCAGGGATAAGTTGGGCCAAGGAGGATACGGATCTGTATACAAGGGTGTGCTTCTCCCTGGTGACATCCATGTTGCCATCAAGATGTTGGATGGAAAATCCGACTGCAACGGAGAAGACTTCATCAGTGAAGTTGCCACCATAGGCAGAATCCACCACATCAACGTGGTTCGTCTTGTGGGGTTCTGCTCCGAAGAAATGAGAAGAGCTCTGGTTTATGAATACATGCCTAGAGGATCTTTAAACAGGTATATCTTCTCATCCGAGAGAAGCTTCTCGTGGGACAAGCTCAATGAGATTGCTCTGGGCATTGCTAGAGGGATCAACTACCTGCACCAAGGGTGCGAGATGCAGATTCTACACTTTGACATCAAGCCAGACAACATCCTTCTGGATGACAACTTTATTCCAAAGGTCGCTGATTTCGGCCTTGCAAAATTGTACCCAAGGGAGAAGAGCTTTGTGTCAGATAGGGCTTTACGAGGAACATTTGGGTATATGGCTCCAGAGATGGCATGTCGTAGTTTTGGCGTCATATCCAGCAAATCCGATGTTTATAGCTTTGGAATGCTGCTGCTTGAGATGGCTGGAGGTAGAAAGAACGCAGACCCAAATGCAAACTCAAATTCGAGTAGGGCATACTACCCAGCATGGGTGTATGACCAGCTTATAGTAGATCAACAAGTTGATGAGATATCTAGTGCTATTGACATGCATGAGAAAGAGAGGAAGCTGTGGCTTGTTGTGTTTTGGTGCATCCAGATGAAATCATATGATCGGCCAACAATGAGTGAGGTCATAGAGATGCTCGAAGGGGATGTTGATGCGTTGCAAGTGCCTCCGAGGCCATTTTTCTGCGATGGAGATAGCACGCCGCCTCCTCCTGTGCCTGTGATGGATTCAATTTGCCTTTACTCCTCCGAGTTGACTGCGATCTCAGAGGAGGAGGATGTGGATGGAATAACTCAACTAGATAGTAGTTGCTTGCTAGGCTATGAGCGAAGTATTTGAATCTAGCAATTAGCGTTCACTAATATTAATTTTACACTAGATGGAGTACAAGACCATTGTAAGCTAGTCCAGCTTGAACTTATTTACCTAGCAGATTGAAGTTGTTTTACGTGTATGTAAAATGACTATGAATAAACTACTCCCCCCATCCCTAAATGTTTGACGCCGTTGACTTTTTTAAACATGTTTGACCGTTCGTCTTATTTAAAAATTTTTATGAAATATGTAAAACTATATGTATACATAAAAGTATATTTAACAATAAATCAAACAAGCATGGTGGCCCGCGCAGATTGCGCAGCTAGCATCATTATAGTTTCTCTCTTATAATAACATATATGTTTTCTCAATGTATTATTCAAATATATTAAAATGACAACATAATTTTGCGTGTCTCATGAGAGCGAACTTCTAATATTCCTTTTTTAATTTCTAATTTTAGTTATTTGTAAATTGTATTTCTATATGTACTCTAAATTCTACTTTAATTTTATTAGTTTTATTCTGAATTTTAAGATTCTAATATGGATTCTATACTCTTCTTCCAATATTCCTTATTTTAATTCCTAATTTATATTATTTCTAAATTGTATTTCTATATATGGATTCTAAACTTATCTTTCAATATTTTTTAATTCGGAATTTTAATTATTTTTAAATTCTATTTCTTTATGGACTCTATATTCTTCATCCAATATATTTTTTAATTTTGAATTTCTTTATTTCTAAATTGTATTTCTAGATGGATTCTAACCTCTACATTTATTTTTTTTCTTATTTTTTAATTCTGAATTTCTATTAGTTTTATTGTATATCGATATGGACTTTAGACCTACCTTCCTATATTCCTTATTTTTAATTCCGAATTTCAGCTATTATTAAATTGTATTCCTATATGGACTCTGTTTTTTATTTTTCTCCGATTAATGTCAGAATTTCTAGGCCATGGGAGCAAACGTGGAGGCTTCTTTTTCTATTTCTTTAATAATATAACTAGCTGGGTGGCCCACGCAATTACGCGGCTAGCACCCAAACAAAATCATATTTTTTTTAAGTATGATTTTACTTAAAATTTGTTAAATAGCTATCTCATTGTCTTAAGACTTTGAAAGACCAAACCTTACCATCCTCGTGTTTCTAATTATATAGTTTTTAAAAGTCACACCAGTTGCTACCCCTTATGTCATCTTCTTTTTTATTTACTTGCTCGATCTACCACTATTTATATTCATTCTTCTTGGAACCTTTAAAAATTGGATTTTATAGTTTTTGGAGTTTATTGTCATGTTGGGTTTCATTTTTATAATTTCTAGATGTCCCGTCAAACGTTGCCACTGTCTCTTCTCTTTATTGTTATTGAGATTTTAAAAATCGAACATAATTATCGTTTGGGTTTATTTTTACTTTTTAGAAGTCCCGCCAAACCGTCAGCGGCTTTGCCATTGTACTCCTCTACGGTTCGCCCGCTGCCTCCCTTCTTTATTATCATTTAGATTTTAAAATCAAACATGATTATCATTGGTTTTCTTTTTTTTTTAACTTTTTAGAAGTTCCGAACCTTTAAAAATTGGACTTGTAGTTTTATTTTTTTATAAGTTTTAGAAGTCACATCAAACGATGCCACTATGCCCCCAGGTGAGGTTGGCCGAGGCTGAACAAATAATAGTGGAGGATGTCCTCATCACCCTCTACAGCCCGTCCGCCGCCTACTCTTTATTATCATTGTGATTCTAAAAATCGAACATAACTATCGTTGGAATTCATTTTTTATTTTCTATAAGTCCTGTCAACCGTCGGCGGCTCTGCAACTATACTCTTATACACCCCGCCCGCTGCTTCTCCTTTTTATTATCATTGAGATTTTAAAAATCGAATATGATTATCAATGGGGTTTGTTTTTTTACTTTCTAGAAGTCCCGACAACCGCCTTACTCGTTTACTTCACGGCCTGTCTGACGTCCCTCCTTTTAATCGTCATTAGGATTCTATTAGGTGTTTTATTAACAATTTTTATATGTCATATCAACCGCCACCACTCTACTCCTTTATAGGCATGTTACTTAATTTATCTCGTCATGTGTTTTAGATGGTCTTTTCTTTCAATAATCTTAATTTTTATCACAAATTTTAGTTATTTATAAATTGTATTCCTAATTGAAATCTTAATTTTCTTTTTCTAATTTCAGATTTTTTTTAAATTTTAGTTAATACCGTACTGTGTTCTTTTAATGTTTTTATTTTATATTTTCAATTTCAGTTGTTTCAAAATTGTATTCCTACTTGAACTCTCTTTTAATTTTTCTATTTGGGGCGTTTGCAAATTTACCACTGGTTTTTTCAATATTGCAAGGATGCCACTCGAATGACAGTTCTAGTGATATTTTTGCAATTTTCTAGTGGCAGTTTTGTAATAACGGTTCAAAGTAGTGATAAATTTGCAATTGCCCCTTTCTATTTTTGGATATTATTTTATTTTCTATTCTAAATTTTAATTAATCTCGTATTGGGTTCTTATATGGATTCTTCTTTCAATATTGCTTATTTTTAATTCCGAATTTTAGCTAATTTTAAATTGTATTCCTACTTGAACTCTTCTTTTATTTTCTTTTGCTAATTTCGGATTTATTTATTTTTATTCTGAATTTTAATTAATCTCGTATTGGGTTTTTATATGGACTCTTCTTTTAATATTCCTTCTTTTTAATTCCGAATTTTAGCTATTTTTAAATTGTATTCCTACTTGGACTCTCATCACCTTTTCTTATTTTGGATTTTATTTTATTTTTATTTCGAATTTTGATTAATCTCGTATTGGGTTCTTATATGGAAACTTCAATCAATATTGTTTATATTTAATTCTGAATTTCAACTATTTTTAAATTGTATTTCTACTCGGGCTCTCCTTTTCTTTTCTAATTTTGGATTTTATTTTATTTTTATTTTGAATTTTGATTAATCTCGTATTGGGTTCTTATATGGAAACTTCTTTCACTATTGCTTATTTTTAATTCCGAATTTCAGCTATTTTTAAATTGTACTTCTACTTGGACTCTCTTTTTCTTTTTTTTTGTTTTTCTTCGATTAATGTGGGAATTTCTATCTCCCGCACCGAACGTGGTGCTCCCTTTCAGAGCTGTTTTAATAATATAATAGATAGATGATAGGAAAATAATTAATAATTACTTAAATTTTTTGAATAAGACAAACGGTTAAACATGTTTAAAAAAATCAACGGCGTCAAAATATTTTAGGATGGAGGGAGTAGTATTTTTGTGCTAGCTGCTAACCTGCTGCCTGCTAATGACCAAGTTATCAAGATGACCATTGCTAATGGCAGGATTTTAGTGGTCTTGTTAATTAAGTTTCCTTTTGCAAAGCCCACAAACATATATATCTGGGCCGGAAAGGGATTGTGATTGACTTGATGGGCCAGGCCTAGATGGGCCATCGAAACTAGGCCTTAATTAGATTGTGATTGCTCCGCCTCCGCCCCACCACACTTCCCGGCGAGCTCCGGCTAAAGCGGCGGCGGCGATTTCGCGAGCCGAGCATCCCCTTTGCCTTGGCATCCAGCATTCCTCATCCGCCGGCGCGCTGGCCGGTCGCCGGAGCCGCCTCCCACTCTCCTCCGCCGCCGCGCGCTCACCGTGTCCCCCACACCGGAGCCGACCTGCATCTTCCTCTATCCTCCTCCCTCCTCCCTCCTCCCCGGTCTCCATCCCGTCCCCATGTGGTCCACGTCGTCACCTTCCACCACCACCACCCATCTCGCGGGATCTGGGGGCTTGGATGGGATGAGGAGGGAGGGTAATAGTGCTGGGAAAGACGACCCCCGCAAGCGAGTCGAGGTCTTAGGTCTTCGGTCTTCCCGCGATGATCGCTGCTGCTTTTCGATAGCCATAGACTAAGGTAACACTTTCTGATTTGATTTCTTCTGTTCTATCTAAATTTTGGAACTACTGCGCTCAATTCCATGATGGGACAGATATGAGTCTTACTCACACAGTTAATACAATCCTCCTGTGAAATTTCCACCAGATTCTGGTTCATAAATTGGACAAGGACTTCAGACAACTTCACAGGGGGAGCACCACAGAATAAATCATGGTGAGGATAAATCACAGCAACGACACAATAAGGTAACCCACGACAACTGAACCACAAATATCCAATTCCCTCATTGAATTTTTATACAGTGAAGAGTGGCACTTCATGTGGCTTGGCATAATAAGAATATATTGCATGCTAATGCTAGGCATTTATTGCAAAATGTGTACTAAGTTTATATGTATCACATATTCCTCTACTGAATTATGGTACCATGTTGTGCAAGTCTTACAGAGTAGGATGGCTGTCAGCTGAGAAAAACTGCTTAGGCGGCACCTGTAGATTCTGCAACCTCCCTGTTAGCATGTTCACCACCTTTGTCATTGATGGCCGGTTATTTGGGTTCCACTGAATGCACCATAGTGCCACAATGGCCAGCTGTCTCGTTGTTGCTTTCTCTTCTTCAGTCATTTCCCTACCAAGTGCCAAATCCTGCCCAGCGGTAACCTGTTCATAGATCCATTCTGGGAAGTAGACCATGTTTTGGCTTTCAACACTTGGGTCTGAGTTCCTCCTTCCGCTAACCATTTCTAACACCAGCATGCCGAAACTATAAACATCTGACTTGTAAGATATCTCTCCAAAGTTCCGAGAATATAGCTCTGGTGCAATATAGCCCATCGTGCCTCTTGCTGCAGTCAAGGTAACGATGCTTTGGTCCCTTGCACACAGCTTTGCAAGGCCAAAGTCTGAAATCTTCGGACTGAAGTTATAGTCCAGCAAGATGTTATGAGGCTTGATATCAAAGTGGAGGATACGCTGGTTGCATCCTTGATGCAAGTACTCCATTCCTCGGGCAATGCCTAAAGCAATATCTAGCATCTTGTTTGGCACTAGGACTTCTTGAGAAGTATCAGAATCATGTGAAAATATATATTTCTCCAGCGAATCGTTAGGCATGTATTCGTAAATGAGAGCCCGCCTTGTTCCTTCTAAGCAAAAGCCAAGGAGGCGGACAATGTTTGCATGGTGGATTCTCCCGATAGTTGCAACCTCATTGATGAATTCATCTCCCTCCCCTTTGGAGTTTTCTAGCATCTTAACCACCACAGGGACTCCGTTTGGTAGCTCACCTCTGTACACACTTCCAAATCCACCTTGTCCTACTTTAACCTTGAACCGGCTTGCTATCTTCTTTACTTCGGAGAAAGTGTACCTCGTGGGTTTCGATGTGCCATATGTTTTGAGAAACATTTCTACCTTCAGATGTATCTCTTCATTATATCTTGTCCTCAGTGAAAGATATAGTGCAGTGGCCACCATCAACAGAAGAATAACAAATGCAGCAACCGAAGATGTAGCTGATGATGCAGATAATAAAAGTTAGTGCATTGTGTTGTTTCTAGACAGAAGGCTCACAGCCCAACTTATATTTATAAGACTTAGCTCAGAAAAGCAATGTAGAGGAATATGCTGGCAAAACCATCTTTCCGTACAAACAGAAGAGCAAATAGACTATCAACACATTGATTACGAATATAAATTAGAGAGCCACCATTAGGATTGTAATAATGATAAGAGATTATAAGACCAGAGGAGCTAATAATAAGACTTAGTATGTGATAGATAACTTTAATTTGTTCCTTTTATTTTACTTTCATTGAACAAAAGAAGGTTTGGATTATTGAACCAATACCTGCTATTACTTTGACATGTGAACCTGCAAAAACCAAACAAGAGAATTCAGACTTGATCGATAGTTTCGTTAGGAAAAAAAGAGAGGAGAAATTGACTTGAGAAAGAAAAGGTAAAATCTGACATGGGTATACAGCTGACTGCTATAGTGCAGTATGGAAGACCAGACACCCAGTGGAGTGCGTGTAAGTTTTAGATTCTGTGGAATCAGATGTGTTTGAATTATTCAATTATGGCTGTGTTTAGTTCCACACCAAAATTGGAAATTTGACTAAAATTGGAAGTTTGAAGAAAAAAGTTGGAAGTTTATGTGTGTAGGAAAGTTTTGATGTGATGGAAAAGTTGGAAGTTTGAAGAAAAAAATTTAGAACTAAACAAGGCCTATATATGAATATATTTGTAAGTGAGAAATGATCCCTACGTTTTGTTCAGCAGATATCATAACTCATACTAATAAGCAAGTTGCCATGTGCTAATGATGGTGGCTAAGCAAGACGGAATGGCAGATTAAGAATGGTTAGGGTGGGATAACGTGGAAAAAGGGTTACAAAATTATCTACACACCACATCTCAGATCTATGTTAACCTCAACAGCCATCAAAGCAACCAAGCATCATCTTACTGCAGCTCTCGTTGTATCACACAATAGACCAAAATACCTACTCCCTCCATTTTTAAGTATATTAAAAGTATGTTCAAGAGTCATCCATGTCATATATTGAAAACGGAGGTATTACTTGTATACCCTCAAGTCTCATCCCATCTGAGCTACCTGTATCCCTTGAACTTCTGCTACAGGCAATCGGAATGCTACAGTTGTGACCAAATAAGTTCTGCTTCTTTGGTAACTTTATTCAAGTGCAACCATGCATGAATGTGCTGGCATATCAAGGTTATGGTCATTTCCTGCTTTCAGTTTTTAAGATGATCAGATAATATAAGTGGGTCTTAAATAAAGATAATATAAGTGATGCTCATGTGCTGATAAATATTGTTTTCTTATCCATCGGGCATAATTGCCAGTGTTTTGCTGGATTTTGACGATCAAATAGCACTAGCATGGATATGTGTGGGGCTGTAAATTGGAAATTGTAAAACTTACAGATGATAAACAAGAATGGTACTGCGAGTTGTATAGGAGTAGTTGTTTGGCCAGTAAGAAATAATACCTCTACCCATGCAGAATGTTTGATTCCTTTGTGAGCTGAATGCGCAGCGTCGGCCTTGTTGTTCACAATGTCTGCCATCGTACTTGTAGAAATACCACCAGATCATGGTCTCAGAAGAATTGAGGATTCTTTCTGCACTTTCTCTGAACGTGGATAAGACATAACCGGAAGGATAGTCGAGGATTCTGTCTGCACTTGTTGTGAACATGGATGGGATATAACCGGAGTAATAAAAAGCTGGTATCGGAATGGGGCCATCTGAGATGACCTCGCAGTCCAACGGAAGAAGAGACATAGTTACACGATAAGCCACCAAATAGGAGAAGTGGGTTTGGTTGCTAAGGCAAGAGATGGGGCCAGCAATATAATCGTTATCGGTGGCAGTGCCAGGGACACTAGCTAGGGCAAATTCTGTTGAACAGCTTACTAGTGCTGCATAGTAGGTATCGTATGTTTGGCAAGGGTTCTGGTACCCTGTGTTGTAATAACCATAGCCTGGCCCTGTTATTAAGTTTGGCCTGATAGATATGGATTTTAGAAGTGGGCAGGGAGACGGTGAGGAGTAGTTGTCTTCGTCTGCGAGCGGGACGGCGGTCAGGAGAGCATGCTTGTAATCTATGGCGGTCAACTTGTATGGCCTTCCAAGGTATTTGTTATGTAGGATGGTATATTGGCCAGAGCATGATAGCTTCATGCATGGCACGCCACATGACGATGGTGTATTTTTGGATTCAAGTTTGAAAGGGAACCTGATCTCGGGGCCATGCTCGCCGCACCTCGACGGCGGGCAGTAGCTGAAGAAATCCTTGTCTTCCCACGCTGACACTGACGCTGCTGTGTGCAGGTTGAGAAGAAGGCTCAACACCAGGAGGGTTGCTGCAAGAAATCCTCTCATCCTATTTTCTGTATGCACTGTGACAGGCAGGCGAGATGGAGACGATCCAACAAGTAAGCAAGGCAGGGCAATGTTGCGTTGCGTCGAGTTAAAAGATGGACACCACTATACCACAGTGTAGTACCCGGCCGGAAGCTGCCTGCAGTCTAGTGAATCGCAGCAGCATCCATCCTGCCGTGTGGAAAAAGACCTATAGGTAGATCTTTTGAGGGTTTGCTTGGTTAGCTTAGCTGGACCTGTTATCTGTCTGGGAAAGGGTTTATTTGTAGAAACCCTCAAACATCTGGCAAATGCTCATTTCTCTTAATGGAAATGGGGGAGCTTGGCTCTCCTACTTTATTGGATCGCGATTGACCGTTACCTATAGGTACTGTACCGTGTATTACACGGAGGAAATTGACAGGTGTGGAAATTGAGTGCTTCCATAAAAGTCCCAAAAATTAATACTCGTTCCTGTCTTAAAATAAAACAAATTCTACTATTAGTATTTAAAATTTGTTCTAAAATATAACAACTTCTTTACCTACATTTCCTTCTCAACCAATCACAATCTTTC
This sequence comes from Oryza sativa Japonica Group, assembly GCF_034140825.1. NCBI lineage: Eukaryota > Viridiplantae > Streptophyta > Magnoliopsida > Poales > Poaceae > Oryza > Oryza sativa. The sequence goes on along the minus strand of NC_089035.1, from coordinate 968,264 downwards.
AATATTTAAATTTTTTTTGTCTACTTTTTTCTCTTAAACAATCACAACATTCTCTCGTTTAATTTTACATACTTTTTCTAATACCTGGTCTAAGTCTATTTCTTTTATATATTATGAAAGAGAGATAGTTACTCTGTTCTGTTTTTTAATGTATGACGTCGTTAACTTTTGTCATAACGTTTGACTATCCGTCTTGCTCAAAAAATTTATAAGAATGTTTTTTTGTTGTGATTTATTTTGTCATCAAAGAGACCCTAACCTTACTTTATTTATATATATATGTTTGCACTGAATTTTTGAATAAGAAGAACAATTAAATATTATCTGAAAAGTCAACAGAATCATACATTGAAAAAGAAAAAGATAGTACTAGTAGTCAGTATCTCCCCAGTTAAAGCACCCACCCCGACCCCACCAAATTAATACTCAGCAAGGCTAATCCCTGCCAATTATAGTGGTCATTTCTCTAGGGACGGACTGGGAATGGAAGCTGCAGCCATGGCGAAATCTCTACTTCTCTCCTCTTTGCTTGCGGTTGTTGCAGCAGAAGTTGTTGGAACAGGGCTAAACCCCCAGTACTGTCCTCCTTCCTCCTGTGGCCATCTTGGCAACATATCCTACCCTTTCCGTCTTGAAGGCGATTCACGTCAGTGCGTTGCTACTCCTCGTCCATGGTACAACCTCTCATGTAACAATGGCAGGGCTGCCATTCAGATCAACAAAGGGACGTACTACGTGACTAGCATCAACTATACCGGGGAGGAATTCTGGGTTGTGGATGCCACCTTGCAAGATGATGATACAAACGGCAGCAGTTGTCCTCTTCCTCGCTCTGATCACCTTCCTTACACGAAGAATTACTGGCGTCTGTATTCGGGGAAAACTTCAACTGATTCTTATGGCGCTATCGATTTGTACACTGTTTCACGCAATTGGGCATGCTTTGTGAATTGTTTCCGAGCAATAACAGATATTATGCCAAGGTACAGGCCCGTTACATGTCTGCTTCCCAACAATTCATTTGTTTTTGTCTCGTTTGATGACTGTGCCGTTGGAGAGTTTCAACCTTCATGTCGATATTTGGCCATGATTCCCTTTGATGGTTGGCATATATCGGACTCACAGCTACAGAATGCAAGTTACACAGATATCATAGGATTCATAAGGAAAGGAGTTAGTGTTTCGTTTCCAATTGGTCCTTACCAGAGTAATGATATCAGCGTCACGGAATGCCTGAAGGGTTCAAAGAGGTGAGTCTGCGCTCAAACGCAAGTTAATTAGTTTTGTTTTTCTCATGATTCTGTTTTTATAAAACAGATGTGGTTCCTTCACTTATAACCCCGTCTTGTACAATGGTGTGATTTGCAGGTACTTCAAGCAGCATACATCTCGTGCAAGCATTCAAGATTTAACCCGTGCTCTTTTCTGGAATGAAACATACTCCGAAGTAGATTGCAGTAATCTAGGTGCCTCCAAGAAAGACATGATTTTTTTGGGAATCATGGTATCGGCTATTGATATCACCAAGTTTCATTTCGGTACGTACGAATTACTTGCTTTTAATCATCACACCGGTGATATCATGTATGAACATATATATACTAACTTATATACATGTATGTTGGTTTGTTTGAGAAGTTTTATTCAGGTTACTGTTGGGGTCACTGGTGATATTCATCTTCCTTGCCCATAAGTACTGGAAAACAAGGATCACGATCGACGCGGTAGAGAAGTTCCTCCGAATGCAGCAGATGATTGGTCCGATGAGGTTTGCCTACACAGACATTATTGCAATCACATCACATTTTCGAGACAAGCTAGGCCAAGGAGGCTATGGCTCTGTATATAAAGGTGTATTGCTCCCGGGTAATCTCCATATTGCCGTCAAGATGCTGACTGGTAGCTCCAGCTGCAACGGAGATGAGTTCATCAGTGAAGTATCAACCATTGGAAGGATCCACCATGTCAATGTGGTGCGTCTGGTCGGGTTTTGCACTGAAGAAATGAGGAGGGCACTTATATACGAGTACATGCCTCGAGGCTCTCTTGACAAGTACATCTTCTCGCCAGAGAAGAGTTTCTCCTGGGACAAGCTGAATGAGATCGCCTTGGGTATTGCAAGAGGGATCAACTACCTGCATCAGGGATGTGAGATGCAGATTCTACACTTTGACATCAAGCCGCATAACATCCTTCTTGATGATAACTTTGTCCCAAAAGTTGCAGATTTTGGCCTTGCCAAGCTGTACCCAAGAGATAAGAGCTTTGTCCCAGTGAGTGCCGCACGAGGAACCGTGGGCTACATAGCTCCTGAGATGATCTCTCGGAGTTTTGGTGTCATATCAAGCAAATCCGATGTTTATAGCTTCGGAATGCTACTTTTGGAGATGGCTGGAGGAAGAAGGAATGCAGATCCAAATGCAGCAAACTCACTGTTCCTTCACTCAGGCAGTGTGGGAGTCCGTCCGGGATCGACTTGGTCTCCGCTGCCCGAAGCCTGCCTCGGACTTTCAGGGGTGGTGGTGCGAAGCGCGCAAGAAGATTGCCAAGATTGATAGAAAAACGTTTGACGCGGGCATCATCCTAATTACGTGGCTGATTTGGAAGGAACGAAATGCTCGGGTCTTCGAGGGCGTGGCGACATCGTCTTCTTTGCTCTGCGCAGCCATTGAAGATGAATGGGAGTCTTGGAAGGCGGCCAGCTTGTTAACGGCGCTGTGAGAGGCCCCTCTGTGGTTTCCTCCGGGTTCTCCGGATAGTGGTGTGGCATCTTGTAAATAGGCGGTGGCTGTGAAGCCTCGCCATCTCTGTACATTCTCCAAATTCTTAATATACTATGGTCGGCGTTCTTTGCCGACCCGGCGAAAAAAAAAAGTCAAGCATATTATCCATCACGGGTGTACAGGGAGCTGACTCGGCGAGAAACAAGCGAGATCTCTGATATTGCTGACATGCATGAACTAGAGAAGAAGCTTTGCATTGTTGGATTATGGTGCATTCAGATGAGGTCGTGTGATCGACCGACGATGAGCGAGGTGATAGAGATGCTTGAAGGTGGTAGTGATGAACTGCAGGTTCCTCCAAGGCCATTCTTCTGTGATGATGAGCAATTCCCTGGAGTGGAGTCTTACAATATGCCATCTGATCTAACTGCAATCTCCGAGGAGCATGAGGACGACGACGACGAAAGCATATGTCTGTTCGAAAGCTACCAGTAACTTAGTAGCAAGTACATTTATGATGACTGTATTTACTTAATTTGTATGCCCATTTTGCTGTCGAAACTTCAATATGCTGAGATCGATATATTGTAACTTCAATAGTTTTTATGTATATTGTAAGTTTGTAGCACATATAATAAGCAAATAAAGTGAGCTCGTACTATTTACCGAGTATCTGAAAAAGATTAAGACTTTGAAAGAGTTTACACAAGACTTAGTGTTTTGCTGCTTTTCGTAAATCTCGTCGCTGTTGTTGTAAGACCGAAACACACGGCGAGAGAGATCTCCTTGTCAGAATGTCAGGCATCGATGATGGTAAAATTCATTTGCTTTGCGTTTTTTCTCTCTTTTTGTATAAACTCTAGTCAGACCAATGCCAGGACAGCCCAGGAGGGTGCCACTGCCACCTTTCGTGTCGATTGTGTGGGCTGGAATGGAACGGCCCACAGTAATTCGACCGAAACAGATTCTGACTTAGGACCAGGTGCGGCCCAACAAAGGGTTGGGGAATTACGTGCGGCCCATTTGTTTGGGCTGGAAGGGATGTTGGGGCTAGGGAAATTCCTCCTGGTTCACTTGTCGTTCACCTTCTCGGTCGCCGGCGCACCCCGCCGCCTCTTCGGCTCGCCGGAGGCGCGTGGGGTTCCCGAGGAAGACGTGCCACCTGAGCTGCTCAAACGTCCGCCCCCCAGGCTGCAGTGCCACACTACCATGGCGCTGGCCGATCGCCGGAGCCACCTCCGCCCTTCTCTTCTGTGCCGCTCGCGACACCTCTCTCTCCTAACCATGCCGAGGTTTCCGCCTCCCAGACCGGAGCTTCCACCTCCCTCTCCTCAAGCTAGCTATGTGAGGGCTTCCTGCTCAGGTTTGCAGCTCTCGGGAGTTGAGATCAGACTCCTACACTTCGAATTGACAGAGGTAACACCTTTGATTTGATTTCAGCTCTTCTTTTCTATATAAATTATGGAGTTAATTATTCACTTCCAGTTTTCCACCAGATTCGTCTGGCTCATGAATTGGTCATATTGACGACTCACAGAGCACAACAAATGCACGGGCATGCAAAAGCACATCAACAGAATGAGGTATCCGTGGCAATTGAACTACAATTTTCCAATTTCATCGTTGAATGTATTTCAGGTGGCTAATAGAATGGAACAATAAGAGAATACATTGCATGCTGTCGCTATGCATTTATTACATTGCATTTAGTTTATCTATCACATATTCTTTTACTAAATTATGGCAGCATGTTCTGCAAGTCTTACATTATAGGATGGCTATCAGCTGAGAAAAATGGTTTAGGTGGCACATGTAGATTCTGCAACCTCCCTGTTAGCATGTTCACCACCTTTGTCATTGATGGCCGGTTCTTTGGGTTCCATTGAATGCACCATAGTGCCACAATGGCCAGCTGTCTCATTGTTTCTTTCTCTTCTTGAGTCATTTCCCTACCAAGTTCCAAATCCCGCCCAGTGGTAACCTGTTCATAGATACACTCTGGGAAGTAAACCTCATTTTGGCTTTCAACACTTGGGTCTGAATTCCTCCTTCCACTGACCATTTCTAGTACCAGCATGCCGAAACTGTAAACATCTGACTTGTAAGATATCTCCCCAAAGTTCCGAGAATATAGCTCTGGTGCAATATAGCCCATCGTGCCTCTTGCTGCAGTCAAGGTAACGATGCTTTGGTCCCTTGCACACAGCTTTGCAAGGCCAAAGTCTGAAATCTTCGGGCTGAAGTTATAGTCCAGCAAGATGTTGTTAGGTTTGATATCAAAGTGGAGGATACGCTGGTTACATCCTTGATGCAGGTACTCCATTCCTCGGGCAATGCCTAAAGCAATATCTAGCATCTTGCTTGGTACTAGGAGTTCTTGAGAAGTATTAGAATCATGTGAAAATATATATTTCTCCAGCGAATCATTGGGTATGTATTCGTAAATGAGAGCCCGCCTTGTTCCTTCTGAGCAAAAGCCAAGGAGGCGGACAATGTTTGCATGATGGATTCTCCCGATAGTCGCGACCTCATTGATGAATTCGTCTCCTTCTCCTTTTGGATTTTCTAGCATCTTGACCGCCACAGGGACTCCATTTGGTAGCTCGCCTCTGTACACACTTCCAAATCCTCCTTGTCCTACTTTAACCTTGAACCGTCTTGCTATCTTCTTCACTTCGGAGAAAGTGTACCTTGTGGGTTTTGATGTGCCATACGTTTTGAGAAACATTTCTACCTTCATGTGTATCTCTTCGTTATATCTTGTCTTCAGTGAAAGATAAAGTGCAATGGCTACCATTGATAAAAGAACAACAAATGCGGTAACCGATGATGTAGCTGATTATGCAGAGAGAAATTAGTGCATTGCATTCTTTCTGCCCAAAGTCTCATAGCCTAACTTTTATTGATACTAAGGTCTTATAACTCAGGAAAATGGAATAGAGGAACATGCTGGGAAAACCATGCTACCACATAAATCGAAGGAGGAGCATACTATCGACACGTTGATTAGGATAGAAAATATAAAGACACCAGACTTGGTGATTGTAATGTGTAAAAGAGAATGTATGACAGTAGTAGATAAAAATAAGACTCTGTATGTAACAGATAGATTTTCTTCTTTCTTTTTACTTTGATTTGAACAAAGGAAGATTTGGATTGAGCAGTACCTGCAATTACTTTGACATGTGAACCTGCAAATACCAAACAAGAGAATTTAGATTTGATTGATATTTTGATTAAGTGAACGTATCCTGTGCACACAAGCTTTCCGTGTGCACACCGCAGGAAAAGTAGTTTTTTTTAGAAAGAAAAGGTAAACCCCAACATTTATGGTTATTTACAAGTGATTGCTATAGTGCAATTAGTGGAACCAGACCCCCAGGCGGGATGCGCTTAAGAGCAGGTACAATAGCAGGCTATAAGCCGGCTGTAACCATATATCGAGAAGAAAAGAGAAGAGAGAGAAGAAAGCGGGCTACAGATTTGTAGCCGGCTGCAACACGGACTCCAAGATGTTATGTGTGTATGAGAGGTGGGACCGTGTATTAATGGTACAGTATATTTTTATAGTTAACTATTGTATGAATGGGCTATTAGATTGGCTATAGATGTTTTGGAGCCAGTAGTTAGCTATACTATTGACCTTGCTCTTATTAAGTTTTAGATTCTGAGGACCAGTTATGTGTATTAACTATATGAATATATCTGTAAATGAGAAATGCTCCCTACGTCATGTTCAGCAAATACAATAAGCATCTTGCTGGTGCTAACTGCTAAGTACTGAGTTATTAGGGTGGGATAAGGCAGATGAGGGGTTGCAAAGCATCTGTCTATCACACCTCAGATCTATTTAACCTTGTCACCCATCAAAATAAGTAAACAATCAAGCAGCATCTCGTTGCAACTCTAATTGTACCATACAAGCAACCAAATTACCTACTTCTATCTAAACTACTCCCTTCTTCCCTAAATGTTTGACGCTGTTGACTATTTTAAACATGTTTGACCGTTCGTCTTATTTAAAAACTTTTGTGAAATATGTAAAACTATATGTATACATAAAAGTATATTTAACAATGAATCAAATGATAGGAAAAGAATTAATAATTACTTAAATTTTTGAATAAGACGAACGGTCAAATATGTTTAAAAAAGTCAAAGCGCCTCAAACATTTATGGATGGAGCCATGGAGGGAGTATCTGTGTACGAACCTTGAACTGCTGCTACAGACAATTGGAATATTGCATCTGTGATAGCAGGTAAGTTTTGTTTCTTCAGTAATTTTTTGCAGGTGCAGCCATGCCAGTGTATCATGCTTGTGTTCATTTCTGCTTCCAATTCTTCTTTTTTATGAGATCACTATATTAACAGAAAAATTAGTAGTATAAAGATGCACCGGTTAGAAATACCATTACATGTGAGAATGACATGCGGGGGCCATGTTAATGGCATATGCTATGGTATTATCCAACTCGGTGATTTTTGCTATGATCCAAAACAAAAATGACCTTCGCAGTAATGCACTAAAGCAGGTCATCTTTCAGCAGGATCTACTTGTCATGTGGGGCCGCACGTACGCGAGACGCCGTCGCGCGCGTGACGTGCGCCGCGCTACAGAGCGCGCCCAGCGCACAGCTGAGGAAGCCACCGGGAATGGCTAAGATTAGAAAGAAGGGATTAGTTTCCTTGTTTCTTCCTTAATTGTAGGCATGTTCGATTCAGTCTGTGGACTATTTTTGAGTCTTGTATTCGGCACTGTGGAGAAAAAAAATCAAGAATCACTCACCTAATCTCCTCTTCTCTCTCCCAAACCTGAACCTACGGCTGAGGGGTAAAACCTCGCCGGAGAAGACGGATTCCGGCTACGAATTACGTAGCCGCGGTCCAGCTACCAGGGGCCTTGACGCCCTTGACAACCTGGTATCACGGTCACGCCGATCCTCATCCTCCTGCTCCGCCGACCCACCCAACGCCGCCGCTCCATTCCCAGCCGCCGCGCCACCACTCAGCCCTCCACCATCTCCACCATCAGCCACCTCCGTCACCGCACCAATGGTGGAACCCTCCAACGCCGACCTCGCCAAGCTGATCGAGAGCCTCACCGGCACGATCGCCGCCCTGCAGACCGACGTCGCGACGTTGAAGAAGGACAAGGAAAAGTCCTCTTCCTCGTCTGGCCCGGGTGGCGGCACTGACGGGCAACATCACAACGACCGACCCCCGAGGTTCCTGTTTACACCCAAATTTAGCACCTAGGCTTAAAATAGGAAATATTGCCAAAATTTGGAAGTCTACTGGTTTCCTTCGAGGTAGGCCGGTCTGACCGCCGTGTGTTGGACGGTCAGACCGCCGGTTGAAGGCCGGTCAGACCGGCGGTATGTGGCCGGTCTGACCGGCAGGCCCGAATCCGATTCTGTTGCGTCGGGTTTCGAGGTTTCCTTGCTCGGGAAGGCATGTTTCGGGTTTCCTTTGGTTTCTACCCCGAGTTGGACGTGAAGAAGGGCCTGTAGAGGGCAAGACCAACCCCTATATAAGGGACAAGGCCGGTTCATTGTAAAAAATAATCTACTATCAATCAATCGAATCGTTCTTTTCATATTGCTTTTAGTTTTCTCTTAGTTTGTCCATCTTTGTCGGTTTGCGCCGTAAACCGTCCGCTGCCGCTGCGAGAGTGCGACATCTCTTTGTAGGTTTGTCCTGAAAACCTTCCGTTTTGCCCACGAGACGGGTAGTTATTTAGAAATCGGCTCCACTAGCCGGTTTAGTTATCAAAACCCATCTAGGCTTAGCTCTTTGCTAAATCGAGGTGGTTGGCGACTCTAGGATCACCGCAAGGCTTAAGGTGCTGCGATCGTGCTTGTCAACTTGTCAAAAAAGTTGCCAACACGATTTTTGGTGACTCCGCTGGGGACAAGATCCGTTCATCGTCAACTCGACTTCGACTTCGCCATGACGAAGCCATCATCTAAGACGGAGGTGGAGCCATCTCATGTGATACCGGTCACATTGGATGACTTTGAAGGAGAGGATCGTAAAGCCATGGAAGAGCACATCAACGAGCTCACACGGGAGGCGTTGATGAGAGCAACTACTAGGACTCGTCAAGGCGTGATCATCAAGCCCGGGCCACGTCCCAAACTCGCTCCCGACATGGTAAGTAATGACGAGGTATCGCAATCTATCAACCAACAAATTGCATCTACAATAGATTCATCTATGGTTAATTTTAAAGATAGATTAGATGTAATGTTTAAGGAAAAGGTTGATGGGTTTTTAAGGAATAGGCTAGGTTCTCTTATGGATGATTACACATTAAAAGATAAAGCCTATACCACTGTTAGTCAATCTCCCATAGATCCAATAGGGTCTAAAACCGACGGAGCGGCGTTCACGGCCGGTCCGACCGGGCCTGATGGCCGGTCAGACAGCGACACAGCCGTTGGTCCGACCGGCCAGATGGCCGGTCAGACCGGGTATTATCCCACCGGTCAGACCGGCCCTCAGGCCGGTCCGACCGCGCAACATGACGCCGGTCAGACCGGGCCCTGAGCCGGTCAGACCGGCGCAATCGTCCCGATACAGGGAATTGATCCAATGACTAATGCTAGTTATTTGTATCACTTTAGAACATTTGATCCTCCTGTATCTACTGCTACCACTAATCCTCAAATTCCCCCACATATTTCTAACGTTTATAATGATGTTTCTAGGGGATATCCTCCCGATACTAGGCAAGGCCAATATAATCATATTGCGTCACAAACTCAACCTATTAGGCCACCAAACCCACCACCAAATCCACAAGGGCCTAATAACATGGAGGATATGATTAGTGATATTATGAGGAATAGATTCGGGATCGAAACTAGGAATCGTGCTAGAGCTTACAAAAAGCCATATCCCGATTATTATGATAATGTGTCGTTTCCTAGAAATTATAGAGTTCCCGAATTTTCCAAATTTAGTGGTGAAGATGGTAAGACCACATGGGAACATGTAGGTCAATTTTTAGCGCAATGTGGTGAGGCTAATAGTGATACTTTTAAATTGCGCTTGTTTTCTTTATCTTTATCCGGTAATGCTTTTACATGGTTTACTTCTTTACCGGCAAATTCTATTCATACTTGGTCTCAATTAGAGGAACAATTTCATGATTATTTCTATACTGGAGAAACTGAGCTTAGGTTATGTGATTTAACATCGGTTAAGCAAAAGTATAATGAATCTGTTGTTGACTATATTAAGAGATTTAGAGATGTTAGAAACCGATGTTATACTTTGAATATAACTGATAGAGATTTGGCCGGTCTTGCTTTTAATGGTTTAGTTGCTCCTCTTAGAGAAAAACTAGATGGCCAACAATTTCTTGATGTTAGTCAACTTATGTAAAGGGCTCTGGCTCAAGAAAGCCAGGTTAAAGATAATAAAAAATTTGCTAGACCATTAGACAAAAATCCTAATGTTAATGCAGTTGATTACTCTGATGCTAGTGATAGTGAGGAGGAGGGTGATCATGATATTTATGTTGCCGAATGGTCATGGACTAACAAAAATAAACCTTTTGTTTGTTCTAACTTAATGCCGACTCTTCGTAAAGATCGGCAAAGTGAGGTTAAATATAGTTTTGATGTGGCTAAGTGTGATAAGATTTTGATTATCTTTTGCAAGAGAAGCAAATTAGATTACCTAAAGGCCATGTCATACCTTCTCAAGAAGCGTCGAGCATATTGTAAATGGCATAATTCTCATTCTCACTCTACTAATGATTGCAATGTGTTTCGACGACAGGTTCAATCGGCCATAGATGAGGGACGATTGAAATTCACCGATGGCTCCAAGATGAAGTTTGATCATGATCCTTTTCCGGTGAATACAATTAATTTCAATAATAAGAAGGTGTTGATTCGGCCGGAGCAAGCCGAATCTACCAAGGGAAAGAAAGTGGTCATTGGTGAGCCAAGGCCTAAGATGATGGTGCCAAAGAAGCAGGAGATTGGCGTTTGGAAGGAGAATAAGGGTGAAGCTTCGACTTCTAAGGCCCCTAGAAAGACCAAAGTGACTTTTGATATGCTTTTGGAAAAGTATGAGAGGCAAGGTGGTGAGAGGGATCACAACAAAGGGAAAAGACCAAGATCACCTCCTAGGGAGCGATTTGGTCATTCGCCAAGACGGTCATGTTCACCTCCATATTTTCATCCACAAGACATGTCATGGGGTCCTTATCCAATGCCGCCGCCGGGTTATCCTTATCCTTACTTTATGCCAGGGGGGGCAACGCCGCCAATGTACAATCATATGCCGCCAATGAGATTCAACCAAGGATGGGGAGGACCACGGAGGCCAATTCATGAGCGTTTATCTTCACCAAACAAAAGCCGATTTTATGGTAAAAATCGGGTTAATGAAGAGAAGAGGGAAGGAAAGCGCGTCAAGATAGAAGAGAGGACTTCGGAGGTGATTACCATCAAGATAGGATCCCATGATGTGCCTATACCTTCCGAAGATGGAGTTGGAAAGTCCCCAAGTAAAAAGTCCGAAGCCGGTTCTAGCTCCTCGCAGTCGGCCGGTCTGACCAGGCCTTCTGGCCGGTCTGACCGCGGCCATGTTGCCGGTCCGACCGGGCCATCTGGCCGGTCTGACCGCCGATCTGACGACGGTCTGACCGACGCCTCAGGCCGGTCTGACCGTGTGTCTAACGTCGATCTAACCGGCGCATCTGGCCGGTCTGACCGGCGGTCTGCTGCCGGTCTGACCGGTTTCCAGCGCCGGTTTGACGGGAGAGTTGCAAAAGGCGATGTAAGGGCTTCATCGTCTTCAAACAAGGTTAATAAAGGACATTATTTACCTCCTGGAACAGAGCCGAATCCTAGGTGGATGCCTAAGGATTTGACGGCTACACAAAAGAGAAGGTTGCAACGTCTTCGGGCCCAAGAATTAAGGGAGAAAAAGGCCGAAGAGAAAAGGGATAAAAGGTTCAATGAGTTGCGACCACCACCAGTATGGAGGCCTAAATCCATAGAGAAGGCAAAACCGATTGATGAAGAGGAGAAGGAAGGACAATAGGTTGATGAAGGTAAATCGTCTCCAAAGGAGGACATGGATATCAACATGGTGTGTATGTTGTCTATGGAGTTTTGTGCTATGGATGAAGCCGAGGTTGCCCAATTCTTATTAGGTCCTAAAGACGCGGTTTTTGAGAAACCCGATGAATCAAACCGTCACATGAAGCCTCTCTATCTCAAAGGCCATGTTGATGGGAAGCCGGTCTCTAGGATGCTAGTGGATGGAGGTGCCGCCGTGAACTTGATGCCGTATTCGCTATTCAAGAAGTTGGGGCGTGAGGGTGATGAGTTGAAGAAGACCAACATGATTCTCAATGGATTCAATGGTGAACCAACGGAGGCGAGGGGTATTTTTTCGGCGGAGCTCACCGTGGGAAATAAGACGCTACCAACCGCTTTCTTCATCGTCGATGTGCAAGGTAACTACAATGTTATTTTGGGTCGTTGTTGGATTCATGCAAATTGTTGTGTGCCTTCTACCTTGCATCAATGTTTAATTCAATGGGACGGCGATGATGTTGAAATTGTTCAAGCGGATACATCGGCCGAAGTTGCAATGGCCGATGCTACGTTTGAGTGGCGTCATGGGAATATCCAATGCTTATCGGGGAGGGATCTTTCTAGTTATGATTTTATTAGTATCTCCGATGGCAAATTTGTACCTATCTCTGTAAAGCCGGCTAGTGTAGCACGGCTAAGCCATATAAATTTGTATAATGAGTAAAGAGGCTAGTTTAGAGTGGTTACAAAAGAGGGTGCAAGAATATCGGTCTACAAAGAACGATATTGGTGAAACTGTTGAAGATTTTGATGAAGTTGAGAAGCTTGGACAAGGGTTTACATCGGCCGATCCATTGGAAGAAGTAGATATAGGTGATGGAACTAAACCAAGGCCGACTTTTGTACAGAAAAACATGAAAGCCGATTATAAGGTTAAGGTAATCGAGCTACTTAAAGAGTATGTTGATTGCTTTGCATGGGAGTACCATGAGATGCCGGGTCTTAGCCGTGAGCTTGTTGAGCATCGGCTTCCAGTTAAACCGGGTTTTAGGCCTTATAAGCAACCACTTCGTCGTTTTAATCCTTTATTATATGACCGAGTCAAAGAGGAGATTGATCGGTTATTAAAGGCGGGGTTTATTAGGCCATGTCGTTATGCGGAGTGGGTTTCTAGCATAGTCCCAGTGGAGAAGAAGGGGAGTGGTAAAATTAGAGTTTGCATAGATTTTAGATATTTAAATAAAGCCACTCCTAAAGATGAGTATCCTATGCCTATAGCTGACCTGATGATTAATGATGCCTTGGGTCATAAGGTGATTAGCTTTTTAGATGGTAATGTCGGCTACAATCAAATCTTTATGGCGGAAGAGGATATGTACAAGACGGCTTTTAGGTGCCCGGGGTTTGTTGGTTTATTTGAGTGGGTTGTCATGACCTTTGGGTTGAAGAATGCCGGTGCAACGTATCAAAGGGCAATGAATTTGATCTTTCATGATTTGCTAGGTATTATCTTAGAGATCTATATTGATGATATTGTTGTCAAATCGGATGGTATGGAAGGCCATATAGCCGATTTGAGATTAGCTTTTGAGAGGATGCGCCGGTATGGTTTGAAGATGAACCCACTTAAATGTGCTTTTGGTGTGTCGGCGGGGAAGTTCTTAGGATTCATGGTGCATGAGAGAGGAGTTGAGATTGATCCTAAGAAGATAGAAAAAATTCATGATTTCAAAGCGCCGACATGCAAGAAAGAGGTCCAAAAGTTGCTAGGTAAGGTGAATTATTTGAGGAGGTTTATTTCTAACCTAGCGGGTAAAATCGATGCTTTTGTTCCTATACTTCGCTTGAAAAAAGAAGCCGATTTTACTTGGGGGGCAAAACAAAAAGAGACGTTTGAAGAGTTGAAGAGGTATTTATCTACTCCACCCGTTGTGCGAGCGCCTAAAGCCGGAAAGCCTTTTCGGTTATATGTTGCCTCCGAGGACAAAGTCATTGGTGCCGTTTTGACGCAAGAGGAAGATGGCAAGGAATATATCATTACATATTTGAGCCGCCGTCTTTTGGATGCTGAAACGAGGTATGTTTTTATAGAGATACTTTGTCTATGCTTATACTATGCTTGTACCAAATTGAGGCATTATTTGTTATCTAGTACATGCATAGTTACTTGTCAAGCCGATGTTATTAAACACATGTTGCAAAGGCCAATTCTAAGTGGGAGAATTGGTAAGTGGGCATATGCTTTGATAGAATATGATTTGGCTTATGAACCATTGAAAACTATAAAAGGCCAAATTGTATGTGATTTTATAGTGGACCATCATATAGATGTTGCTTATGAGGGAGAGGTTTGCTTAGTTGAAGTTATACCTTGGAAGATTTATTTTGATGGTTCTTCTTGCAAAGAAGGTCAAGGCAAAGGGGTAGTTTTGATTTCACCTAATGGCATGTGTTATGAGGCATCGGTTCGTTTGGAATATTATTGCACAAATAATCAAGCCGAATACAATGCTTTATTGTTCGGCTTACAAGTGATGGAGATGGTTGGAGCTAAATATGTGGAGGCCTTTGGTGATTCGGAATTGGTGGTGCAACAAGTCGCCGGGATCTACAAGTGCTTGGATGGATCACTAAATAGGTACCTCGATTCATGTTTAGATATTATTGCCAATTTTGATAATTTTGCTATTAGACATATTGCTAGGTGTGATAATTCTAGAGCAAATGACTTGGCACAACAAACATCTGGTTATAATGTAAAAAGGGGGTTATTTCTGATATTAGAAGAGCCGGTGCTTGATTTTAAATTTTTGCGCAAAATTGGCAAAGTTGGGGACCAGAGGCGGTCTGACCGACGTTGCACGGCCGGTCTGACCGTGACCAGGGGCGGTCTGACCGGCCACATGCCGCCGGTCTGACCGGCATCCCTGAGCGGTCTGACCGGCCCTGTGTGGCCGGTCTGACCGGTTCTAGGCAGAATGCTGGGGGGCACGTTTCAAGTAATTTTGAAGCCGAATTAATTGTGAATTCGGACGTTTGTGTCCAGGATACAGAAGAGGATTCGAGAATTCCTTTGATTCAATATTTGAAAGATCCCACATTTAAGGTTGATCGAAAAATTCGGCGGCAAGCATTCAAATATACATTGCTTGATGGAGATTTGTATCGTCGAAACATAGATGGTGTCTTGTTGAAGTACTTAGATAAAGATCAATCTAAAGTGGCTATGGGAGAAATACATGAAGGAATTTGTGGAAGGAGATTTGTATCGCCGAAACATAGATGGTGTCTTGTTGAAGTGCTTAGATAAAGATCAATCTAAAGTGGCTATGGGAGAAGTACATGAAGGAATTTGTGGAACTCATAAATCGGCCCACAAGATGAATTGGTTGCTTAGAAGAGCGGGGTTTTATTGGCCGAGGATGATTGATGATTGCTTCAAATATTATAGAGGATGCGAGGCTTGTCAACGGTTCGGCAATGTTCAATTGGTGCCCGCCGCCGTGTTGAATCCTATAATCAAACCATAGCCGTTCCGAGGATGGGCTTTAGATTTCATTGGTCAAATTTATCCTTCGTCATCAAAGGGGCATAGGTTCGTGCTAGTCGCTACGGATTACTTCACCAAGTGGGCCGAAGCCGTACCTTTGAAGAATATGACTCATACGGAGGTAATTGACTTTATTTTGAAGCATATTATTCATAGATTCGGTATTCCGCAAACATTAACTACGGACCAAGGCGCTTCTTTTATGTCTAAGGAAGTGAAGAGTTTTACCGAATCTTATGGCATTAAATTGTTGAGTTCTTCTCCTTACTACGCTCAGGCTAATGGACAAGCCGAGTCGAGTAATAAGACATTGTTAAAGCTAGTAAAAAAGAAGATTGAGGAACACCCGAAGAGGTGGCATGAGGTGCTTTCTGAAGCATTGTGGGCACATAGGATATATAAACATGGTGCCACTAAAGTCACTCCTTTTGAGTTGGTTTATGGTCAAGAAGCCGTTTTACCGGTGGAGGTAAATCTTGGTTCTCTTCGTTATATCAAGCAAGATGATTTGTCAAGTGAAGATTACGAGACGTTTATGGGAGACAACCTTGATGAAGTCACCGACAAGCGCTTGAAGGCATTGGAAGAGATAGAGAAAGAGAAGAAGAGGGTGGCCAAAGCGTACAACAAGAGAGTGAAAGCAAAATTGTTTCAAGTTGGAGACTTGGTTTGGAAGACAATTTTGCCTTTAGGTACTCGATCTAAGGAGTTCGGTAAGTGGTCTCCTAGTTGGGAGGGTCCTTATCGAGTTTGCGGCGTTGTTCGAGGGAACGCATACTTTTTGGAGACACTACAAGGGGAGCGTTTTCAGCGAGCAATCAATGGGAAATACTTAAAGAAATACTTCCCGAGTGTTTGGCAAGACGCTTAGGAGGTACTATGGCCGGTAATTGGATTATCGTCCTAAGACCAAAAACATGTTCTATGCTTTTAGATTCACGTCGTTCATCAAAAAGGCAGGGGGGCATGTGTTTACACCCAAATTTGGCACCTAGGCTTAAAATAGGAAATATTGCCAAAATTTGGAAGTCTACCGGTTTCCTTCGAGGTAGGCCAGTCTGACTGCCGTGTGTTGGGCGGTCAGACCGCCGGTTGAAGGCCGGTCAGACCGGCGGTATGTGGCCGGTTTGACCGGCAGGCCCAAGTCCGATTCTGTTGCGTCGGGTTTCGAGGTTTCCTTGCTCGGGAAGGCATGTTTCGGGTTTCCTTTGGTTTCTACCCCGAGTTGGACGTGGAGAAGGGCCTGTAGAGGGCAAGACCAACCCCTATATAAGGGACAAGGCCGGTTCATTGTAAAAAACAATCTACTATCAATCAATCGAATCGTTCTTTTCATATTGCTTTTAGTTTTCTCTTAGTTTGTCCATCTTTGTCGGTTTGCGCCGTAAACCGTCCGCCGCCGCTGCGAGAGTGCAACATCTCTTTGTAGGTTTGTCCTGAAAACCTTCCGTCTTGCCCACGAGACGGGTAGTTATCTAGAAATCGGCTCCATTAGCCGGTTTAGTTATCAAAACCCATCTAGGTTTAGCTCTTTGCTAGATCGAGGTGGTTGGCGACTCTAGGATCACCGCAAAGCTTAAGGTGCTGCGATCGTGCTTGTCAACTTGTCAAAAAAGTTGCCAACAGTTCCAGAAGATGGACTTTCCCCGCTATGATGGCACGACCGATCCCCTGATCTTCGTCAACAGATGTGAATCTTATTTCCATCAACAACGCATCATGGAGGAGGAGAAAGTATGGATGGCTTCATACAACCTGGAGGACGTGGCCCAATTGTGGTATATCCAACTCCAGGAGGACGAGGGTACTCCCAGATGGAATCGCTTCAAGGACCTCCTCCACCTGCGCTTTGGACCGCCCCTGCGCTCAGCGCCGCTGTTCGAGCTCGCCGAGTGCCGGCGCACGGGTACCGTCAAGGAGTACCAGAACAGCTTCCAGGCGCTCCTACCACGCGCCGGTCCACTGCAGGAAGCCCAGCTGGTCCAGCTATTCACGGGGGGACTCCTTCCGCCGCTGAGTCACGCTGTGCGGATTCACAACCCGCAGTCGCTCGCGGCCGCCATGAGCCTGGCCCGTCAAGTTGAGTTGATGGAGCTCGACAAGCCGGCTCCAGTTCCCGCCCGGCCAGCGCCCCGCGGCCTGCTGCCGGCACTGCCCCAGCGCCTCGCGCTCCCTGCACCGCCGGCGAGCGCACCCGTGGCCAAGATGGAGGCCAAACCGGTGAAACGCCTCTCCCAGGAGGAGCAGGCGGAACGTCGCCGCCTCGGGCTGTGCTACAATTGCGACGAAAAGTACTCCCGTGGCCATAACCGGGTCTGCCGCCGCATCTTCTACATCGACGGCGTGACGCTCACCGACGCCGAGGACGCCGCGTTGGACGCGGACCAAGATGGGGAGGCCCCTGTCTTCTCTTTGCAGGCGGTCGCAGGAGTCCCGATCTGCGACACGATGCAAGTCCGGGTGATGCTGGGCGCGGTCACCCTCACCGCCCTCCTCGACACCAGCTCCACCCACAATTTCATCGCCGAGGAGGCGGCGCGCCGCACCAACCTGGCCATCCAGCCCAAGCCGCGCCTCACGGCCACAGTGGCCAATGGCGAGAAGATCCAGTGCCCGGGCGTGCTCCGACAGGCGCCGATCACCATCGATGGAGAGGAGTTCCACGTGGACCTCTTCGTCATGCCGTTGGCGGGATACGATCTCGTTCTGGGAACCCAATGGATGGTTACCCTGGGGCCGATAACATGGGACTTCACGGCGCGCACCATGTCGTTCTCGCGCCACGGCATGGAGGTTCGCTGGTCCGACGTGGCGGCGCGCCCGGAGCCGACTGTCGCCGTCATAGCAGCCTCGGAGGTCCTTCTCGATGGGCTGCTGGCCTCTTTCGAAGGGGTCTTCGCCGAGCCATCCGGTCTGCCACCACAGCGCGCTCGGGACCACAGCATCGTCTTAAAGCCGGGTGCGCTGCCAGTGGCCGTCCGCCCCTATCGTTACCTGGCGGCTCACAAGGATGAATTGGAGCTGCAATGTGCCGCCATAATCGAGCAAGGCATTGTCCGCCGCAGCGACTCCGCGTTCTCGTCCCCGGTCCTCCTCGTCAAGAAGCCGGACGGATCGTGGCGCTTTTGCGTCGACTACCGCGCCCTCAACGCGCTCACGGTCAAGGATGCGTTTCCGATCCCCGTCATCGACGAGCTGCTCGATGAGCTCCACGGGGCGCGCTTCTTCACCAAGCTAGATCTCCGCTCCGGGTACCACCAGGTGCGGATGCGGCCGGCCGACGTTCACAAGACCGCGTTCCATACCCACGACGGCCTCTACGAGTTCCTCGTCATGCCGTTCGGGCTGTGCAATGCCCCGGTGACGTTCCAGGCTCTGATGAACGACGTACTTCGGCCGTTCCTTCGCCGTTTCGTTCTTGTGTTTTTTGATGATATACTAATTTACAGCAAGACCTGGGCGGATCATCTGCGCCACATCCGCGCCGTCCTCAGCGAGCTTCAGCGGCACCAGCTCTTCCTCAAGCGCGCCAAGTGCGCCTTCGCCAGCGCGTCCGTCGCGTACCTCGGCCACGTCATCTCTGAGGCGGGCGTCGCCATGGACCCGGCCAAGGTGCAGGCTGTGCGGGATTGGCCGGCGCCACGCTCGGCGCGCGCAGTCCGCAGCTTCCTCGGCTTGGCGGGCTACTACCGCAAGTTTGTGCACAACTACGGCGCCATCGCCGCGCCCCTCACCGCCCTCCTCAAGAAAGATAGTTTCTCCTGGTCAGGGGAGGCCGCAACGGCGTTCGACGCGCTCAAGGCAGCAGTCACCACCGCCCCGGTGCTCGCCATGCCGGACTTCTCCAAGCCCTTCATCGTCGAATGCGACGCTTCGTCTCATGGCTTCGGAGCGGTGCTCGTCCAGGACAGCCACCCTGTTGCCTTCTTCAGTAGGCCGGTGGCACCCCGCCATCGCGCGCTCGCAGCATACGAGCGTGAGCTGATCGGCTTCGTGCACGCTGTACGTCACTGGCGGCCGTACTTGTGGGGGCGCCGCTTCGTCGTCAAGACCGACCACTACAGCCTCAAGTACCTGCTCGATCAGAGGCTCGCGACGATTCCTCAGCATCACTGGGTGGGGAAGCTTCTCGGGTTCGACTTCACCGTCGAGTACAAGCCGGGACATGCCAATGCCGTAGCGGACGCGCTGTCGCGCCGGGACACACCGGAGGATGGCACCATCTTGGCGCTCTCGGCCCCACGCTTTGACTTCGTCGACAGGCTCCGCCACGCGCAAACCACTGACCCGGCCCTCGTCGCCATGCATGAAGAGCTCACCTCGGGCTCCCAAGCTCTGCCGTGGGCGGCCGTGGACGGGATGATCCAGTACAGCGGGCGGCTGTACATTCCCCCGGCCTCGCCTCTGCTGCCGGAGCTCATGGCGGCTGTCCACGAGGAAGGACACGAAGGCGTCCAGCGCACGCTGCACCGGCTGCGGCGTGATTTTCATTTTCCTAACATGAAACAGCTCGTGCAGGATTTGGTGCGGGCATGCCCTACGTGCCAGCGCTACAAGTCGGAGCATCTACATCCGGCTGGCCTTCTTCTACCGCTGCCCGTGCCACAAGGAGTCTGGACGGACATCGCCCTAGACTTCGTCGAGGCGCTACCACGCGTCCGGGGCAAGTCAGTCATTCTGACGGTGGTGGACAGGTTCAGCAAGTACTGCCACTTCATCCCCCTGTCTCACCCGTACTCCGCGGAGACCGTCGCCCAGGCCTTCTTCGCCGACATCGTTCGCCTCCATGGCATGCCACAGTCCATCGTGTCGGACCGGGACACGGTTTTCACCTCCCACTTCTGGCGCGAGCTGATGTGGTTGGTGGGTACCAAGTTGCACATGACGACGGCCTTTCACCCACAGTCAGATGGGCAGTCAGAGTCCGCCAACCGCGTCATTGTCATGTACCTGCGGTGCCTCACTGGTGATCGACCGCGGCAGTGGCTCCAGTGGCTTCCGTGGGCGGAGTACGTCTTCAACACCGCCTACCAAACGTCACTGCGGGACACACCGTTCCGCGTCGTCTACGGCCGCGATCCCCCATCCATCCGGTCATATGAGCCCGGAGACACCAGGGTGGCCGCCGTCGCCAAGACCATGGAAGAGCGGGATAAGTTCCTCGCTGACATTCGCAGCCGCCTTGAACAAGCACAGGCGACCCAGAAGCGCCACTATGACAAGGCACATCGCCATGTCACGTACCAGGTGGGTGACTGGGCCCTACTACGCCTCAGGCAGCGCGCGGCATCTTCACTGCCACAGACCGTCGCCGGCAAGCTGAGGCCCCGCTTCTACGGGCCCTACCGCATCACCGAGCTCATCAACGACGTCGCGGTTCGCCTCGCTCTGCCACCCCGAGCTCGTCTGCACGACGTTTTCCACATCGGCCTCCTCAAGAAGTTCCATGGCTCCCCGCCGGATGCTCCACCGCCCCTGCCTGCTGTTCACCATGGTGCCGTGGTCCCGGAGCCGGAACGAGCCGTCAAGACGCGCCTCGCACGTGGTGTGCGCCAGCTGCTGATCCAATGGAAGGGAGAGTCCCCAGCTTCGGCGACGTGGGAAGACGCCGACGCTTTCATCGCCAAGTACCCCGACTTCCAGCTCGGGGACGAGCTGGCTCTCGATGAGGGGGGAGATGTCATGTGGGGCCGCACGTACGCGAGACGCCGTCGCGCGCGTGACGTGCGCCGCGCTACAGAGCGCGCCCAGCGCACAGCTGAGGAAGCCACCGGGAGTGGCTAAGATTAGAAAGAAGGGATTAGTTTCCTTGTTTCTTCCTTAATTGTAGGCATGTTCGATTCAGTCTGTGGACTATTTTTGAGTCTTGTATTCGGCACTGTGGAGAAAAAATCAAGAATCACTCACCTAATCTCCTCTTCTCTCTCCCAAACCTGAACCTACGGCTGAGGGGTAAAACCTCGCCGGAGAAGACGGATTCCGGCTACGAATTACGTAGCCGCGGTCCAGCTACCAGGGGCCTTGACGCCCTTGACACTACTATATATTGCACCTCCAGTACAAGAAGGATGGCAGCCATAAATCTTGTTGTAAGTTGTAACTCGATGATGGGCTCCCAGAAGTGAATGCCGCCATGCCAGTGATCTTACGATGAGGTTGGTAAAGCTTTTTATTTAGCCTCTACATTTTGAGCAACCACGTTTGGAATTAAGATGAAGTGTATGTGACGCTCATGTGTGTTTTGCTGGCTATTGACAATCAGATACTACTAGTTAGCATTCATATGAGTGGATTGTAAACTGAAAATTGTAAAACTTGCAGGAAAAAGACGGTGCCTGCTGTAAAGGGATTTACCGGGTTTGAAAAAAATACCTCGACGCATGCAGAATGTTTGATTTCTTTGTGAGCTGTATGCGCAGCGTCGGCCTTGTTGTTCACACTGTGAGCAATTGTAAGCGGCTGGGTTTGCGAAGGATCTCCAATAGACCGTCGTGTCAGCAAAATTGAGGATTCTTTCTGCACTTTGCCTGAAGGTGAGCGAGGCATGGCCAGAGTAAAAATATGGTATCGGAATGGGGCCATCTGAGATGACCTCGCACTGGATTGGAATAAGACACGTAGGCACATCATAAGCCACCAAATAGGAGAAGTGAGTTGAGTTGGTGGACAGGCAAGAGATTGGGCCAGCAATATGAGTGGAAGGGATATCAGTTTGTGTCAACTCTTGAGAACAGCTTACTAGGGCTGCAGAACCCCAATTGTATATGTCGCAAGAGCTCCAGTTTGCACCGTGATAATGATAATGGAGTGGCTGAGAAGGAAGTGGTACAGAATTTAGAAGCGGACATGAATCCAAGTCTCCGATAGGGATGATGGTGAGGGTAGTATGCTTGTAATCTATGGCGGTCACCTTGTATGGGCTTCCAAGGTACGAGTATCTGCTATCTAAGATGGTGTCTTGGCCGGAGCATGCTAGCTTCATGCATGGTACGCTACATGAGGATGGTGTAGTATTGTTGGATTCAAGTTGGAAAGGGAACCTGATCTCGGGGCCATGCTCGCTGCACCGCGACGGCGGGCAGTAGCTGAGAAATCCTTGTCTTCCCATGCCGTGGCCTGCAGCTGCAGAAGCAGAGACGACAGCAGCAGCAAGCAGGGTCCTGCAACAAGAGCAAGCTCAGAGCTCATCTTGACTGGACTATTCGTTTCTGTCTGTCTGACCCATGGAGGCGAAGAAGAGCCATTAACGCAAATATAATATCCCAATAATTCGTGTAGGAGCGTGTCTCATCTGTGCCTGGACGACTGGTGTGGCCGTCCAACTTTGACTAGTACTACTGCTGCAGTTCGTCCACTCGCGGTCATAAGTCATAAGTCATTCATCCAGGTCTTGAAGCTGCAGCCTGCAGGCCCCTGCAGCCATGGCGAGCTCCATTAGTAGCAGTAGTATTACCTACACCTTGCAGACAGCTCTAGTGATCTCTTCTTCTTTGCTTGTTGCAGCAGATGTTGGAGGAGGGCAAAGCAACAACCACTACTGTCCTCCTTCCTCCTGTGGTGATCTTCACAACATATCCTACCCTTTCCGTCTTCAAGGCGATTCGCGCGATTGCGTTGCTGCTCCCCGTCCATGGTATGACCTGTCCTGCAGCAACACTGGCAAGGCCACCATTCAGATCAACACAAGAACATACTACGTGAGTAGCATCAACTACACCGATCTGTCCTTCTTGGTCACCGACGCCACCATGCAGGATGATGATAGCAGCTGCCCTCTTCCTCCATCCGATCACCCTCCTTACAGTACTGACGATCTGTTGGACCGTACTACAACTGATTCTTATGGCTTTCTCGATTTGGCTACTTCTTCAGACAGTGCTTGGGCATGCTTTGTGAATTGTTCCAGACCAATACAAGATACTACTAGTCCATGGTACAGGCCCGTCTCTTGCCTGCCTACCAACAATTCTTTTGTTTATCTCAACGAGTTTTATGGCTGTACAATTGGAGAGCTTCAACCTTCTTGTCGATACTTGTCCATGATTCCCTTTGATACTCAACATATATCAGTCTCACAGCTACAAAATGCAAGTTATACTGATATCATTGGATTCATAGGGAAGGGGTTTCGTGTTCGATTCCCAATGGATCATAGTTCCCTCAGGCCCTGTTTAGATGGGACTAAAACTTTTAAGTCTCTATCACATCGGATGTTTGAATATTAATTATAAATATTAAACGTAGACTATTAATAAAACTCATCCATAATCTTGGACTAATTCGCGAGACGAATCTATTGAGCCTAACTAATCCATGATTAGCCTATGTGATGCTACAGTAAACATTCTCTAATTGTGGATTAATTAGGCTTAAAAAATTTGTCTCGTGAATTAGCTTTCATTTATATAATTAGTTTTGTAAGTAGTCTATATTTAATACTCTAAATTAGTGTCTAAAAACAGGGACTAAAGTTAAGTCCCTGGATCCAAACACCACCTCAATCATCATATCAGCACCAAGGAATGCCTCAACAATTCAGTAAGGTCAGTCTGCTCTCAAATACGTATGGCATGAATACTCTCGACCCTCGTGTGAGCTGTTTTTTTTGTTTCCCTCATAAATTCTGTAGTGTCTATGGAGAAAGACGCGTTTCCTTCGCTTAACCCATCCTGTAAAATGGTGTGATCTGCAGGTACTTCAACGAGCATATAACCGGCGCAAGCATTCCGAATATAGCCCGTGCTATTTTCTGGAGCGAACTGTATTTCACACGCTGCAGAGTTGCTGGTCACGCCTACACAACAAAGTTTATGACACTTATGGTTATCATAGTATCTGCCATCGTTATCATCAAGCTCTACAAAGTTTATGACACTTATGGTTATCATAGTATCTGCCATCGTTATCATCAAGCTCTATTTTGGTACGCTTGAATTACCTTCATTTAATCATCATAGCTCTAATATTCTTTTTGAGTGATACACACCTATAATGCTATAGCCTATATTGTTCCGTACCCTTCCACTATCTAAAAAAAACTGCTTCTCGGGCTCTTGGCATTTCTGCAAAGTTTTATTCAGGTTAATGTTGGCGCCGCTGGTGGTATTCATCTTCCTTGCCCACAAGTACTGGAAAACAAGGATCACAATCGATGCGGTAGAGAAGTTTCTCCAGATGCAACAGATGATTGGTCCAATGAGGTACGCCTACACTGACATCATTGCAATCACATCCCATTTTCGAGACAAGCTAGGACAAGGAGGCTATGGCTCTGTATATAAAGGCGTACTGCTCCCCGGCAATGTACATGTTGCCATCAAGATGTTGTCCGGTAACTCCAACTGCAACGGAGATGAATTCATTAGTGAGGTCTCCACCATCGGTCGGATCCACCATATCAATGTAGTGCGTCTGGTCGGATTCTGCTCGGAAGAAATGAGAAGAGCGCTCGTCTATGAGTACATGCCTCGGGGCTCTCTTGATAAATACATCTTCTCATTAGAGAAGTGTTTCTCCTGGGACAAGCTGAATGAGATCGCTTTGGGCATTGCAAGAGGGATCAACTACCTGCATCAGGGGTGCGAGATGCAGATTCTGCACTTTGACATCAAGCCTCACAACATCCTTCTTGATGATAACTTTGTCCCAAAAGTTGCCGATTTTGGCCTTGCCAAGCTGTACCCAAGAGATAAGAGCTTTGTCCCAGTGAGCGCTGCACGAGGAACAGTGGGTTACATAGCTCCTGAGATGATCTCTCGGAGCTTTGGTACCATATCAAGCAAATCTGATGTGTATAGCTTTGGGATGCTGCTACTAGAAATGGCCGGAGGAAGAAGAAATGCAGATCCGAATGCAGCAAACTCAAGTCAGGCATACTATCCATCCCGGGTGTACAAGCAGTTGACTCGACGAGAAACATGTGAGATCTCTGACATTGTCGACATGCATGAGCTGGAGAAGGAGCTTTGCGTTGTTGGATTACGGTGCATTCAGATGAGGTCATCTGATCGACCGACGATGAGCGAGGTGATAGAGATGCTTGAAGGTGGCAGCGATGATCTCCAAGTTCCTCCCAAGCCATTCTTCTGTGATGATGAGCAACCCCTTGGAGTAGAGCCTTACCATCTGTCATCTGATCTGACTGCAATCTCTGAAGCTGAAGAGGACGATGACGACGAAAGCATTAGCCTGTTTCAGAGCTTTAGCTACCAGTAACTTAGTACTAGTAGTATGCACGTTGCGAAATGCTGACTGCTGAAGCTGCTTATATATGTGATGATTGTATTTTTCTGTGTACGCTAGCGTCATTACGCGGAGGCCCATGTATATGTAGTTTTATGAACTTAGTATTATCAAGCAAAGAAGTACAGTGAACTTGTCCTTATAAGTTGCTTTTATTTTTATCCAAGTTTGACCAACTTTATAAAAAAATATACTAGCATTTTCAACATAAAATAAACATATTATCAAAATATGTTCAATGTTAAATTTAATAAAAGGAAAAAAGTCCACTTTGACTCCCTTAAAAGTCACCCGAATCTAATCCGTGACCCTCAACCGTAAAACCGGATAGGATGACTCCCCGAACTATTCAAACTAGTGCAATTTGACTCCCTCAGCGGTTTTGGATGGCGGTTTTGCTGATGTGGCGTTGACGTGCCGACCCGATGGCAACCGTGCGGTGCCGTACCGGCCCATGGGCTCAGACGTCGGGCCAAGCACGGCACGGCTGAACGGGTCGTGCCGGCACGGCCCACGAGCGGGCGTGCCGTGCCGTTCCTGGGCCGGCTACAGTGCTGCCGTGCTCGGGCCGGCACGCCTTGGCCCGGCCCATTTGGCCAGGTATACTAGTCGGCTCCAGTCCTCCTCCCCCCAGCGACCTAAGCCGCCACCGCCCTCGCCGCGCTACCGCCAGCGCCGCCTGCCGTCCCTCCGTCCCTCCTCCTCCGGCGGGCGCGCGGCCTGCCGTCCCTCGCCGCGCGACCGCCAGCGCCGCCTGCCGTCCGCCGTCCCTCCTCCGCCAGCCTCCGTCGCCGCCTCCCACCAGCGCCGGCCCGTCGGCGTCCCCCAGGCCCCAGCGCGCGACCACCAGAGCTCGCCGCTGCCGGAGCTCGCCCGTCATCGTCGCTCAGGCCCCCAGGCCCTCGCCGGAGCTCGCCCGTCATCGTCGCCCACCGAGCCACTTCATACTTCAATCAAGCTATTTGTTCAAAGCCTCCTTTCTTGATTTGATGGTAGGGTTAGTGTTATTTGTAAAGAGAAAACCAGCTTCCAGATCTCGAATTTGCCTCAAACTTATCTTCTCTTGTAGATCTGGAAGCTAGGTTTTCTCTTTACAAATAACACTATTTTTTCCCCCATTAGGTCTGCCCTGTGTCAGCAGGATGCCGCGCAAGGTTGTCTCTGGGCCTGACTACGATGATGAGTACAATGATGACTATGATGAGTATGATGAAGACTATGATGATTACGGTGGGACTGGGCACAGTGACGACATTCAGCACCCTACGAAGGAGAAAGGTATTATGTCAAAGGTTTGAAGCTAGTACTAGACAGTGTACACCTCAGCATGTAAGAATGGTGAAATAGCTATTGGAGTCGCTTCATGATGCACACCTAACATATCTACTCGTGTAGGTTAGTCACGGCGGTGTAGGTTACTAGGAGCCTTCACCCGTTATCATAATTTGCTCAGTGGTGTTAAATGTTGTTAATGTCATTACATTGTTTCCATCCTGCATTCGTACTTGCTATCGCATCCTCTATTGCCTGATTATGCAAATAAGAATTTCTAGTGCTTAATTACTCTAAAACTTCCAATAGCATTGCTTGTTCAAACAAATGCAGTGATCGTGTAGCTTATGTTTGCCGATTACCTGGTCTTGTGATAATTTCCTTGCCCATTTATCCCATCATATGCACTTCAGATATTTGTTTTCTTGAAGGCATTGTTATTCAACATGCATTTTTTGGAATGAGTCAAATATCATTCATCCAGTCCATCAAAATAAAAACTTACTACAAATTAAATCTACCCAAATTGGGTGAGAATCGAAACATAGCTGGCTGCCAGTTAGAACTACCAGTATTACCTACTGGTTGCTTGCTGAATCCTGGTGCATATGCATATTATTGTTTTATATATTTGACACATTTTGAAATAATTCATATGCTTATACATTTAACCGTTGCTTTCCGCATAAGCTCCACGCATCGAATGCTTTGCTTTGTTGTTGTACAGTGAAGTTTTTTTGTGACTTACTCAGCATATCAAGCTAACTGCGTGTAGTGCAGCTCCTTGATCTCTAATGTTATGTCACCACTCTATTGTGCAGAGTCATCGAAGAAGTCCTCAAGTATGGTGCCTGTGCTTTGGAGATGCTCCATGTGCATGTTCGATAATCATGAAAGCATGGTGTATTGTGAGATGTGTGGGGTTTTTCGAGAATCCTTTATGAAATCTGCCAAGGATGGTTCAATAAAAGGTAACATCCTTCACCCATTCTAATTCTCTTTGAATCACAATTTGTATTCTGACAAGGAATTCTAATGTAATCATAGTGTACTATAACTATTAAATTACAGTCCATGGGATACCAAGTGATTTTGGGACACCTTCGATGCCGAAATCTGATTCTACAAAGATGCCAGTGAATACTCGTACTACAGACTTTGGTGGTGACCCTGAGATAAAGAATGCTAGCATATCTCATGAGAAAGGTACTGCTGGTGCAAATGGTAGATGCTGTACAATTTTGTGTATGCAACTCTGTTCTACCTTTAAACTAGCTTCTCCTACCATAACACCTTATTGAGTTATGAAAAGGATAATTCATAATTCACCATATAAAAGAATCACATTAGCTCATCTTATGTGCGGGAAGCAGATTTTGATCCTTTTCTTTCCCAAGCACCATTGTCACTTACTGTGGCTGAACAGATTGTTCCCTTGCATACCACTAAAAAATGTTTCACTTGTTGGACAACAACAACCCACAGCTCACGTGTCATGCCCTCTGAAGTCTGAACCAAGCTACTTTTGTAAGGGTGACTTATTTGTACTTGATTTGCAGATCTTCCCAACCAGTTGTATCATCTGTTGGTTGATAAGCCTTCCTGTTGAAAAAAAAGCCTGTTAGCTTTGTTCTTTTATTGTCACCTTAATTTAAATTATTTTATTATTCAACAGTTGGTTCCACACAGTACGCATCTGTTGGTAGCTCATCAGGCGCTGGGAAAAAGGTGAAACACATTGCACTTCCTGAAGATGTGCCTGTCGAGAGGACAGCTCAATTGATTTCTGATCATTTTCAGCTGAAGGAGGACCAGAGTAGTAGGGCTACCAGTTCTGCACAGAATGAGGATGTGGCCCAGAAACTTTCTTCTGACATACAGAAGCTAGGTTTAGAAAAGAATGAAGTAGATACTGCAAAACCTTATTTACCTGAAGAATATAAGCCTGAGAAGTGGATGTTTGCTAATGAGGAATCAGGAGTGCTGAGCCAACTAAACCTTGCAATAGTATGCTATACTCATCTTCTGTTCTGAATATGGCATATGTTCCGTAACAATTTTGTTATTCTAAAAGTGCTTTGTCTAAATAGGTTACTGTCTACGAACAATTTGTTTAGGTAGGTCATGTTGATTCTGGCAAGTCAACACTCTCTGGGAGACTGCTACATCTGTTAGGAAGGATATCGAAAAAAGATATGCACAAGAATGAGAAGGAGGCTAAAGAAAAAGTAAGTTTATTATTGTTGTTATTGTACTATACTTGATCCTGATGTTCCATTCATATTCTTGTATTATGGAAATTATTTTTTACCAGGGAAAAGGATCATTTGCTTATGCGTGGGCTATGGATGAAAGCAGTGAAGAAAGAGAAAGAGGTGTGACAATGACTGTGGCTGTGGCTTATTTGGAGACCAATAAGTACCGTGTAGTTTTGCTTGACTCTCCAGGCCATAAAGATTTTGTACCAAATATGATATCTGGCGCAACGCAAGCTGATGCAGCTATTCTTGTTGTTGATGCTTGCACTGGTTCATTTGAAGCTGGCATGGACGGTGAAGGAGGGAAAAGTGTTGGCCAGACAAAAGAACATGCTCAGCTTATTAGAAGCTTCGGCGTTGAACAGCTTATTGTTGCGGTCAACAAGATGGATGCCATCGGGTACTCCAAAGAAAGATTCGAGTTCATCAAGGTTCAACTTGGTAGTTTTCTGCGGGCATGCAACTTCAAAGATTCATCTGTTACCTGGATTCCTCTTAGTGCTGTTGAAAATCAGAATTTGATCAAAATTCCTTCTGATGTCCGTTTAACTTCCTGGTAAGTTATGTTTTGACACACTACTTCCATGCCATTCGAAACACTACATTGTGTAGAATTTTTCAACAGAGATGGCTGTTTCATGCATCTTGCAATTTCTAACCTTTTCACATGGTAATATCGACATATTGTAGTAAGCACTCGTGAGAATAGCATTACTGATATTTTGAAATATTTGGGACCATACTGTCTTATTAGAAAAAAAATCATTTGTTTATCTGAAGAATAGGAATCTTGAACTGATGTCCTTTCAG
This sequence comes from Oryza sativa Japonica Group, assembly GCF_034140825.1. Taxonomy (NCBI): domain Eukaryota; kingdom Viridiplantae; phylum Streptophyta; class Magnoliopsida; order Poales; family Poaceae; genus Oryza; species Oryza sativa. Next base: position 938,346 of record NC_089035.1, on the reverse strand, counting down.
GTATCAAGGATTTTGTCTCTTGGATGCTATAGATTCCTTGCAGCTTCCATCTCGGGATGTTTCAAAGCCCCTCATTCTTCCTATCTGTGATGTTATCAAGTCTCAGTCAACAGGGCAGTTGGCAGCATTTGGAAAATTAGAGACTGGAGCTATTCGAATTGGTTCAAAGGTACATTCCTCACAAATCAGCAGGGACTATTGATACTTGTATATTTCATTGAGATGAGCTCCAAATATGAGGATAGAGGAAAGATTGATCAAGAGCGTTTACATTGTGACATTTGCTAGTTGCATATTTGCATGCCAATCTTTCAGTAACAGCATGATGTCGGAATTTGGTCTTTTTAAAAAATATATATATTTATACTTGCTTTTGTACGCAAATGTCTTGACATTCCTATCTGTTTTGACAGCTTGGAACTTGCTGTTGCAGGTTTTAATTTCACCTTGTGGGGAAGTGGCGACAGTGAAATCCATCGAGCGGGATTCAAATTCATGTGACATAGCAAGAGCTGGTGATAATGTAGCGGTTAGTTTACAGGGCATCGATGGGAGTAAGCTAATAGCAGGTGGGATTCTTTGCAACCCTGGTTTCCCAGTGCCTGTCTCTAACTTCTTGGAGCTAAGGGTTCTAGTGTTGGACGTCACCATTCCTATCCTTATTGGCTATCAGGTAAAGATATGACCAAAAGCTCTCCTTTTGATTATTTTCTTCCCTGATGCAATCTGATAAAAATATGGGCCTAGGTCGAGTTTCACATACATCATGTGAAGGAGGCTGCGAGGGTTACGAAAATCGTGGCATTGCTTGACAAGGCTGGCAAACCAAGCAAAACTGCACCTCGATTTCTTAAGTCAAAGCAGAATGCAGTTGTGCAGGTAACAACTGATCACAGATCCTTGTGAGGAGCCATTGCTTCCGAAGTCATCATTTGCGATGTTGTGATTTTCTTGATATTTGTCAGGTTACCTTAGACGCTCCGGTCTGTGTTGAAGAATTCTCCAAATGCCGAGCTCTTGGCAGGGCATTCTTAAGGTCTGGTGGAAGCACAATCGCTGTTGGAGTCGTAACGCGGGTACTCGGGCAAGATCAGAACTGAAAGACCTCCGCCCAACATCTGAAAATTTGAACGTATCTGCAGCCGTGCCCTGCTTTGGGGTCCATAATATTGTAGTTGACTCAAAACGGTATTGCCGATGAGAAGAAGTTTGGCGACGGCATTTTTCACTGTGTGTTCGTCGCCATTTCAGAATTTAATCCGTCACTCTTTTAGTTATTTGTAATTTTCTTATGCCTAATGAAAAAGGGGGTTTCAGGATTTCATTTTTATTTAGACAGGGGCACAAGAAAAGAAGACAGTGCAACGTACTGCATATAAAATCGCATCCGACCTGACCAATGAATACTACATTTGACTGTTGGTGATAGGGAGGAAATTACGACATGGCCATTAATCCGTTGGTGATTTAATGATCTGATGGCACTAGATCTACATCTACGGAGTTGCTAGAAATATGGCGCTATATGCTACAGTTGATTTTTTTAGCCACTTACACAGTAGTTATATCTTATTTACACCCCACTTACATATATAATTAGTATGTAATTTTCGAATTTACATATGTAATTTTAGTACTTACATATGTAATTTTGAGACTTACATTGTAAATACACTAAAATTACATATGTAATTTAGATACTTACAATGTAAATATATACCGACTATTTTTTATAAAAAATATGGCGCCATAAATATAGCTACATCCCTAGATCTAAGCAAGCATAGCATGATTAGCGCTCGGCTCACTTTGCGTTTTGCGACGAATGGCTTATTTATTATCCGCTCAATCTAACGCGCTCACAACCTAAAAAAGGGGTTAGGAGTTTTAAACACCGACCCTTAATCCGCGCAATCTAGATCGCATCGAACGGCCAGTAAATGAAATACCCAAGGAAGGAAAGGGGTTCGGGGGTGATTCATGTTGGACTCTGGCATGTCGGCCCATGACGGAGGAGGATTCACAGCCCGGCCCAGATGTTACAAGCGAAGTCAGAATGGAACACCACCAGCACCACTAGATGGGCTCAAACGCCCCCGCGGTGGTGTACGGCCGCCTACGCCGCCCGCCGCCCGCCGCCGGTGAGCTTTTCTTCTCTTCCGAGTTCCGAGTTCCGAGCTCCCCCTTCCTGCCCGTTTCCTGTGGTTGGAGTTGGAGGGGTGCGTTTTCTCATCTCCCCCTTCCTGCCCTGCCCTAGCCGATCTCCCCGTCGCCATCAACTCGCGGGCTTGCCGGCCGGCGGCGCCGATCTCCACCCCGCGAGCAGCGTCTCCCGGCGTCCTGCCGCATCCTCTCCGGTGCATGGTTTGGTTCGATTTAGTCTCCTCCTCCGGTGGCCCCGTTCGTTCGTTCGTTCGTTCGGCCCCCAAATCCCAGGCCGCCTCCTCCGCTGGCGGCGGCCCCTTCTCCCCGGTGGTCTTCGCCTCGCGCGACGACGACGCCTGCTCTCCGGTGGCCTCTGCCTTGCGCCGCCTCCTGCGCGACGTACGGTTGCTATACTCCTTACTATCGCTGCGGGTTCTGTTTAATTTGGGGCGATACTACAGATGCGCTTAGCTTCTCTTGCAATACGGTACTCCTTGCCTTTGCCTTAACCTAATTATACTAAGCAATTTGTTTCCGAAAGAAATTGGGGTTCAGCTGAACCCCCCCATGCCCCATGTTACATCAGTCCTTGCAGTCTTTAGTGATTAACCATATGGCCCGCGACCGCTTCAGAGTTTAGCCTGCTAAATATCCTTTAGCAAATTTCTTATCACACCTCTATTTTGCATTTCTGTTTAGCAATCTGTTCTTTCATCGGGGTGTTGAGGGATCAAATTACATTTCATAGTTTAACGAACGCAATTTAGTCTTGATTATTAACAGTCCACAATAATATTACTAGTAGACTACTAGTGATAGATTGGGCGGGGAATATCTCCATTGAACGTTTATAGTGATTAACAAAATTATTCAAGACTGATATTGGTATAATTTCCATGTTTTCAACTTGCAGGAATTTCGCCATTCTGATATAAATTAGTGCATTGCATCAGAAAAATGGTTGTGGGATTAATAAATGCTAATCCTGTAGTTTATGAGAAAAAAGAGAGGCGTGCTCGGCAGGCACCAGAAACCACAGATGAAAATGCGGCAGAGGCTATTGACCAGCTAGAAATATTTGATGTGCTTTCTTCGTTAACTTATCTACATGCTGTGTACCTTTTCTTTCCTGTTATACTTACCTCTATCTGGAGTTCTGCTGCCCTCAAAATTTTTCTTTTGTTTGCACTCCTTAACCTTCTTACATCATATTAGAGATATAAAGGATCCAGAGCGCCCATACTCACTGGAATAGCTTAATGTTGTAACTGAAGATTCAATTGAAATCAATGAAGATTCAATCGAACTGTGCCGCTGCCCGGTGGTTTAATAAAAAATTGCAAAAATATAAATTGATTGGCTAAAATCGCAAGTTTTATACCCTGTCGAACAACCACAGTTCGACAGGTTGTTCGACAGGGTTGTTGGTCCACTTAAAAAAAATACATGGAAGAGCATGGCAGGGTGGCCTATCGAACTGGGGATGTTTGATAGGTCCTGCATGCTACAGTGGCGCACAGTGATTTTTCTCTCTTAGTTTTTATTTTTTATCCGTCGAACAACCACAGTTCGATTGCTCGATAGGGTGTTATACTTGCAATTTTTGTCTGTCAACCTCTATTATTGCGACTCTAATAAAAAAGTATTATTTCTAAAAAGAATCCCTTAAAACTGAACACTTTGGCCAGTCTTCCCTGTACATTCTTGATAGTGAAGTTTACCAATGCCAAATAACATTATCTTGGAAATTTGCTTTGCCGTACCATGGCTCATGCATGACATCGTGGTATTGCAGCGACAGTAGTGGAGAACCGACAGCATATAGGATCTTTGTCATTTTTACTAATATCGATTCTTACTTCTCGATATGCGGCCGTCATGCAACTCAACTTCCACACCCTTTTGTTGTGCTCCTGATGTTAGTGCCACAAACTTTCTGGATTTTAAGGGTCATTTCTGGTACGTGACAATCACACATAACAAATTTCAGTTACGTTTTCCTTTTTCGCTGTATTGTAGTTTCGTCATGCTCTATTTGTTCATACACTTGGTCTCTACAGCAGGGATGAACCTGTTTATGGTGTAGCATGCAGGTTCGTCGTATCTCACTTGAGAACAAAACAAAACAGAAGGCCATGGCTGCATCTCTCTGCATCCAGGCCCTAGCTTAGCTCTATCAGTTTTTATCCCCATATCTGATCGATCGATCTCAATTCAACCTAGCTAGCACCGAGTGGAGTATAGGTATATAGCATATGACGTCGCAAGTATGCATGTACTACACTGCTGGGATTCTCTGATCTTAACTGGTTTGTGCATGCAACCGTATGCATGCATCATGCCTGCGCATGTATAGGAGGAGATGGGCCAAAGAAGGAATGAGAAGCATCCTGCCATGTGACAACCAGCGCCCATATATATATTCTAGCGCAACATGTCACTGAGAGAGGGCATCTCTGATCTATCACTAGGAAGCATAACAGGTGAAGGACAACATGGAACAAAGGGCTATATATGTATAAACTCCTCAAAAATTATTCCTTTTCCAATAAGGATCCTAACTTGTCTGGAAAATAGATATGCATTCCTGTTAGGTTCATGCATTCCGGGTAATCTTACCTTCGCTTCATTTTGGACCATCACAACTCTCTTCTCAAGCATATGAACGATCTCGAGTATGTCGGCTTGTACTCGTCAATTAACTCTCTCAGCTATATGAAAGACCATTTATTTGGCATATGATAAGTTGGATGTAGATGGATAAAATAGTTGAGGGTGGTCCAAAGTGCCACAAAGGTTAAAAACAAAGAACTGGTCGAAAGTGAGAACATTGATTAAAGGGCCAAAGCGAAATATCAGTAATAAAAGATGGCTCTAAGTGAAATTTACTCTAAAAAAATATATATTATCAATAGACAGATGGGATGCTGGTTTCTTTGGGCACCAAGCTGTGTTTCATGATGGATCACCAGTGACCTAGAACTCGTGCAAACATGTTCATGCTGAAGATCCTGTTGCTTTCTGTGTATCTAACATAGGTATGCAAGAGTTCAGAATTAAAATATCAATATGACCCTACATGGAGTTCACTTTTTCTTCTTTTTTCCTTTTGCAAGTACCCAGTATGGTGTTTTTTTCAAGAATATGTATCCAAGAAGGTGCTGACAAGCCAAAGTTCAGGTCATGCTTATTGTGAAAAAGTGAGAAATTAAAGATAACCAGAACACCACATCAAATCTGAGAGCATGTCCATCCTTGGTTCTAGTGATAAGCTAGAGTAGAGAGTATAGTATTGACATTAAGGAATGTGGGTGTGGTTTCTATGGCTGGAATACATGGAACCAACGTGAGGCTTAGCAGTTGTTGCTAAGTAAATTATGTTTTCTTCTTTCTTTTTTTTTCTTTAACTTGGAACATGTATAGGCGGTCCAGTCCAAATGGTTACAATCAAATAAACTATACGTTGATACTAACAATGGTATTTTGGAGAGTGTGTTCATTCATAGCACCCTCTCTAGTTACCAAGGGATGCCTATGCTCCAATCCTAAAGAAAAATTCATTTTGATCTAGGTTACCTTGTAGATGAATGGTTTTTTTTTTAATTTTAAGAATTTCAAAAAAATTCCGTTACTCTTAATCGGTTATAACCTTCTCTTGTGTGCGCGCGTTTTAAATTAGAATAACCATGCATGTGAACCTAGAGCTTTGGTATGCTTCCATTGGCTAGCAGCTGCTCTGATCTGCAGTGTTTACAACTAATTCAACTATGGAAATCTTTTGAACAATTTAATTGGCAAACTTTAAACTAAGAGAATGAAAAGGTAAAGACCATAGAGTTTCCTACCAAGGCAAAGCAAGTCATAATATTGATGTAAGATTTCTGCTTCAGAAAGAGAAAATACCATAATTGCAGAATGCTCGGCCCCTTTGTGAGCTGAAACCACAGTGTTTGCCTTCATTTTCACATTTTTGACAATCTCTGGTTATGTCACTGGAGTACCAAGTGAATACCAACTCATCAACACCGATTACTCCATTTTCTGTTTCCTTAAAAGTTGAGGGTGCCTGGATGCCATTACTAACAACTTTGCAGTCTGGCTGAAGAACAGACAATATGCATAAGGATGTATCAAATACCACTGGCTTGCGTTGTTACTGAGGCAAGTTATTGGGCCAACTACACCGTGCTGATCTCTTGGTAAATCTCTTGAACAACTTACTAAGCTTGCAGCTTCCAATTTTTGAGGTTTGTACACATCAGTTGATAAATTTGTCGAGATGAGCTTCTGAAGTGGGCAGTGAGGTGTGGAATCTACAAGCAGGATGATGGACATGGCAGCATGCTTGTAAGATATTGCAGTCACCTTGCAGGAGCCTAGAACTGGGTGATACAGGATGGTGTCCTGTCCAGAACATGATAACTCCATGAGAGGTGTGCCGCACGACGGAGATTGTGATGCAAGGCGGAGTGGGAACCGGACTTTTGGTCCATGTTTGCTGCACTGATTTGGTGGACAACTCTTGAAGTTGAAGAAGCTCTCGGCATCCCATGCTGTGGCCGCATAGATGAGAAGAGATAGTAGCAGCACAACAACAAGAAGTTTAGCCATGTTTCTGTAGTGCTGTTGAAGATTGAAGGCACAAGGAGAAGGCCATGAATGTAACTATAATGAAATTTACTGGGAGTTTATGCTGTGCTTGTCATGAACTCATGATAGCAGCGTACTTTTGGAGCAATCCCAAAGTACAATGAAACTTCTGTGGTCCCATGTTGCAGTCCTTTTTAGTGTGACTGCATTCCTGGCGTCATCAGAAAATGAAGCCGCACTTCCATGCAACGGTGAACTGTTGTTAGTGTTAAACTTAAACTGTGAATTTGCTGGCAGTGGCTAGAAGCTATTGTAAATGACCCTCTGCAGCACAGCCCTGTGTAGTAAAGATATTGTGAAGTTCTTCATAGATAGTTTACTCCAATCCATATCCAATTGTAAAAGAGTTCTCCGAAAGCCTTATTCTGCACACTGATCTTCCTAATTATTTTGTGACAGATGATGGGACGGACCAGCTTCAGTCCAAATGTGCATCTCGTCTTCACTCTGGAATTCCAGATGAGGTACTCCAGTTTTATTTGCTCTCTCCAAATTTACCAGACCACATGAATTGAATCCCATAGTTTTCACTGCTTTACTGATACTGATGCTCTAATGGATTGAGGCTGGAGACATGCTCTCTTTTGTCACATCCAGGCTCGATTGTTTCCTTCCCCAAGTCAGTCAATGCCATCACTGTCATCTGCTCTCAGCCATGTAATTGTTACCCACCCGTGTCCATTTGCAATTGAGATCCTCTGCTGTATTATCCCTATATTGAAAGTCACTGACATGTGGGCTAAGCATATAGCTAGCTAGCTTGGACAGCAGGCCCCTCTCTATTGTAATAGGCTTGTTTGCACTGCCTGTGAAGCTAGCTACCGTAGCGATGGCTGGTGCGTTTCGTCGTTCTGCTGCCCTGCAGGCCATGGCTGCCTTCTCTGTGCTTGCACTTGTTGTACCAGATCAGGTTCAGGGGAGAGGCAAGTGCCCATCTTTCTCCTGCGGACGTCTTAGCTATGTGCATTTCCCATTCCGTCGTCAAGGCGACCCCGCTGAATGTGGTGTTCCATCATATGAGCTGACTTGTGCAGACAGCAATGCTACAATTCAGATCGACAAGGCAACATACTTGGTAACTGACATCAACTACAGTGATCAGTACTTCTGGGTGGTCGATGCAAGCTTGGATTCAGCTAACAACTGCCCTCTTCCTCGGTGGAGTCAGACTCCTTATAATGAAAACTACAGGCTTGGAGAAGATTCACACCGCCGTGTCCAAGTCCAGTTGTCCCCTGATGTGGATTGGTTCGCTACCTTTGTGAAATGCTCGCAGGAAATGAATAGCAGCAATGTCATGTACAGGCCTGTGGCTTGCCGGAGCGGCAACTCTTCTTTCGTCTATGTGCTAACTGGTCTGGGATCTTATTTAGCTGAGAACCTTGAGCCTTCCTGTGGATACCTGGCAATGACTCCTTTAGCTCTGGGTGGTCTAGAGAATTGGCGAACTGCTACTGCGGCTGCGACACTGGAGGATGTAAATTATGAAGATGTTGTCAGATCCATGAGTGAAGGATTCGCTGTTCGTTTTCCTTTCAGGTCTGGGGGATTCATCGACTGCCTAAGGGGCTTGATCAGGTGAGTCAATTTATTTGGGACTTAAAACTGAACACTTTGGCCCGTCTTCCTTGTACATTCTTGATAGTGAAATTTACCAATGCCAAATAACATTATCTTGGAAATTTGCTTTGCTGTACAATGGCTCATGCATGACATCGTGGTCTTGCAGCGACAGTAATGGAGAACCGACAGTATATCGGATCTTCGTCATTGTTACTAATATCAATTCTTACTTCTCGATATGCGGCCGCCATGCAACTCAACTTCCACACCCTTTTGTTGTGCTCCTGATGTTAGTGCCACAAACTTTCTGGATTTTAAGGGTCATTTCTGGTACGTGACAATCACACATATCAAATTTCAGTTACATTTTCCTTTTTCGCTGTATTGTAGTCTCGTCATGCTCTATTTGTTCATACACTTGGTCTCTACAGCAGGGATGAACATGTTTATGGTGTAGCATGCAGGTTCGTCCTGGTGATGCTGCTGATGTGGACCTCCGTTGCCTACATGTACTGGAAAATAAAGATGAGAGTTGATGAAGTAGAGAAGTTTCTGCAATTGCAACAAATGCTGACCCCAACGAGATACTCCTACACCGACATTATTGCCATCACAAGTCATTACAGAGACAAGCTTGGCCAAGGAGGATATGGCTCCGTCTACAAAGGTGTGCTACTCCCTGGTGATGTCCGAGTTGCCATTAAGATGCTGAAGGGTGACGCAAATTGCAAAGGGGAAGAGTTCATCAGCGAGGTCTCCACCATTGGTAGGATCCACCATGTCAATGTGGTGCGACTCGTCGGGTTCTGCTCTGAAGAAATAAGAAGAGCGCTTGTGTACGAGTATATGCCTCAGGGTTCTCTTGACAAGTACATCTTCTCGTCTGAAAAGAGTTTCTCCTGGGATAAGCTAAATGAAATTGCATTGGGCATTGCCAGAGGGATCAACTACCTGCATCATGGGTGTGATATGCAAATTCTACACTTTGACATCAAACCGCACAACATCCTTCTTGACAACAACTTTGTCCCAAAAGTTGCCGATTTTGGCCTTGCAAAGCTGTACCCAAGGGACAAGAGTTTTGTCCCAGTGAGCGCAGCACGAGGAACAGTGGGATACATAGCTCCTGAGATGATCTCTCGGGGTTTTGGTGCCATATCAAGCAAGTCCGATGTTTACAGCTTCGGGATGCTACTATTGGAGATGGCCGGAGGAAGAAGGAATGCTGATCCGAATGCGGAGAATTCAAGCCAGGCATACTATCCATCACGAGTGTACCGTCAGCTGACCCGACAAGAAACAGGTGAGATCACCGCTGCCGCCGACATGCATGAGTTGGAGAAGAAGCTCTGCATCGTTGGATTGTGGTGCATCCAGATGAGGTCTTGTGACCGACCGATGATGAGCGAGGTGATAGAGATGCTTGAAGGTGGTGTTGATTGTTTGCAAATTCCTCCTAGGCCATTCTTCTGTGACGATGACTACATCCCGGCAATGGAGTCGCTGTATCTGTCCTCCGAGGTGGAGCTGGCTGCAATCTCCGAGGAGGAAGACGAGAGTATCACTGAGTTGAATTAGCTAGTACTAGCAAGTATGGTGTGTTGATGTCTTTTCGTGAGCAGGTTGTGCTCAAGCCTGTGATGATTGTAGACAGTCACACAGATGCAGTTTCTATGCTCCTATTCCTATATTCCTGTAGAATGCGTATATGTGGGCTTGTACGATTTATTATCTTGTGCTTCATCTGTATGAATGCATGCAAAAATCGAGCTAAGCTAGTGTTCTGTGTTGGTCGGCACTGTTGCTATGTTCTTTCCTACGTGACTGAAATCTAGCAATTCCCGGTTCCGATTCATATTTTGCTTATCTATATGCTTATTTGTACGACTTATTAGCAATTAAAAAAATTGTAGATAAAAATTTTAAATACGGGTTCTTAGTAATTCAAAAGTAAATGCTATAAAATAAAATTCCGTGAAAAAACCACAAAATCTATAAGTTATAAAAATGGTCGATTTACAGTTATAAAAATTTCCACGAGCAGAAAGAAGACAGGCCTCCCGCAGGTCTTTTTTGGTCCAAATGCAAATAAAGGCCCATTAGCGGCAGGAGCTTTAGGGCCGGCCCCATTACTAGCCCTAGGCCGAGCTTAGTTTCTGGTTGCAAACCGTACGGAATCCCCTTTCCTCCCTCTCTTGCCACGAACCCTTCGCCGTCGCCGGCGATCCCACCGACTCCCGGCCGCCTCTGCTTCCCCGGCGATGTCTCTTCTTAGCACTGCGCCGTCAACGCGCGTTGCCCGGTCTATGCGTCGCCTTCAGTTCTCCCTGCGTCCTTGTGAGACCCGAGCCGCAAATCCAGGCCCCAAGCGAGATGCCATGCCGAGCCGCAGGATTGACAGAACTCGGGGAGATCTCCTGATCCGGTGGTTGTTCAGTTCGCTGCCCCCTCCTTGCATTGATAAAGGTAGCCCGTTTCCTCTGCTTTTGATTATTTTTGCTAAGTTTTATTAAAGTGTACTTATTCACTAGTCGAGTCCATGCCCATTCATCTCTTCACATTGCAAATTCGTAGCTCCTCGATTGCTTGCCCAGCAGCATCCTGTTTGCTTGAGATTTCCATCAGATAGATAGGCGGGCCCTGACTTTTTGAATGGGATGGATAGGAATGTGACCAAGCCAACTTTACTTATTATACTTCTTAGTTCAGTGAGGAATTTAGGATATGAATCTACTTCTTTATTCAGTGACGAATTCAGGGTATGAATGTTACCCTAGTCGGCCGTTCGCACGGACAAACAGACAAAAATAATACTCTTTGCTTCGATATTTTATATTTGTGCTGCCTGGGAAAAATTGCCATAATTCAATTTCCTTTCAGGATTTTCTTGCAAGCCACTAGCTACGGACCCATGAATTACTGAAATAGTGCAGCCAGGAGTACTCTGCACACCATGGTTTGATGGAGATATATCATAGCAACAACTGAACACGGTAATCACATCAACTGATGTGTTTCTTATTACTTGTATTACATTACATGGTAAAGAGCCACGATTCATAATTCATACAGTTATCAATGTGCAGTCAAGGTGCATATTATGCAATTTCTAGACATTACTATGCAACACGTCAACTAAGTATAAGTGTATAACTCCCATAACATTACTATGATTTATGGCACAGCATGGCTTTCATATGAAACAAATGGCTTAGGGGGCACCTCTATATTCTGCAACCTTCCAGTTAGCATGTTTACAACCTTCGTCATCGAGGGACGGTTTCTTGGGTTCCACTGAATGCACCACAATGCCACTAGGGCCATCTGTCTAACCTTCAGTCTATCTTCTTCAGTCATTTCCCTACTAAGTACAAAGTCCTGCCCAGTAATTACTTTCTCATAGATCCATTCTGGAAAGTAGACCTCATTTTGGTTCTGAATACTCGGGTCTGAGTTCCTCCTTCCACTAACCATTTCTAACACGAGCATGCCAAAACTGTATACATCTGACTTGTAAGATATCTCCCCAAAGTTCCTAGAATATAACTCTGGTGCAATGTAGCCCATTGTGCCTCTTGCTTTGGTCAAGGTAACAATGCTTTGGTCCCTTGCACACAGCTTTGCAAGACCAAAGTCTGAAATCTTCGGATTGAAGTTATAGTCCAGCAAGATATTATGAGGCTTGATATCAAAATGGAGGATGCGCTGGTTGCATCCTTGATGCAGGTACTCCATTCCTCGGGCAATGCCTAAGGCAATATCTAACATCTTGTTTGCTGCTAGGAGTTCTTGAGAAGTATTTGGGTCATGCAAGAATATATATTTCTCCAATGATTCATTAGGCATGAATTCGTAGATAAGAATGTGTCTTGTTCCATCAGAGCAGAAGCCCAGAAGGCGGACAATGTTTATATGATGAATTTGTCCAATGGTTGCTACTTCATTGATGAATTCTTCTCCATTTCCTGTAGTGTGTTCTATCATTTTAACTGCCACGGGCACTCCGTTTGGTAGTTCTCCTTTGTAGACACTTCCAAATCCACCCTGACCTAATTGTTCCTTGAAGCGTCTTGCTATCTTCTTAACATCAGAGAAATTGTACCTTGTGGGTTTCGATGTGCCGTATGTCCTGAGGAACATTTCAACCTTCAAATGTACCTCCTCGTCATACCTTGACTTCAGCGAAATATAGAGCACAGTGGCTATGATCAATGAAAGAACAACAAATGCAGCTGCCGATGATGTAGCTGAATAAACAGAGAATGGGAAATCAGCGCATTGCAATAGGATAGAAAGCTATGGACTAGTGATCAACTGATTGTAGTTGCCTGATGGGTAAGGCAAGGTAGTGTCCTTTTTAGCAAAATATTGAGTCAGAAGCGCCAGCAATAAGAACTTTTTATTGCTGATAAGTTATAACAGTGCTTCTTCTCTCTTTTGAATAATGAATAGAGGGTAGGTTTGAATTATAGCAGTACCTGAAATGACTTTGACACTCGAACCTGCAAGTACCAAAAAAGATAATAAGATTTGATTGATGGTTTAACTGATAATGAACAAGTACTTCTTGAAAAAACAATGAGATCCAGCATAGTTAATTAGTTACACAACATGTCAACAGAACATGGCCCTAGTGGGATAGGATAGAGTTTTAGTTTTAAAGGAACAACTGCACTATGAGTCTATGGTTATATGAATATGTTTGCAATAGTGAATTTTTCCTTACATCTTAGTTAGCAGTATCATCATAAGCCAGTTCTGCATACTAGCTCTGATAATTTTGTCATTATGCTAGAATGCCAGATAAGGATGTTAGAGCGAGTTGAGGTTGATTGCGGGTTAACTTATCAAGGGTTCCACATATCAACTCTTGTATCTACTGATCATTCATTGAAGCAACCACAGATCTAGCTGCAGCTCCTGTTGTATCAGTTAACAAAAGCAATACTCAGGTTATATCTTTCTCAGTCAAGTGCTCCCTCGCAGTCTCAATTATTTACACTTTCGAGCTACTTTGTAATTCTAGAGGCAGCCAGACGCCACCTTGGTTACTCCTGGGTGTTTTGTTTTGTCTTGCATGGTTTCATAGTTCATATGGGTCCATCAAACTATTTCATTTTTCCAGGAGCACATTACCTCAGTGTATTAGCAAAATCAGCTCCAGAATGAGCCAGAGTGACATCGATATTCAATCATTTTCTCTTTTTTTTTTCCAGGATTGGTTGTCAACTGGCTCTCCTGCAGTTCCAGGATGAACCAGGACAGTATCGAAAATGCAGCCACAAAATCTGACAAGTCAGTAATGCCAGAAGGGAATGTGATTCCTATGGACTCAGCGACTGAAGTATAATATGGTCTGACGTGTTTACTTCTATGGCCTCATGAGTCACTTGATACTGTTGGTAGGTAATCTTTTCTGTTTTAGTTTGTGTTTATTCCTCAGAAAATATTCTTAAGGATTGTATCAAGTGCGTATGAACTAGCATGTGTACTGGTCCGTTTACCAACTCTAGCAACTCGAAGTTCTTTAATTTTTCCTTTTTGTTATTTGTGACGATGCTGAGCTAAATATGTTGATGGAGGATTTTTCTTCTCTATGTTATCCAAATTGTGTTTCTTGGGTAAATATCGTGAAAAATCTTAACAGTATATGAGATTGTTACATATAAAAACTGGCTGGTTATGCTTGTTTAAAAATAAAAAGCTGGCTATTTATTAATTGGTGCAAAAGACTCAGACAGTTATTATGTGTGCAATCTTTTGTGTGTAACATTATATCACCGTACTTCTCATGAAACTTTTGGCCAATTTTATTTCATCATTTGCTTTCTGGTCCTTTTTGTAACAATGCTCTAGTGTCCTGTATACCTGAAAATATCTCTGAGAAGTTCCAGATTTTATTATCAAATATCAAATTATCCTACTGATGCCCGTCGAACAAATATAGTTCTATCTTCATTTCACTAAGTATTGGGACATTTTTATTGGAATTGTATGGAAGGAATAATGACTTAATGTGCGAGAAAGCTAGCTAGTAAGCTTCCTAGATGGTTGCTAGGAGCAGACTACTGGCCTGCAAAAATAATTTTGCAGTATATCTCATGTAAGATTAATGATGCGAGAGCAGCACTCTAGTACTGTATGGCTAAATCATAATAGCTACTCCCTCCATTTCATAATATAGCAACCTAGGACCAGATGTGACACTTCATAGTACAATGAATCTAAACAGTAAGCAGGTTCGGATTTGTTGTACTATGAAGTGTCTCGTCCGGTACTAGATTGCTATATTATGGGACGGAGGGAGTGGAAAATAGAAAAGTAGTTCAGGAAATAAAACTAGGGTGATAGGATTGGATTTTGAGAAGTTAGCAATGGTACCGTGATGCTCGCGGCTCATGCAGAATGTTCGATTCCTTTGTGAGCTGAATGCGCAGCGGTGCTTTTGACGTTCGCACTCTGTGCAGTTAATGGTAACTTCGTCATCAGAATACCAACTGACAGTCGTCTCAGCAAAGTTGATGAATTTTTCTGCTCTTTCCTTGAATGTTGGGCCACCGATATCAGAGTAGGCTGGACCGGGTATTGGAATGGAGCCTCTGGAGACGATCCTGCAGTCCAAGGGAAGCACATACATGCATAGCCGAGCATCCACCAAATATGAGAAGTGACTTGCCTCACTGGGGCAGGAGATTGGGCCGGTGATATAATCGGCGTTGTTCATGAAAGCGTAGCCATCGACTGGAGAAGTACCATTTGGTGTGAACTCTTTTGAACAGCGTACTATTTTTGCAGGAGCCCAGCTGTATAATTTACATCTATGGTAGTCGTAAGGCTGTAGATTGTCAAAGATGAGCTTCTGAAGCGGGCATGGAGACGAGGAGTACACAAGCGGGATGATGCTCATGATGGCCTCCTTGTAATCTATGGAGGTGACCTTGCAAGGCCCCAGAAATGGGTGATGTAGGATGGTGTCTTGGCCGGAGCATGCTAGCTTGGCGCATGAAGCGCCGCATGCTGATGATGTGTTGCTGGATTGCAGGCCGTGAGGGAACCGGATCTCTGGTCCACCGTCGCTGCACCGGGACACTGGGCAATGCCTGAAGAAGTCTTGGTCTTCCCAGCCTGAAGCTGTGGTGGCACTGTAGCTGTAGGTGCCATGGCTGAGGAGAGCAAGCAGGAGATACATGGCGAGAAATTTGCTACTCATCCTGATCTCTGACTCTATAGGTGCAAAAGCAATTGGTTTGATAACTGTAGTCTGTAGGTACTCCATATATGTACATAAAGTGAAGGCGGATATATATATGTGGGCTCAGGATAGTGTAACTGTGTGCTTCATTGTAAGCAACAATGCGCTGTATGTTCTTCCTGTTTCGTGCTATATAAGTCGTTTTTCATATTACAAGTCACTTTGACTTTTTCCTAATTAAACATTTTTAAGTTTGATTAAATTTATAAAAAAATTTAGCAACATATAAATTCTAAAAGACCAAATTAGTTTCATTACAACTAATATTTAATACATTTTGATAATATGTTTGTTTTGTATTAAAAATATTGTCGTATTTTTCTATAAATTTGATTAGAGTTTGACTAGTAAAAAAAAAAGGTAAAGCTATGAAAGAGCTTGACAGGTAAAAAAAGTTAAAAGCTATGAAACGGAGGGGGTGCTTTGGAAAATCATGCCGGCCTAGGACTGACCTTGAACATCGTAGACTTGCTCCAGTCCACTCATGTCCAATCTCATGAGAGATTAACATATGAAGAATTGAAGAAACCGGCCAGTAAAGTTTAATTCCCGTGTGGAAATTAGGCCTGGCGCACGCAGAAATGCTAATTCACGCGCGCGAGCTTTGTTGTCGTACAGTACTACAGTCAAAAGTTCGCAACACGCAAGTATGTTCATTTTTTAAGACAGCAGACGCCGCTCGTCCATCCATTTTACTAAAAATATAAATATATTTTTTATGACTTGCTTTTATTATCGAAGAAATTATAATCTTAACTTATACTTTTACATATTTGTAATAAATTTTTTAATAAAACAAATAATCAAACATTATAAAAAATCAACAATATCATTAAAAAAATAAAAAGGGTAGTATATTCTACTACCGAGTAGCCTGTTTAGTTACTGCTTTTAGCACTGTGAGCCGAGAGTTTTGGCTTTGGCCACTTGATCTGTACTTTGGCTTTGGCTTTCACTGCCTTTTCTTTGATCGACGAACGAGTTCGATGGTCGCATAAGGTCGACTTAATATAAATAAGAAATATGTAATGGACACAACCTATAGCATAAGATCGACCTAATATAAATTCGAACTTTAAAGGTTCGGCCGAGCTGAAAGATTGAAAAAATTACTTGTTTTTCATGCGCATGTTTTCCGCACTATTAACCGTTGTAATTTTTTTGAAAACAATATATATACAATATTGTTATTTAAAAGCCACGTTAATCTATTTTTTTAATTTAAAATAATTAATATCTAATTAATTATGCGTTAATGGCTAAGACGTATACTCAATTTTCTGTTTTCCCCTTCTTGGTAGCGCGTACGTCGTACTACTTATAAGTAGGAGCCGGCCGAGCGAGCAACAAGTAGCTAGCTTGGTAGCCTACACTAGAATGGAAGCAGCTGCTTTGTCGACCGTCCTGTGTGTGCTCGCACTTGTGGTAGCGGATGCAGATCATCACGTCGTCCATGTCCAAGGACGACGGCATCGTCAGTGCCAACCTTTCTCCTGCGGCCATCTCTCAAACATAACTCATCCTTTTCGCCGGCGAGGCGACCCTCGCAGGTGCGGCGTCTCGTCGTACGAGCTAGACTGCAGCAGCGATGATGGCAAGGCCACCATTCGGATCAACACAGGGAAATACTATGTGAGTAGCATCGACTACACTGCTTCCATCTTTTGGGTCGTCGACGCCAACCTGCAGGATGATGCAAACAGCAGCTGCCCTCTTCCTCGCTCGGACCAGCTGCCTTACGTTGGTCTGGGTATCCCAGGATCACACGACAGCTGGGACTTGGGCCTTGATGATATGATTACTTGGGTCGGCTTTGTCAATTGTTCGCAGGAACTAATTACGAACAGTAGTAGCAAATACCAGCCCATGAATTGCCTGACCACGACTTCGTCCTACGTTTATTATATGCTCCCATCGTTTGGAGCACCATCTATCCAAGACATCGAACCTTCTTGTGGATACTTGGCCATGACTCCTATCGGCGGTGGCAGTAACGGTAACAGCATTAATCTGTCCGAATATGAAGATGTTGTAAAATCCATGAGGGGTGGATTTGCCGTCAAATTTCCTACATATGGAGGACCTTGGACTACTTGGTATGGTCTCATCAAAGATTGCCTCAACGAGTCTGTTAGGTGAGCGCCTTAATTCCTTATAATCTCGAAACCTTTACTTTATCATCTGAAAAGGGCCGATTTTGTTTAGCTCTTCTCCTCCAATCCCGTTTAATTAACTCTTTCCAATAAATGATCTTGCAGCTTAGCTGATAGCCATGACAATCCATTACCCAGAGTAGGCATCAAAGACCGGATCATTGACATCCTTTCTATTGACCTCCGTTTCTGGGGATGCATGATAGGCATATCCAGACGGTATTACCTCGACATGCGTCTTTCCATCAGCGACATGATCCGCGGCGTTGATCATTCTCTTTACCATAAGCTCTTCATAATATACACCTTGTGTCTTGTCAAGTGGATTGCTGGTAATTAACTTTTGCATTTTTGTTCCACTCAATTCTACAGTATACAGTATCAGAGCTGGTCACACCACATATTGCATTGCAAAATTCATTAGCCTTTTCGTATTCAGTGCTATGCAGGTTTGTGTTCGCACCGTTGGTCGTGATGATTTTTCTTACTCGCAAGTACTGGAAAACAAGGATTGCAATTGATGCAGTCGAAAAGTTCCTTCGGATGCAAGATATGCTAGGCCCCAAGAGGTACGCCTACACGGACATCATAGCAATCACAAGCCATTTCAGAGACAAGCTGGGCCAAGGAGGATATGGGTCTGTGTACAAGGGTGTGTTTCTCCCGGGTGATGTTCATGTCGCCATCAAGATGTTGGATGGCAACTCCAATTGCAATGGAGAAGACTTCATTAGTGAAGTTGCCACCATAGGCAGGATCCATCACATCAACGTGGTGCGTCTTGTGGGGTTCTGCTCCGAAGAAATGAGAAGGGCCTTGGTTTACGAATACATGCCTAGAGGATCTCTAAACAAGTATATCTTCTCATCCGAGAGAAGCTTCTCTTGGGACAAGCTCAATGAGATTGCTCTGGGCATTGCTAGAGGGATCAACTACCTGCATCAGGGGTGCGAGATGCAGATTCTACACTTTGATATCAAGCCAGACAACATCCTTCTTGATGATAACTTTGTTCCAAAGGTTGCTGATTTCGGCCTCGCAAAACTGTACCCAAGGGAGAAGAGCTTTGTGTCAGATAGGGCTTTACGGGGAACAGTAGGTTATATGGCTCCTGAGATGGTATCCCGGAGCTTTGGCGTTATATCTGACAAATCCGATGTTTATAGCTTTGGAATGTTGTTGCTTGAGATGGCTGGAGGTAGAAGGAATGCAGATCCAAATGCAAACTCAAATGCAAGCAGGGCATACTACCCAGCATGGGTGTATGACCAGCTGATAGCAGATCAACAAGTTGATGAGATATCCAATGTTGCTGACATGCATGAGCTGGAGAGGAAGCTATGCCTTGTTGGGCTGTGGTGCATTCAGATGAAATCACACGATCGCCTGACGATGAGCGAGGCAATAGAGATGCTCGAAGGGGGTGTGGATGCGCTGCAAGTGCCTCCGAGACCATTTTTCTGCGATGGGGATGGCATTGGCAATGGCATGCCACCTCCACAAGTCATGGATTCTTACTTTCACTCCTCCGAGCTTACTGCAATTTCAGAAGAGGACGATGGAATATCTGAATTAGCCAGTAGCTAGGCTGTGATGACAATGATGAATCTAGCTAGCAATTAGCGTTCATAAATAATGGTTGTTATTATTCCATATTCATCGATCCAACAATTGATATTTACTAATGCTTAAAATTTTTTCCGTGTATGAAATACTACTATAAATAAGCAACTAGCTGCTGGTGCTAGTGTGTTATTAGTCATCAAGTTGGAGCATTATATTTGCGGAAAAAGTACACCGAAGGTCCCTCAACTTGTCACCGAGTTAAAAAACGTCCCCTAATCACAAAACCAGATATTCGGAGTCCCTTAACTAATCAAAACCGGTCATAATGGATCCTTCGGTGGTTTTGACCCCGGTTTTGGCCTACGTGGCGGCTGAGTCAGCGTGGGACCCACACGGGCTCCACATGCCAGCCTGGCCACGTAAGCCTCCCCCTCTTTCCCCTCCTTTCCCTTCTCCCTCTCTCTCTCTCTCTTCTTTTCTCTTCACTTCTTTGGGCAAGCCGGCGGGCGGCTGAGGAGCAAGCCACCGGGCGAGGCGGCGGCGGCAGCCGGTCGCGAATGGCGTCGGTGACGCTGCGTCGCCGCCATTGGCGAAGCGGCCCCGCGCGGGCGGGCGCCGTGGTGTTGGGCGCGGAGGCGGAGGCGAGGCCGTCTCACGTCGTTTAAGTCCCCGTCTCGGGCGGCGAGGAAGGCAAGGACGAGGTTGACGTCGACCGCCGCGGGGTCGTCGCCCTCCGCGCTCGGCGGCGGCGAGGGCGCGCTCGGCGGTGGCGCGCGCCTCTCGGAGTCGCTCACCGCTCGGCACCGGCTTCATCGACAACCCGCTCAGCACCGGCTTCAGCGCCGTGCCGTCCCTCGCCGCCATCCCCACCAACCAGTCCGTCGCCCGGGCGTCATAGTGCAGGCGGCGACGGGGAAAGAGAAGGCAGGCGGCGGCCGGCGCGCGAGAGGGCAGCGGCGGCGGTGGGGAAAGAGAAGGCAGGCGGCGGGGAGGGAGGGGACAGCTATCGTTGCACAATGTTTTTCTGGTGCTGGATCTGCTGGAAAACGCATGCGAGTCATTACTTGATAGCATCGTTGCAGAGAATGCAAAGCGTTTCTGCTTGATCTGAGTGAAGCTATCTGGAGGCAATGTAAGCATCATTTTTCCATGTAACCATGTTCAGTATCTATCTATGCCATTTGATTGCGATTCAGATAACCAGAAAACGCTCACATCAGCATGCATTTACCCAAGTTCATACAATGTCAGGCTGGAGACATACTTATATCTTTCATGTACACCATGATTTACACTGTAATAAAATCACCAACTCGAATTAGAGAAGCTGAACTTTTTTGTTAGTAACACATTGCACATGCAGGAAGAAGCTGTTATGAAAATAGATGCACAACGGAGACATAAATTTTACGTGGAAAACCCTTGCGGGAAAAAACCACGGACGCCGACCGGCAATGATCACTATAGAGGAGATGATTACAAACGTAGGGGAATCACAATGGAAACGTCACTCCTTCCCGTACGGCTTACAAGAGTATATATAAGGGATAATAGAAAGACACCTAATAGGACTCATACTAGGAAACTAATCCGAATATATTGTGGGCCCAAAATTCGGATCACATATTTAACAATCTCCACCTTGAGACGAATTTCCTCTTGTTGCATAAAAACATCAATCACCAAAAAATACCTCATGTAGGTAAAATCACCGCGCGCCAAATAGTCTCTAGGACTATACTGTAACACCCACCAAGCTTGAGCAAAGCTCAAACTTAGTAGCAGGAACTGGCTTTGTCATCATATCAGCTGGGTTATCATGAGTACTTATCTTGCATACTTTGACATCACCTTCAGCAATCACACATCGAATAAAGTGATATCTCACATCAATGTGCTTTGTTCTCTCATGGAACAAAATCTATTAATGCAAGACGTAACTCCACAAAGCTCAGTGTACAAACCTCTAAGCCAAATAGCTTCTTTACAAGCTTCAGAAATAGCCATTACTCTGCTTCAGTAGTAGATAAGGCAAACGTTGCTTGCAAACTTGCCTTCCAACTAATAGCACATCCTCCAATAGTGAAAACATAACCTGTGAGCGATTTTCTCCTATCCAAATCTCCAGCAAAATCTGAATCCACATAACCAACAAGTCCATCTCTAGATCTCCCAAACTGCAAACAAGTACTAGATGTACCACGTAGGTATCTGAAAATCCATTGAACAGCTTTCCAATGCTCTTTGCCAGGATTAGCCATGTATCTACTGACAACACTTAATGCATGTGATAAGTCAGGACGAGAACATACCATGGCATACATAAGTGAACCAACTGAACTTGAATAAGGAACTCTAAACATGTACTCAATATCATAATCTGACTGTGGACATAAATCTGAAGATAATCTGAAATGTGCAGCTAAAGGAGTACTCACTGGTTTTGCATCATGCATATTGAAACGATGATGAACTTTTTCAATATAACCTTTCTGACTAAGATATAACTTGCCAGAATGTCTTTCTCTAGTAATTTCCATACCGAGAATTTTCTTCGCTGCACCCAAATCCTTCATCTCAAATTCACTACTCAATTGTGCCTTCAACTTTTCTATCTCTGATTTATCTTTTGCAGCAATCAACATATCATCGACATAAAGAAGCAAATATATAGCTGAACCATCAACAACTTTAAGATAAACACAGCTATCATAATTGGATCTTCTAAACTTCTGAGAAAGCATGAAAGAGTCAAATCTCTTATACCACTGTCTGGGTGACTGCTTCAACCCATAAAGAGATTTCTTCAACCTACAGACTAGGTTCTCTTTTCCAGGAACAAAAAAACCTTCAGGTTGCTCCATATTAATGTCCTCTCCTAACTCCCCATGTAAAAATGCAGTCTTAACATCCATTTGCTCTAGTTCATCATCATGCATTGCAACAATACTAAGTAAAGTGCGAATTGAACTATGCTTCACAATAGGGGAAAAGACATCATTGAAATCAATACCTGGAATCTGGCTATAACCTTTAGCAACTAACCTTGCTTTGTACCTTGCCTCATCACTTGGAGACATACCTTCCTTTCTTTTGAAGATCTACTTGCAACGGATAGGTTTCTTCTCCTTTGGCAACTTCACCAATTCCCAAGTATGATTCTTTTCAAGTGACTCCATCTCATCATGCATAGCAGTTATCCATCTATTGCAATCATCAGAAACAATAGCCTCAGAATATGTAGAAGGTTCGGCATTACCTTCAATTTCTTCTGTCACACTCAAAGCATAAGCAACTATGTTCGCTTCTTCAATATATCTTCGAGGAGGTTTAATATTTCTTTTGGGCTTATCTTTTGCAATAGAACATTTTGGAGACTGCTGAACAGTAGAAGAATCTGAATATTCAATAACAGGTGCATCTTGGTTAATAGCAACATCTTCTTTTTCTGGTGCATGCCCTAAACTGATCAAGTGCTCCACCTGCACATTTGCTTTCTCCTGACTCTCAACAGGAACATTAGTAGAAGGTTTGTCATGTAACATAACTTATTCATGGAAGACAACATTTCTACTAATCACAACCTTTTTGGTTTCAGGACACCATAACTTATAGCCTTTCACACTAGACGGATAACCAAGAAAAATGCACTTAATAGCTCTAGGCTCCAATTTACCATTATCAACAGGAGCATAAGCAGTACAACCAAATACTCTTAAGTCTGAATAATTTACTGGGGAACCAGACCATACCTCAATTGGAGTCTTCTTATCAATGGCATAACTGGGTGATCGATTGATAAGATAACAAGCAGTGGAAACAGCTTCCGCCCAAAACTGTTTAGGCAAACCTGCATTAGACAACATACAACGGGCCTTTGATATAATTGTCCTGTTCATACGCTCAGCTACGCCGTTTTGTTGAGGTGTGTGAGGAATGGTGTAGTGACGCACAATGCCTTCAGACTTGCAATATGATTTAAATATCTTAGAACAGAACTCCATCCCATTGTCAGTACGAAGGATTTTCACCTTTCTTTCAGTTTGTCTTTCAACCATAGTTTTCCACTCTTTAAACACATCAAAAGCTTGATATTTGTGCTTCAAGAAATAAGGCCAAACTTTTCGCGAATAATCATCAACGATAGTCATTATGTAACGAGCACCTCCAAAGGATGTCTTACGAGCAGGCCCCCATAAATCAGAATGCACATAATCAAGAATACCTTCAGTGGTATGTGTAGATGTGTTGAACTTCACCCTCTTATGCTTGCCAAAGATGCAATGCTCACAAAATTTGAGCTTCCCGATGCTTTGTCCATATAGCAATCCTCGCTTGCTCAATTCTGCCAAACCAATTTCACTCATATGCCCAAGACGCATATGCCAAAGATTAGTAGCATCGGAATTAGATAATGAATCAGAAACTGCAGCAACATTACCTAATATAGTTGTACCTCGCAGATGGTACAGGTTGGCAGATTTAATATCAGCTTTCATCACAACAAGAGAGCCTTTAGTTACCTTCAAAATTCCGTCTCCACCGGAATATTTGTACCCTTTGCGATCAAGAGTACAAAAAGAGATGAGACTTCTCTTCAAATTTGGAATATGCCGCACATCTGACAATGTTCTGATACAACCATCAAACATCTTGATCTGAACTGTTCCAATACCTGCAACCTCGCATGGTGTATCATCACCCATCAAAACAGTACCACCTTGCACAGTTTCATAGGTGGCAAACCAATCCCTATTCGGGCACATGTGATAGGTGCATGCAGTATCAAGAATCCACTGGTCACTAGTTTGTGCACAACCAACATAAGCAACAAGCAATTCTGCATCAGACTTCTCATCAGTAACAACTGCGGCTTTACCTTCCTCTTCTTTCTTACCTTTTGGTATATATTTTCCGGTTCTCTTGTCTTTGTCCTGTAGCTTCCAACACTCGAAGATATCATGTCCATCTCTCTTGCAGTATTTGCATGACTTATACCTGCCTCTGGACTTTGATCTCCCACGGTAGCTACTTGAGCTTTTATCTCTTGATTTGTTGTTTGTGTTCTTCTCCTGTTGCCTACCCCGACAACCAAGCTTTCTGCTTGTGAATTTGAACCTTCAGAGGGTACCATCTTCTTCATCTTTTCTTTGGCATGCAAAGCATCATAAACTTCTTTCAAAGTTAGAGTATCACGACTATAAAGAATAGTATCCCTGAAGTTTGCATATGAGCTAGGCAATGAACACAATAAAATAAGGCCTAAATCCTCTTCATCATGCTTTACCTCCATAGACTCAAGGTCAGCAACAATTTCCTTGAAAGCGGAGAGATGGTCCATCACAGACTCATCATCTTGCAACTTGTGCAAAAATAACTTTTGCTTCAGGTGCATCTTACTGGTCAGATCCTTAGTCATGCATATCTGTTTCAATTTCAACCACAGCCCAACGGCTGTCTCCTCCTTAAGCACCTCCTGCAAAATATTGTTAGATAGATGAAGATGAATATATGACATAACCTTATGATCCTTTTTCTTCTCATCAACAGACCAATCCTGTGTCCTCTTATCAAATCCAGAAAGCGCATCATCGAGGTCTTGTTGTGCAAGAACGGCTCGCATCTTCACTTGCCAAAGTGAGAATCTTGTGTCTCGGTCCAGGAGCGGTAGATCATACTTCAAACTCGCCATGGGAATTAATCCTGAAATTTGCTAGTAAGAAATTAGGGTAAACTAGAAAAAAACACGAACTATGGTACACCTCCTGTGTGCACCAAGCGAAGTACTGTAAATCTCCTGGTAGATTGGCTGTGTGCGCGTAGAAATTCAACGTGAGTTTGGACTTCATGTGAACAGGGCCAACAGGCGGCTGCTGCCCTAATTTCCCTCGGTATGCGTGCGCTTTGTGATGGATGGATTTTCCTGTGCCGCTCGGCTGCTTGCTGCCGATGGCTTCTGCTGCGCCTGCGCTGCTCCTCTGACACGCGCACGGCAGGAAGGACGACGTCGACTCGGAGTTGATGGCGACTCCGCTTTGGATTGGATTTCGCCGAACAGAATTTCGACGGAACAACGAATACGACGACGCGTACCGCCGATTAGATCGATTTCTTCGATCGGAAAAAATCGCCGGTGGCCGGGACTGCAGTAGATCGATCTCCAATGCTCTGATACCACTTGTTATGAAAATAGATGCACAACGGAGACACGAATTTTACGTGGAAATCCCTTGCGGAAAAAAACCACGGGCGCCGACCGGCAATGATCACTATAGAGGAGATGATTACAAACGTAGGGGAATCACATTGGGAACGTCACCCATTCCCGTACGGCTTACAAGAGTATATATAAGGGATAATAGAAAGACACCTAATAGGACTCTTATTAGGAAACTAATCCGAATATATTGTGGGCCCAAAATTCGGATCACATATTTAACAGAAGCCACCCCTTGCCGAGGAGCAGCGTGACCTCGGTGTCAGCAACGACGATGAGGTAGTAGTCGCCGCCTCGCCGGTGGGCTCAGGGGACGACGAATCCAACGCGTACGTGGCCTCGGCGGTGTTCTAGTGGACGCCCACAGCCGTGCCGGTGGTGGTAGCGAGGACCTGCTCCCGCGCTTCTTGTGCAGCACATGGTGGGCGCACCTCGACGACGGAGAGAGCGCGTCGTCGAAGGCGACGGCGAGGCCGGTGGCTCCGGCAGCGTTCGGCGTCCACGTGACCCGGATGAGGAGCTCCTTCCCGGAGTGCAACGAGGCACCGTACACCGCCGTGGTCACCGCCTGCAGCTTGCGATCCAGCGCGCCGCCGCGCCCAGAGTCACCGGCGGCGGCGGCGGCGATGCCGACCGAGCTGTCGCCGAAGCACGACGACTCCCGTGTCGCCTCTGGCTTTGGTTTTTCTTCCGGCGAGATTAGCTGCTGCTTGCTGTTGCTGCTACTGCAATAAAAGAGAGAGTTGACGTGACACGCTGACATGTGGGGTCCACGTAGGTTCCACGCTGACTCAGCCGCCACGTAGGCTAAAATCGGGGTCAAAACCACCGAGGGATCTAAAGCGAATGGTTTTATTAGTTGAGGGACGTCCGGTATCTGGTTTTGCGGTTTGAGGACGATTTTGTATCTCGACGACAAAGTGAAGGACCTTGGGTGTACTTTTTCCTTATATTTGCTCGTGAATTGGGCCACATGTGAACCGTCCGATCAATCTATCGTTCATGTGCCGCGGGGGATTAGGTGGGCCATCGAAGCAAGGCCTTAGATGGGCCATCCTAACCTGTGGCCCAGCAATCATCATCCCCTTCTCCCTCTCTCTCTCTCTCTCAAAAAAAACAAAAGAAAAGAAAAGAAAAACATCCCTTTCTCCTTCCTCCGATCCTTGTCCCCCACCACTCTTCCCGGCGAGAGCTCCGGTTAATGCGGCGGTTTGCGTCCGCCGCCGCTTTTCGCCTCCGTCTACAGATGGGTAAGCTGTCGTTTCCTCCTGACATATGCGAGAGTGCGTGACCAAGCCTCGCCGTCGCCCGTACCGCCATGGCGCATCTGTTAGAGCAGGTTAGCAAACTAGTCAGCTATAAACATATTTTAAAAAGATAAAAAAAGAGAGAAGAGCAGCGGGCAGCACAAACTTCAAGACGTAACGTGTGTATGACATGTGAGACCAGATATTAATAGTATAATAAGTAACTATTGTATGAATTGGCTATTGTATTGGTTATAAATGATTTAAAGTTAGTAGTGGGCTATACTATTAAACTTGCTCTTATTGCTACTGTGTCTTCAATGGTGGCGCTGACGGTCGGCAAAGATCCGGTCGAATCTACCAAGCCCGATGCCACATGTATCGTCTTCTCAAGTTCCTCACACCACCTCCGTCTCTCCCACCTCCGTCTCTCACATTATTAGTACTGGTACTAAGAGCAGTAAGAGCGGATACAATAGCAGACTATAAGCCAACTATAAATATATTTTAAAGAGATAAAAGGAAGAGAGAAAAGAGCAGCTGCAGCACGGACTCCGAGACGTAATGTGTGTATGACAGTCACGGAGCTCGTGGCTCCTCACCGGGAGACCGCGCAGACCCCCCTTTGCCAGTTCGGCCGGGGGCTTAGGGTGAGATCTCAAGCTCTCTCTGTATGTGGAAAGATCGCGTGCCCGGAAGAAACGCGAGACACAGACGATGTATACAGGTTCGGGCCGCTGGGAAGCGTAATACCCTACTCCTGTGTTTTTGGTGGATCTGTGTAAGAGCAAGTTACAAAATATCAACCAGCCCTCTCCTCTCCCGGGAAAATCAAAATCCCCCCTTCTCTTCGTGGGCATGGTCCTCCTTTTATCTCTTAAGGGGATACCACATGTACCCTTCCCTTTTTAAACTGGACTTTTCTTCTTTACATAAATGGACGGAGATTTGCACGGTTGCCCTCCGAACGTCCTTCTGATGGGACGGCACATACCTACCTCCACTTCTGCCGGGGGCAGGCGCGTCGTGGGAACGTGGCTGTGCGCTGACGACATGAGCAGTGTCAGACCGGTCACCAATCGGTCATTCTTGTCCACCGCGTGTCAGCTTAGCAACGTGCATGTTTGCCCTTCTTCACACAACATCTTGCCTGTAATGGTTAGGATGAAGCCTGGCATATATCGATCGGGGCTAACGTGCCATCTCTGGGATGTATCACGCTAGCTCCAGCTGGGGACGAGTGCCTAGAGGCTCTCGTCTTGACGGGACGGGGCGAGGCGTGCGTCAGACCGCCAGTCGCCACCTAACCGTTGATCTGACCGGTCTGTGACTGGTCACAGACCGGATAAAAGAGCGCGCTGCATTGCGCTGCATGCAGCGTGACACGCTTGACCAGACCGCAATAAATGCGGTTAGGTGAGCCCTACCGTGTTCACCCAACCTATGTACATAGTGCAAACCCCACAAGGGGTCGGGGCACCTCGGCCCTCGGGGCCGGGGCAGGAGCAACCCGACCCCCCCTCGGGGAAATCAGGAGGAGGGCGGACACCTCACCCTCGGGCCCGACGTCCCCGAAGGTGCCAGGCCACGTGGGCGATTCCATCTGCCTCAAGCCTCCGGGCGCAATACTCCCGGTCCCATATCACCGACAGTAGCCCCCGGCGTTATGTCAGGGCGATCATCCTTCTCAAGGGAAGCGGTCGGGCATGACGCCACTCATAAAGCCTGGTGACAGGTGGGACCGGTCTCCGTGATTGGGCAGAAACCCAACGGTCTCAAACCACGCATATCGGTAATGGTGTCTTGGCCGTCAGTCATGGGCGGTCTCTTCAAGACTGCCACATCACTTGAGCAGCGCTCGAATCTGGGCGTGCAGATTCGTTTCGTCTGGAGATATGGTAACGTCGCTTCGGTCGGCGATCGTAATTAACGCGCACACGATACGATCTATCTCGACTGCCACAACCGCATATCCACCTCATGCGCCGCAAGCGGGCGAATGGAATTAGTGGAAGCGTGGGCGCGAGAAACGAGGGAGCGAGATAGCGAGTAACGAGGGAGCGAGATAGTGGGCACGAGAAACGAGGAGCCGGGCTCAGCGATGGGAAGGGTATAAAGCCATCGAGGAAAGGACTTGCTCCCTTCCTTTCGCCACTATTCCCCTTTCCTTCGCCGTTTGCGCCCTAAACTCTCTCTTTGCTGCGCCTCACCTTCGCCACACACGCTCGTTCTCAACCCTCTCTTTCTCCGACGACATGGCACGGGGCTCCGCTCTGCTCGACGGTAGCGTACTACCGCCTTCCCGCATTGTGGGCGAGAGGCAGGCTGGGCTGCCGCGTCGCTTCATGCCGGAATCCGCCACCGGCCGGGAGATAGTGATGCTGGGCGAGGCGCGCCCAGCACCAGATTACCCGGGGCGGTCCATCTTCTTCCTCCCCTTCGCAATGGCCGGGTTGGTTCCTCCTTTTTCTTCTTTCTTTATGGATGTTCTGGAGTTCTACGATCTCCAGATGGCGCACCTCACCCCCAACGCAGTGATGACTTTGGCCATCTTCGCGCACCTGTGCGAGATGTTCATTGGGGTGCGCCCATCTCTTCGGCTGTTCCGGTGGTTCTTCACCGTGCAGTCGGTGTCGCCGCCGTCGGTGGTCGGTGGTTGCTACTTCCAGCCGCGGGGGCCAGTGTTGAACCGCTACATCCCCTGCGCCCTCCGCAAGAAGTGGGACGATTGGAAGAGCGACTGGTTCTACACCCCCCTTGCCAACGAAGCGCGCCTCCGACTCCCAAGCCAGCCCCCGGCGCCGGTCTCCAGCTGGCGGGCGCCAGTGGATCTGGGGGATGACTATGACGCCGTCCTCGACCGCCTGGCGGGCCTGCGATCTCAGGGGCTCACAGGGGCCATGGTGTACGGCGACTACCTCCGTCGCCGGATTGCGCCGCTTCAGCGGCGCGCCCGGAGCGCATGGGAGTACACCGGGTCCGAGGACTACATGAGGACCCACCGGGGAGTCAGATGGGATTGGGCTCCCGATGACTTCAAGATCGTGGTCCAAAGGGTGCTGAATCTCAGCTCCATGGAGGCGTCTCTTATTCCTCAAGGACTCCTCCCCCTCTGCTGCGATCCAGACCGCGCCTCCATTCTGACCATCATGATGGGGGTCGGGGCCTCAGAGGAGGTGGCTCCTAAGGGCCACGACGGCGCCGGCGGGAGCCGCCAGGAAGAATCAACCCCAGGAGGGGGCCGTGCTTCTGGGCCCCGCGACGGGGGCTCGGGGAGCAACCGCCCTGCCGACGCCCGGGGGAAGAGGAAACAGGGAGGAACACCTCCCCCATCTCCTCCCCGAGGGGACGGGGCGGTGCGTGCCAGCCGCAGGCGCCCGGAGGGGGCCGCGCCGACATCACAGCCCGAGACGGAGCGCAAGAAGAAGCGGCTCCGCAAGACGGGGGAGACGGAACCATCCCGGGGAAACCTGATTTCCCCTCCAAGGTGGTCGTTCAACCGACCCCCTCGCAGGTTCGTTTCACGCCTTTCACAACCATCTTCCCTTTATCCCAATCAGCAAGTTTTCTCTTATCCACCTTGTTTGTCTTCCGGTTTTTTCTTCTGCTTCAGCGATGTCCCGTCGCGTTCCTCCCGCCATCCCAAGTCCGGCCAATCCGAGGCCGAAGATCCGGCGGCCGCAGAGGAACGGAGGCGAGAATCTGACCGGCGAGAGGCCGCAGATCGCCTTCGGGAAGCTGAAGAGGCCGCCCGGGAGGCCGCTCGGGTTCGGCAGGCGGAGGATACCGCTCAGGAGGAGGCCGCCCGGGCTCGCCAAGCCGAAGAAGCTGCTCGGGAGGAGGCCGCCCGGGCTCGTCAGGCTGAAGAAGCCACTCGGGAGGAAACCGCCCGGGCTCGCCAGGCTGAGGCGATGGCGTCTTCCGAGGCGGTTCACGACAAGACCGCCGGCGCGTCGCTCGGGCCCACTCCCTCGGGTGACGCTCAGGCGACAACCTCCGGGGCGGCTCGCGACAAGGCCGCGGGCGCATCGCCTGGGCCCGCTCCCTCGGGCGACGCCCAGGACCAAACGGGTCCGGGGGACATCCCCGAGCTCAGTGCGTCTTCTGGCGGGCCGAGCCGCGTCGCATTTTCTCCAAGGCGGCTCTTCTCCTCGTCTTCTGCCGCCCCGCTGAGTGCCGAGCCCCTTCTGCAAGCCTTGGCCGCCGCAAACACCGCGGTGCTAGATGGATTCAGCGCCCAGGTGGAGGCCTTGCGAGCGGAACGAGCGGAGCTCGAGGCCGCATGGGCGCGCGTCGAGGAGGGGCGGCGCTCGGTGGACGCCATGGTGGAGGTGGGCCGTAAGGCTCACCGCCGCCACATCTCGGAGCTTGAAGCCCGCAAGGCGGCGCTGGCGGAGATCGCCCGAGAGGTGGAGGAGGAGCGAGAGGCCGCCCTCATCGCCACCACCGCGATGATTGAGGCGCAGGACTCCCTCCGCCTTCAACACGGGAGCTAAAGAAAAAGCTCGACGCCGCCCAGGGGGTCCTTGACGCCGCCGCTGCCCGAGAGCAGCGAGCAACGGAGGCTGAAGCGGCATCCCGACGGCGCGAAGAGGCCCTTGAAGCCCGTGCCATGGCGCTGGAAGATCATGCCGGCGCCGTGGAGATCAGCTTGGCGGACCGCGAGGCCGCCGCCGCTATCCGGGAGGCGACGCTGGCGGCGCACGAGGCCGCCTGCGCCGAAGAGGAGTCCGCGCTCCGGCTCCGCGAGGACGCGCTTGCTGAGCGGGAGCGAGCTCTTGAGGAGTCCGAGGCCGCGACACAACGGCTGGCGGACAGCCTGTCCCTCCGCAAGGCAGCGCAGGAGGAGCAGGCGCGCCGCAATCTGGAATGCATCCGCGCCGAGAGAGCCGCGCTGGAGCAGCGGGCTGCTAACCTCGAGGCGCGAGAAAAGGAGCTGGACGCGAGGGAGCGCAGCGGCGGGGCGGCTACGGGCGAAAGCGACTTAGTCGCCCGCCTCGCAGCTGCCGAACACACCGTCGCGGACATGCAGCGCGCCCTGGACTCATCCACCGGGGAAGCCGAGGCCCTCCGCTTGTCGGGTGAGATAGGGCCCGGCATGCTTTGGGATGCAGTCTCCCGGCTGGATCGCGCCGGTCGGGAAGCGGGCCTCTGGAAAGGCCAGACAATTTCGCGCTCTACCAATCTGGAAGGCCTCGCCCCGCACCTTAGGAGGATGGCCTGGGCTGTCCAACAACTCCCCGAGGAGCTCGAGAAGACCATCAAGTCATCCTCGAGGGACCTCGCCCAAGGAGCGGTGGAACTCGTGTTAGCGAGTTACCAGGCCAGGGACCCCGGCTTCTCCCCATGGATGGCGCTGGAGGAGTTCCCTCCCGGGACCGAGGACGATGCGCGCGCGCGGGTCCGGGATGCCGCCAACCATATCGTCCAAAGCTTCGAGGGGTCGGCCCCTCGGCTCGCGTTCGCCCTCAGCTCCGACGAGGAGGGCGACGCCAGCGGTGAGGACGACGGTGGCGACGAGGCCGGCGACCCGGGCGCATTGGAATGAGCCCCCAGGCCCCCGCCAATCTCCAACTTTTTCATTTTCTTTCTTCTTTTTGTATAGATCAACTTAATCTGCAATCAAAAATGATGAAAAATTTCTATGTTAACTTTATTTTGCTATGCATATGAGTTGAGGATGATTTGTGCCGTGGTCCTTTTGCATTTTAGCTTGATTTAAGGGCTCGTGCTCAAGTCCCGATCCTCAAATGGCTCGGGTCGGGGCTAGTGCCTGGGGAGATCCACATGTCGAGACTGGCCAGGCCGGGAACATGGTGACCGAGGGTTATGGGTGACCCGATTGTGGGTTTTTGCCGATTCCCCCCCGGAGTTCACCACGCCCCGGGGCATGGCTCGGTTCTGGGCCCCGCTTGGCGATTTTAGCTGACCGAACCGAGCCCCCGAGGGCAAGGTTGAGCACGAGTGACCTTATTTCAAGTTAAGATTCTTCAGAAGGAAAAACGGCACAGACACAACCTTTAGGAAATTGAAACTGCTTTTATTGAAATGCTGAAATAAGAAAAGTAAGGCTGTGCATGTGTGGTAGCCCCCGGCTAACCCTGCACACCCGAGGGGGGTGCGGGGTTAGCCCGAGCCCGAAACCTGACACCCGACCCCCCCCTCAGGGGTAGAAGCGACGAAGGTGTTCGATGTTCCACGGGTTTGGCAGCTCAGTGCCGTCGCCCGTGGCCAGCCGTACGGAGCCCGGCCGGGGGACACCGATCACTCGATACGGACCCTCCCACATTGGTGAGAGCTTGCTCAGTCCAGCACGCGTTTGGACGCGGCGTAGGACGAGGTCGTCGACGCAGAGTGATCGGGCCCGGACGTGGCGCTGATGGTAGCGCCGCAGGCTCTGCTGGTAGCGCGCGGCTCGGAGGGCCGCGCGCCGCCTTCGCTCTTCCAAGTAGTCGAGGTCATCTCTACGAAGCTGATCTTGATCAGCCTCACAGTACATGGTGGCCCGAGGAGACCTCAGGGTGAGCTCGGATGGGAGAACCGCTTCTGCGCCGTAGACGAGGAAGAAAGGCGTTTCCCCGGTCGCTCGGCTTGGTGTGGTTCGGTTTGCCCAGAGCACCGCTGGTAACTCCTCGATCCATGAATCGCCGTGCTTCTTGAGAATATTGAAGGTCTTGGTTTTAAGGCCTTTGAGGATTTCTGCATTGGCGCGCTCCACTTGGCCATTGCTTCTGGGGTGGGCAGGTGAGGCGAAGCAGAGCTTGATGCCCATGTCTTCGCAGTAGTCGCCGAAGAGTTCACTAGTGAATTGGGTGCCATTATCCGTAATAATACGGTTAGGCACTCCAAAACGGGCCGTGATGCCCTTAATGAATTTAAGAGCAGAGTGCTTATCGATCTTGACAACCGGATAAGCCTCGGGCCACTTAGTGAACTTGTCGATCGCAACATACAGATACTCAAACCCGCCCGGGGCCCGTTTGAACGGTCCCAGGATATCAAGTCCCCAGACAGCAAATGGCCATGACAGTGGTATGATCTGCAGGGCCTGGGCCGGCTGATGGATTTGCTTGGCGTGGAACTGACACGCTCTGCATCGCCGGACCAGATCGACTGCATCATTGAGAGCTGTCGGCCAATAAAATCCTTGACGAAAGGCCTTGCCAACCAGGGTGCGCGAGGCGGAATGGGCTCCGCACTCGCCCTCATGGATGTCAGCAAGAAGCTCAACGCCTTGTTCCTGAGGAATGCACTTCAGGAGGATTCCGTTAGCCGCGCGCCGATAGAGGGTCCCTTCTACCAGCACGTAGCGTTTGGAAATGCGTTGTACGCGTTCACTCCCTTCGCGGTCCTCAGGTAGAGTCTTATCTGTGAGGTATGTTTGGATCTCAGAGATCCAAGCAATCAATCTAAGGGAGCTTGGAGCGCTCCCTTCGGGTCCCGAGGCCAGGACTCCGACGGGCCTCGGGGGCCGGTCAGGCGCATCCGTCTCCCCTAAGGGGTCGGGTCGCGCCGACGGCTGGGTAAGCCTTTCTTCAAAGGCGCCCGGTGGGGTCTGGGCTCGCGAGGACGCGAGCCGTGAGAGTTCGTCGGCTATCATGTTATCCCGTCTGGGCACATGCCGAAGCTCTATCCCGTCAAAATGGCGCTCCATACGCCGCACTTGGTGTACATAGGCGTCCATTTGCGGGTCAGAGCACCGGTACTCCTTACAGACCTGGTTAACGACCAGCTGGGAATCGCCTAACACCAGGAGACGGCGGATCCCCAGTCCGGCTGCCACCCTGAGTCCGGCAAGGAGTCCCTCGTACTCTGCCATATTATTGGTCGCTCGAAAGTCGAGGCGGACTAGATATCTAAGGACGTCTCCGGTCGGGGAGGTCAAAGTGACCCCCGCACCGGCACCCTGGAGGGACAGAGAACCATCGAACTGCATCACCCAGTGGGTGGTGTGAGGCAGCTGCGAGGAGTTCGTGCTGGCCTCGGGGATTGAGACGGTCTCTGGAGCCGGGGTCCACTCTGCCACAAAATCGGCGAGGGTCTGGCTCTTGATAGCGTGGCGTGGTTCAAAGTGCAGATCGAACTCAGAAAGCTCGATTGCCCATTTTACCACCCGTCCTGTACCCTCTCGATTATACAAGATTTGACCGAGGGGATAAGACGTAACCACAGTGACCCTATGTGCCTGAAAATAATGGCGCAGTTTCCTCGAGGCCATCAGAATAGCGTAAAGCATCTTCTGGGCCTGAGGGTATCGGGTCTTAGCGTCCCGGAGGGCCTCACTAACAAAGTAGACAGGCCGCTGCACCCTTCGGTGGGGCCGATCCTCTTTGCTAGGGGCCGTATCCCCGGGGCGTTCTTCATTCAAGTGGCCTTTCGGGGCGCACTTGTCTTCTGTGCCGATGACCTCGGGGTCGGAGGATGAAAGGGGCGGCCTTCCCTCAGTGGCCTCGGGGCCGTCCTGGGGGTCGGGGGCTCCTGGCATCGTCGGACAAGCAGGCAAAGGGCCAACTCCGGTCGTCAGGGGCCTCTGGCCTCCGTTCGGCTCGGGGGCCTCTTCTCCCTGCTCTTTCCCGGGTCGAGTCAGCACAGGGTTAGCCTCGGGGTCAAAGGGCGTTAAGTGCGGCCTTCCCGCAGTGGCCTTGGGGCCCTCCTGAGGGTCGGGGGCACCTAGCACCGTCTGACAAGCGGGCAGAGGGCCGACTCCGGTCGTCAGGGGCCGTAGGCCACCGTCCGACTCGGGGGCCTCTCCTCCCCGCTCGCTCCCGGGCCAAGTTAGCACAGAATGGGGGTGCACGAAATGAGGATTGTTTTCATCGCGCTCCACAACCAACGCTGCACTAACTACTTGGGGGGTCGCCGCTAAGTAAAGTAGCAGGGGCTCATTTGGCTCCGGGGCGACTAGAACCGGGGGAGA
Organism: Oryza sativa Japonica Group; assembly: GCF_034140825.1. Taxonomy (NCBI): domain Eukaryota; kingdom Viridiplantae; phylum Streptophyta; class Magnoliopsida; order Poales; family Poaceae; genus Oryza; species Oryza sativa. The sequence continues at coordinate 902,636 of NC_089035.1, read as the reverse complement.
GCTGAGATATGCCTTTAACTGAGTGAGGGCATGTTCAGCTTCCTCCGTCCAAGTAAACGGCCCCGAGCGCTTGAGGAGCTTAAACAAGGGTAGCGCCTTCTCTCCCAGCCTTGATATGAAACGACTTAGGGCGGCCATGCAACCGGTGACGCATTGCACATCCCTAAGTTTGCTGGGGGGGCGCATCCGCTCGATAGCTCGAATCTTCTCGGGGTTGGCCTCAATGCCTCGGGCAGAGACCAAGAACCCGAGAAGCTTGCCCGCAGGTACACCAAACACACACTTATCGGGGTTCAGCTTTATGCGGGCGGAGCGGAGGTTCTCAAAAGTTTCCGCTAGATCTGAAAGTAAAGTTTCTTGGTTGCGCGTTTTTACAACCAAGTCATCGACATAAGCCTCAACATTACGTCCTATTTGGCTACCCAAAGAAATTCGAGTAGTACGTTGAAAAGTAGGACCTGCATTCTTTAACCCGAAGGGCATTGATGTATAACAATAGGTTCCTACGGGGGTAATGAACGCAGTTTTTTCCTCATCCTCCCTAGCCATGCGAATCTGATGGTAACCAGAGTATGCATCTAGAAAACACAAAAGGTCGCACCCCGCAGTGGAGTCGACGATCTGATCTATGCGAGGCAGGGGGTAAGGATCCTTAGGACATGCCTTGTTAAGGTCGGTGTAGTCGATGCACATCCGAAGCTTGCCGTTCGCCTTGGGAACGACCACCGGGTTCGCCAGCCACTCCGGATGGATGACTTCACGGATGAATCCGGCCTCCAGAAGTCTCGCCACCTCCTCGCGGATGAAGGCTTGACGTTCCGGGGCCTGCCGCCGCACTTTCTGCCGGACCGGCCTTGCGCCCGGCCGCACGGCGAGACGGTGCTCAATCACCTCCCTGGGGACCCCGGGCATGTCCGCTGGTCTCCATGCGAAGACGTCAGTGTTTGCCCGCAGGAAGGAGACGAGCGCGTCTTCCTATTTGCCATCCAGAAGACCACCGATCCGTGTGGTCTTGGATGGGCCGTCGCCCAAGGCAACCTCCTTGACCGGGACCTCGTCGCATGTGGCAATCCGCTGCCTCGGGGCGGTGGGGGCGGAGGTGCCAAGCCTCTCGTCACCACCCTCGGGCTTGGTCGCAGCAGCGAGGTGGTCCGCGCGCTGCTCCATGCAAGCGAGCGCGACTTTAAGGTCGCCACGGATAGAGATGGGGCCACCGGGGCCCGGCATCTTCATCTGGAGGTAGGCGTAGTGGACCGCCGCCATAAACTTCACCAACGCGGGCCTCCCCAGGACCGCGTTGTAGGGCAGACTGAGGTCCGCCACATCGAAGTTCACCCGCTCCGTGCGGAAGTTGGCTGATCCACCAAAGGTGACCGGTAGGTCGATGTGACCTAACGGCCATGTGTGCCCCGGCGTCACACCGATGATCGGTTGAGACGGCTGGAGCACCATCCCCGGGGCCTTGATAGCATCAAAGGCCGCGGGGGAAAGGATGTTGAGAGCCGCTCCTCCATCTATGAGGACACGCCCCAACTTCACATTGCAGATGGTGGGGGAAACCACCATCGCAATCTGCCCTCCCCGGGCAACGCACGGTGGGTGGTCGGTCTGGTCAAAGGTGAGGGCCACCTCCGACCACCGCGCCCGACGTGTCGCCTCATGAGTAGGGGCCGCGGCGAGAAGCTCTCGCCTCATGGCCTTGAAACTCCGGTGAGAAACGTGAGCACACGCTCCCCCATCGACAGTGGCAATGGTGGCCCCAGGTTCTTGGAAACCTAGGTCATCATCACCGTCATCGATGTCAACGGCGGGGGCCTTCTGTTTGGCCTCACTTCGCCGTTTACCGGAGGGAACTGCCGCGGACTTGCCCTCACGGCGTTCCTGCCTCCTGTCCTCCTCCCACTTCCTCGTTCGCTCAGCCAAGTTTTTGACTGCGCGACAATCCGCGAGATCGTGGAGGGAGGTGTTGTGGACGGAGCACCACTTGCTGGCTGGGCGCTCCCTGCTGGGAGTACCAGCCTCTTTCTTTTTGTCGCTCGCAGGCCTCCCCTTTCGGGTGGCCCGCGGAACGCCCTCGACGGCGAGGACGTGACCCTCGTCGCCGGAATGGACCGACCTTTTCTTCCTCCTCCTGTCACGCCGCCCTGTCTGAGCGGCGGATCCGGGGGCGGCCGAAGCTGCCACACCGGAACCGGAGGGGTTCCAGGTCCAGGCCTCCTCCTTACGAGCCACTCGGTCCGCGAGCTGAAAAAGCTCTGCGGTAGTCTGGGGCTCTTTGGAGGCAATCTTTTCGAGCATGCGGTTGTGCCGCACACCCCCCCTGAACGCGTAGATCACCGCGTGTGCAGGGATGCAAGGTATAGTATTGCGGACTTGGCAGAAACGCTGAATGTACGAGCGAAGTGATTCATCATCCCCTCGCTGTACTGCGTGCAAGTCCGCTTCTTCACCTGGGCGTGGATAAGTGCCTTGAAAGTTCATGGTGAACTGCTGGCACAAATCCTCCCAGGAGTGGACCGACGCGGGCGGCAGGTTCATTAGCCAACCCCGCGCCTGTCCCTTCAGGGCCATGGGAAAGAAATTCGCCATGACTCTGTCGTCACCCCCAGCGGCCTCAATCCCGGTCGTATAGACCTGGAGAAACTCGGTGGGGTTGACACTCCCGTCATACTTCTCGGTGATGGTGGGCCGGAACCTTGGGGGCCAACGGACATTCCGAAGACTCGCCACAAAGGCTCTACAGCCGACACCACCAGCCGGGGGCATGGAGGGCTGGTCCTCACGTCCCTGTCGAGGTGACACTCTGGACGAAGAGGCGCCCTCCGTTGCGCGGGGAGTACGCCGGCTATTACGCCGACGCTCGATGTCGAGGCGGGCATCCGGCTCTCCATGCCGATCCTCCCGAGTCGGAGGTGCCGACGAGGGAGTGGCAGCCGAATGGCGTGCAACAGCCGCCGCTCGCCGCGCCCTCCGTCTCGACGACGCGGAACCGGTAGTGGCGGCGCCGGAGGTCTTGGTGGTGGCGGACCGTCCACCAGCACCCAGGCGCTGCTGTGCCGTCATGACCAAGTTGGCCACGTCGTCCAGCCATCGCTGGGCTGGAGACTCCGGGTCAGGGACGACAGGCGGGTGACGTAGGAGCGCGCCAACAGCCTGAAGCGCGCCCTGAGGCGTGCTGCCGTCACCGTAGACGAGGAGGCGACGCTCCCCATCTCGCCGTTCTCCTGCACCACCCGCGACTGGCGATGCTGCGGATTTTTCGACTCTCTCGAGTGCCTCCCCCTGCTTAGGATTTTGGTGTGGAGGAGGTGGGGGAGTACGAGCTCGACGGCGTGGGTTTGGCTCCCCGTCGTCGCCGCTCACACTCGGAGAGAGGTCGTGCACCTTTGCTTGCTCGGCCATTAGGCTGAACAAGAAAAACTTGGCGCACACGGAAGAGTATGAGAGCTCAGAAAACACACGCTGAGCCCCCTACCTGGCGCGCCAGATGACGGAGCTCGTGGCTCCTCACCGGGAGACCGCGCAGGCCCCCCTTTGCCAGTTCGGCCGGGGGCTTAGGGTGAGATCTCAAGCTCTCTCTGTATGTGGAAAGATCGCGTGCCCGGAAGAAACGCGAGACACAGACGATGTATACAGGTTCGGGCCGCTGGGAAGCGTAATACCCTACTCCTGTGTTTTTGGTGGATCTGTGTAAGAGCAAGTTACAAAATATCAACCAGCCCTCTCCTCTCCCGGGAAAATCAAAATCCCCCCTTCTCTTCGTGGGCATGGTCCTTTTATCTCTTAAGGGGATACCACATGTACCCTTCCCTTTTTAAACTGGACTTTTCTTCTTTACATAAATGTCACGTCCTGATAAATTCATCCCAAAATAAAAATCATCTTCTAAAAGGAATAATAGAATTAATTAAAATTCGAAAAGAAATTGGCAAACATTAAAATACGTACAAGAAAAATTCAAATGTGACCCGGAGAATTTTTGTTAAATTCTCCTTGGTCTAAAAGGAGCCCTCAAATTTTAGTGGAATTTTCAGAGCACAAATAATAATTGAGAAGAAATAAACAAAGTTGAAAAGGTTTATAAAAAAGAAAAACCCTAAAAGTCTTCTCCCCCCCCTTCCTCTCTTGGGCCGGCTCGGCCCAACTCTCCCTCCCTCTCTCTCCTCTCCCCGCGGCCCATCAGCTCCCCCGCGCGCGCGCGCCGCTGACAGGCGGGCCCGCCCGCCACTCTCGCTGACGGGTGGGACCCACTTGTCATCGCCTTCCTCCCGCCGCGCCGCCGCCAGCCCGTGCCCTAGCGCCGCCGCCGCCGCGAATCTCGCCGTTTCCCGCCGTCCCCGCGCGCATTAAAGAGGGGGAAAATCACCCCCGTGATTCCCTCTCCCGTTTCCCCCCCTTTTCCCTCTCTCTCTCCCTCGGATTCGTCCGGATTCACCCCGCGAAGTTCGCCGGCGTCTTCAATGGCGCCCGAGATCTCCGCGCGCGGTTTCCTCTCTCCCCGGCCGCGCTCTCCCCCTCCCGTTGCTATATATTTGCTCCCCGTGCTTCGCTCTTCCGTTTCCGCCGCTCGCCGCTCGCTCTCGCCGTCGGATTCGTGCTCGCGCCGTGCTCCTCTCTCTCCGCCGTCGCCGTCGACCTTCGGCTCGCCGCCGACGTCGCTCCGGTCTCCCTCCCGACTCGGCGACACCTCCATCCGCTTCGCCGTGTTGCCGCCGACCCCGTCCGCCGCTCCGCTTCGTCCGCCGACTGCCGGAGCACCGTCGCCCTCGGCATCCCGAACCGCGCCGTCGCCTTCCTCCGCTCCGGTTCGCCGCCGTCGTCGCTCCGGTCTTCCTCCCGGCTCGGCGCCACCTCCCTCGGCATCGCCGCATCGCCGTCGACCTCGTCCGCGCCTCCGTTTCGCTCGCCGACCGTCGGAGCGCCGTCGTCATCGTCATCCCGAGCCGCGCCGCCGCTTTCCTCCACTCCGGCCGCCGTTCTCGTCGTCGTCGTTGTCCCGGGGTGAGCCGAAGACCGCCGTTCGCTTTCCCCCCTTCTCTCCGCTCTCTCGGGCGCCGCTCCGCCGCGCCGGTGGTCGCCGGCGGTGACCATCGGGGCGCGGGCGCGCCGCTCCCGTCGGCCGTGCCGGCGAGGCCGCCTTCGGGCGCGCCCTCGCGGCTGCCAGGTGGGCCCGGCCGTCAGCCGCCCGCGCCCGCGGGTGCGGCTGACGCGCGGGACCCACGGCGCCGACCGCCGCCAGCTGCGTGCGCCCGGTCCACCGTGGACCGTGGGGCTGACGCGTGGGCCCCACTTCCCGTGGACCCGGTCCGCGCGCCCGCTCCCTCGGCTGACGCAATAAATGAGTTTTTAATTAAAATTTAAATGAAGAAATTCGCAAATATCCATTTAAAGAGCATATAAACTTCAAATGGCCATATCTTGGCCATTTGAACTCGGAATTGGACCGTTCAAGTCTCTAATTTTTCCTTAAGAAGTAAAGAACCCATTTTTGTGCTTTGTTTCTGCTGTTATGTGGAGTTTAGTAGAGTAAAAGCCTTTTCTTTTCCGTCGGTCGTGTAGACGCTGCAGCTTCGGAAGATCCGCTCTTCGTGGAAGTTGAAGCCGTCGTTTGGGAAAGCGAGCAAGGCAAGTCACATCACCCTTGAGCATATTGAATCCCAGTTTATAAAATTATTTTGATTTAAATTATTGCATTATCGCTTTGTTTAAATTCCCGCGTTACCACTGTTTTATTTAGCCATGCCTATTTACCTTTGTTATGACATTATTATTGCTATTGTTATTATTACCTTGTTCACCCTAGGAAAATAAAAACCCCAACTAGTGGGTACTCTATTCATGGTTCCACTAGTATAAATTTAGGTAGATGCTTCGCTGAATAATTAGGCAACCTTAGGTGGTTTTATAACTTTAGACTTTGGGAATTCTCATATCATTTGGACACTATGGAATTGTTGGCTTATGTTGGAATTGGACACACACCTCTCTTCCTCTTTCAAAACCCCTAAAACCTGTTTTCGGTGGGGTTTGGGTGCATGCCAGATGTGGGAAGTAGCACCCCGGCCACTATAAGGACTAAAGCTCGGGCCTCTGTTGCAAAGCACTACCGTACTTCCACATGTCTAATGGGTAAGGCTTAGTTTGTGGCTCAGTCTAGTCATAAACAAAAGTACACGGATTGGAGATGGATGAAGTCGGGCGTCGATGGACATTCTCCAGGGCAAATGAAGGCTACACGAGCTGCGGCCCGGTAGTCGAGATGTCATACGGCGGAGGGTTGGTGCCCAATGCTAGGGGCTCAGTTCTGCCTGCCTGTCCCGGGTATCCCGGCCGTAGGCAGGATTGGGTCGGTACTCTTGTCTAAGGCTAGGATGGGTTGGAAACTATGTCACATCTTTACGACGGGTTCCAAGGCCATGGAATGCGGAGTAAAGATGTGTCTTGTGGGTAAAGATGTACACCTCTGATCAGAGTAAATCTATTCGAATAGCCGAGCCCTCGGATATGGGCAAGCCTAGCAATGTACCCAAGTCAGTGTTTTAATTCTTAAAATTTGCTCAACAACTAAAATATGGAATGGTTGGCCTGGGTTGGCTTGGGACGAGCTGGGACCCAGGTCGGGTTGCCAGTTCGGTCCAAATCATCGTAGGCCTTGGGTTAAGGCAGGCTCGTGAGGGTTCACGGCCTTGTTTAATAATACTGTGTAGCTCTAGGATCGTCTTTACAAAATGGCTTTGGGCAACTAAGTGACTTTTAAATGCTGTTTACTGCAAAACCTAACCCCTATTATTATTCCCTTGTACCCCCCCTTGCATTAATCATGCATCTGCCGGTGTGGCTTGCTGAGTACTGTGGTTGTACTCATTCTTGCTCAATCCTTCCCCTCTTCAGTAAGAGAAGCTTTGGAGAAGATGTCTTAGGTGGAGTCCTGGCTTATACCCCAGTTGAGCGCCTGTGAAGATGGAGCCGTAGGCCCGCTAGTCCGCTGCTGTTTATTTTTGATTGTCAGGCCTTAAGTGCCTTTGTAATAATGTAAATATTATCGATATAATAAAGATGTGTCTTTTATATCATGTTTGTGTGGTATACCCCGGCTTTTCCTGGGACGGGGATTAATACACTAGCGTTCGGGAAAAGGCAATTTTCCCGGTCGCGACAAGCTGGTATCAGAGCCATCTCGACTGTAGGATAAGCCAAGTGGATAAAACCCAAGGACATATTTTATAAATAAAAAAATTATTTGCGAAAGTTCCTTTTTCTCCTTCCCCTAATGCTATTTGCAAAAGGTTTACTCTTTTCTTTCTTCGGATTTCAACTAAGTACTAGATGGTCAGCTTTGCGAAGAAGAAGATGTCGTCAGTTGTTTGCCGAAGCTCCGGAAGACTGCAGGATCCGCTAGCGAAGCAAAGGAAGCAGTGAAGCCAGCTGTGAAGCAGGAGTGAAGATCTTGGAGAACCCGTCGTAGAACCTAAGCCACCCTATAGGGTAGTGTTGTTAGTCGTGTGTTCCTTGCTTGTGTGTGTAGCGCGTGGTTTGCATCAGTGGGTTGTGATGTAACCATGCTAGGTTGTTTGCTTAATCAACTTGCAGAATAAGCCTAACATACATCATAACAGCAAAAGACTTAGATCTGTTAAGGTCCTATCCTTAGTTCTAATCTGTCTCTCCCCTTTGTTTTCCCTCTCTCCCTCTCCAAACCTTTGCAACAGATGGCTGACAATGAGAAAGGCAATAAGGTCAGAAGTCAGGACATTGGTACCTCAAGCTCCCGAGTGAATGAAGCACCAGACACCAGTTGTGTGGCAGTGGTCCAACACCTGATTAACCAGAACAAATTGCTTATAGAGATACTACAGCAGCATCGGATGCCAATTTTGAACCCGAGTCAGATGCAACCTCAAGTACAGTTGGAGGCAGTCCAAGCACTCACACCACAAGTCAGCGCACCGCCAACATCCCAGAAGGCCCCTCATGCCATGCCACATGTTGACCCAAAAGAAGCAAGTATCATCTGTTTTATGTGTGATGAGCAAGGGCACTACGCAAGGAACTGTCCTCAGCAGAAAAGAAAAGCACCAATGCGAACCGAAGATGAAGTCCGTAAGATGATCATTACCAGCACGGAATGGCCTCCACCAGGAATGACAAAACATCAGAGAAGAAATTCCTTCCGAGGTGCACAACAGTTGACAGAGCATCTTTTAGCTAATGGAGGTAGAGTGTCTGATAGTGAAGATTCAGATCAAGTCTCCTCAGATGATGAAGATGAAGTAGAACTTAAGGCATGCCCTCGTTGTGGAGAAATCGGTCATGTTGCCAGCTCGTGTGCCTCTACATGCGTTCATTGTGAGGAAGACCATCTACCCGACAGGTGTCCAACGAGCAGGATCACTTGTTTCTTTTGTGAAGGAACTGATCATGTACCAAAAGATTGTCAATTCAGTTTTCTGCTGACAAAGAAGATGGCCAACCAACCCGCCAGTTCCAACGGAGAGAAGCATCAAGGCAACACAAATCCCCGCCAAGATCACCGTTTCAGCCTAACTCCAGTGCCAGGACAGAGGAATCGAAATGAGAAAAGAAAATGCCGAGTCCGGGAAGACATCTGTTGCTTCAATTGTCAAGGAATGGGTCATTTCGCCGACAAGTGCCCAAAACCGAGAAACATAGCTGCCGGCACGTCAGTCCACGCAACTCCCTGCAATCAGAAGCTTGCTCCTCAACGAATTGTCATCCATGCATCCCGAAGCAGTCCTATAGCCCGCGTTGCAACAGCTCCAATTCCAATGAATGCACTACCACAAGGTGTCAATGCTCAATTTCAGCCCCAGCCACCAGCTGACAAGACAGGGGCCAGTATCTGCGTTGTACCTTTGGAAGTTCCAATACAGCAGCTGAGAAATCAAGTACAAGATGAAGAACCCGAGTGTAAGAAAGTTATTGTTTGTTACAACTGCAGTGAAGAAGGGCATTATTCCAAAAACTGTCCCCAACCAAGGCAAAATCGACCTCCACATTACCGCCAATTTACACGAAGCAGACATTCCAATCGTATTGTGGTCACTGGAGCAAACGCCGTACCCGTAAGGCCTCGTGTTAATCAGAACCCATAGCAGAAACAATGCACCAATGCTCCTCCTGCTGCACCTGACTCGGCAATAAACCATAGCAACCACTCTCTGCATCGACAGCCTCAGCGAAGAATTGTCGTAGATGGAAGAAGTTGTGTCTCTCCCCGACCTACTCCAGGCCGAGCCAAGAGCAATCAACCTCCGGAGGGCGATACCAAGCAGAAGACCGTCATCCGCTTTCTCCTGTGAATGATAGCATTATGCAGTCCTATCACATCATCACAGAACCAATCAAGGATGCAGTCACTGGAACAATGCCAGCTATATCTCTCCAGAATCAAAATGAGCAGCCATGTTTGTGGTTTTCAGTCCGCTACTTATCATGGTGTAATCGAAAGTTTGCAGCAACCATGTAATACATAAATATATTCATGTCTATAAACAGTGAGCTTGCTATGCTTATGGATGATTCATATTGAGAATACAATGTACCGATGTTAAGCACCGTCCCTTTTTGTTTAAGGTAGTGCCTCGTATTCATGTAATGAGGGAGAAATGTGTAATACAGACAAGTTCCATGAGGATTCGTTTGAAAGATGCGGATATGTGATCATGTGTATAATTGTTTACTGACATAGGAGACCTAGGGTCTCATTTCAGAGGAACTATGTTCCAACCTCGAGTTAATAACCAACCTGTTGATGGAAAAGAAAACCAATTAAACTGTGTTGGGTCAAAAAGCCAACGAGACAGTAGTTGAGGATAGGAGTTGGGATACGCCTTTTACAGATCAAGATAAGGATTGTTGGATGAAACCCATAAGGGTACCTGCCATGCCTCTACATTGATAAGTTCGGATATACCTGCAAACAGTTACAAAGATCCAGGAGACATCAATGTTTGAGAACATAGTAGTCGATGGTTGGTAATTAGTCGATCAGGTATCAGAAAAGGGTCAAAGGTGATGTGGCAGAAGAACAATTTGGATGCTCCCCATCTCGAGGAAGCACTAAGGATGATCATCGCCAATTAAACCCTAGTGGTATAGATACAAATAGCAGGCAATGTATTTCCCTGAAGGTAGTCAGTACAGCTTTTTGACGAACCACATCAAGGTTTCACCGAAAGGCAGCAAGCCAAAGGACCTCATCGTCCCCAGAAGCGTCCGCAATCCACATTAAAGAATACCACCTGTTAGACATAAGCCGAAAGAAGATTGATAAAAAGAGATTGGCAAAGATGTTCTCTAGCATGAAAGAAGTGGGCCGAAAGGTGATTGATAAACAGAAACATGCTCTGCATCGCTCACGGAAGACCCCTGATAGTAATTGCCCCCCCCCCCCCACAACAGTCACCTTGTCATTGAGTAAGCAAGATGACCTAGGTAAAAGTGTTTCTATGAAGGCAAAGAGTGAAATCTTCCACTCGGTATCAGATGCTACACGGAGTGAAAAATGCAAGCACCGGTTACCAGGCAACGCCACGTCCTGGGAGATGATCCAACGGGAAAGAACTCATCAAGGTTAAAGGTGTAAAGGAATACGTTGAGTGCTAACTGATGACAACATGAAGAGAATAGCGGAAAGTAAACTGAACATAAAGAAAGTGAATCTGAGTTGCTTGTTCGTGGGAGCTATTCCCAGTTATGAACCAAGTGATATGTTCGAAGATAGTCTGCAGAGGTCAGTTTAAAATCACATGTAACAGTGAAGCCTCAGATTTGGCGGGATAATGATTAGACAATAACAAATCCAGCAGTAAAGCTATTTGGGAAGACGTCAAAGTATGTCAAGTGGGATAAATTGGTTCTCTTGGGAAGCATAACTTATAGTTAGAGTGGTTGACCCTTGCATCAAATAGCAGAAGTAGCTATCACCCGGAGACCAGGAAAGCTAATATGAGACAGTTGATGGCAAGTTAGAAGTGAATGACAAGCATGATATTCTTATGATGACAAACATAGTATCCTAGTAATGACAAGCAGGTTACGACGCATGACACGAAGTTGATAACTTGTCCGAGGTTGACTCCGAAGATATGAATCATGAGAAGTTCTGGAACGGAAGCATCACTGCACTACCGCAACCTAGTCTGAGTCAGCCAAAAGGTGCACCCTGGTCCAAGTCAGGTGAAGAGAAGATTCCATCCGCAACAGGAGGTCAAGCCAAGCAGTTCCGAGTGGTAAAGTTTTGCTGGAAGTTCGTCAAGACGCAACGGAAGAAGTCAGACAAGAAGAGAAGACCGCCCAACCTATCTTCTTGCTAGCCTCCTCGAATCTCGGGGACGAGATTCTTGTAAGGGGGGTGGATTTGTCACGTCCTGATAAATTCATCCCAAAATAAAAATCATCTTCTAAAAGGAATAATAGAATTAATTAAAATTCGAAAAGAAATTGGCAAACATTAAAATACGTACAAGAAAAATTCAAATGTGACCCGGAGAATTTTTGTTAAATTCTCCTTGGTCTAAAAGGAGCCCTCAAATTTTAGTGGAATTTTCAGAGCACAAATAATAATTGAGAAGAAATAAACAAAGTTGAAAAGGTTTATAAAAAAGAAAAACCCTAAAAGTCTTCTCCCCCCCCTTCCTCTCTTGGGCCGGCTCGGCCCAACTCTCCCTCCCTCTCTCTCCTCTCCCCGCGGCCCATCGGCTCCCCCGCGCGCGCGCGCCGCTGACAGGCGGGCCCGCCCGCCACTCTCGCTGACGGGTGGGACCCACCTGTCATCGCCTTCCTCCCGCCGCGCCGCCGCCAGCCCGTGCCCTAGAGCCGCCGCCGCCGCGAATCTCGCCGTTTCCCGCCGTCCCCGCGCGCATTAAAGAGGGGGAAAATCACCCCCGTGATTCCCTCTCCCGTTTCCCCCCCTTTTCCCTCTCTCTCTCCCTCGGATTCGTCCGGATTCACCCCGCGAAGTTCGCCGGCGTCTTCAATGGCGCCCGAGATCTCCGCGCGCGGTTTCCTCTCTCCCCGGCCGCGCTCTCCCCCTCCCGTTGCTATATATTTGCTCCCCGTGCTTCGCTCTTCCGTTTCCGCCGCTCGCCGCTCGCTCTCGCCGTCGGATTCGTGCTCGCGCCGTGCTCCTCTCTCTCCGCCGTCGCCGTCGACCTTCGGCTCGCCGCCGACGTCGCTCCGGTCTCCCTCCCGACTCGGCGACACCTCCATCCGCTTCGCCGTGTTGCCGCCGACCCCGTCCGCCGCTCCGCTTCGTCCGCCGACTGCCGGAGCACCGTCGCCCTCGGCATCCCGAACCGCGCCGTCGCCTTCCTCCGCTCTGGTTCGCCGCCGTCGTCGCTCCGGTCTTCCTCCCGGCTCGGCGCCACCTCCCTCGGCATCGCCGCATCGCCGTCGACCTCGTCCGCGCCTCCGTTTCGCTCGCCGACCGTCGGAGCGCCGTCGTCATCGTCATCCCGAGCCGCGCCGCCGCTTTCCTCCACTCCGGCCGCCGTTCTCGTCGTCGTCGTTGTCCCGGGGTGAGCCGAAGACCGCCGTTCGCTTTCCCCCCTTCTCTCCGCTCTCTCGGGCGCCGCTCCGCCGCGCCGGTGGTCGCCGGCGGTGACCATCGGGGCGCGGGCGCGCCGCTCCCGTCGGCCGTGCCGGCGAGGCCGCCTTCGGGCGCGCCCTCGCGGCTGCCAGGTGGGCCCGGCCGTCATCCGCCCGCGCCCGCGGGTGCGGCTGACGCGCGGGACCCACGGCGCCGACCGCCGCCAGCCGCGTGCGCCCGGTCCACCGTGGACCGTGGGGCTGACGCGTGGGCCCCACTTCCCGTGGACCCGGTCCGCGCGCCCGCTCCCTCGGCTGACGCAATAAATGAGTTTTTAATTAAAATTTAAATGAAGAAATTCGCAAATATCCATTTAAAGAGCATATAAACTTCAAATGGCCATATCTTGGCCATTTGAACTCGGAATTGGACCGTTCAAGTCTCTAATTTTTCCTTAAGAAGTAAAGAACCCATTTTTGTGCTTTGTTTCTGCTGTTATGTGGAGTTTAGTAGAGTAAAAGCCTTTTCTTTTCCGTCGGTCGTGTAGACGCTGCAGCTTCGGAAGATCCGCTCTTCGTGGAAGTTGAAGCCGTCGTTTGGGAAAGCGAGCAAGGCAAGTCACATCACCCTTGAGCATATTGAATCCCAGTTTATAAAATTATTTTGATTTAAATTATTGCATTATCGCTTTGTTTAAATTCCCGCGTTACCACTGTTTTATTTAGCCATGCCTATTTACCTTTGTTATGACATTATTATTGCTATTGTTATTATTACCTTGTTCACCCTAGGAAAATAAAAACCCCAACTAGTGGGTACTCTATTCATGGTTCCACTAGTATAAATTTAGGTAGATGCTTCGCTGAATAATTAGGCAACCTTAGGTGGTTTTATAACTTTAGACTTTGGGAATTCTCATATCATTTGGACACTATGGAATTGTTGGCTTATGTTGGAATTGGACACACACCTCTCTTCCTCTTTCAAAACCCCTAAAACCTGTTTTCGGTGGGGTTTGGGTGCATGCCAGATGTGGGAAGTAGCACCCCGGCCACTATAAGGACTAAAGCTCGGGCCTCTATTGCAAAGCACTACCGTACTTCCACATGTCTAATGGGTAAGGCTTAGTTTGTGGCTCAGTCTAGTCATAAACAAAAGTACACGGATTGGAGATGGATGAAGTCGGGCGTCGATGGACATTCTCCAGGGCAAATGAAGGCTACACGAGCTGCGGCCCGGTAGTCGAGATGTCATACGGCGGAGGGTTGGTGCCCAATGCTAGGGGCTCAGTTCTGCCTGCCTGTCCCGGGTATCCCGGCCGTAGGCAGGATTGGGTCGGTACTCTTGTCTAAGGCTAGGATGGGTTGGAAACTATGTCACATCTTTACGACGGGTTCCAAGGCCATGGAATGCGGAGTAAAGATGTGTCTTGTGGGTAAAGATGTACACCTCTGATCAGAGTAAATCTATTCGAATAGCCGAGCCCTCGGATATGGGCAAGCCTAGCAATGTACCCAAGTCAGTGTTTTAATTCTTAAAATTTGCTCAACAACTAAAATATGGAATGGTTGGCCTGGGTTGGCTTGGGACGAGCTGGGACCCAGGTCGGGTTGCCAGTTCGGTCCAAATCATCGTAGGCCTTGGGTTAAGGCAGGCTCGTGAGGGTTCACGGCCTTGTTTAATAATACTGTGTAGCTCTAGGATCGTCTTTACAAAATGGCTTTGGGCAACTAAGTGACTTTTAAATGCTGTTTACTGCAAAACCTAACCCCTATTATTATTCCCTTGTACCCCCCCTTGCATTAATCATGCATCTGCCGGTGTGGCTTGCTGAGTACTGTGGTTGTACTCATTCTTGCTCAATCCTTCCCCTCTTCAGTAAGAGAAGCTTTGGAGAAGATGTCTTAGGTGGAGTCCTGGCTTATACCCCAGTTGAGCGCCTGTGAAGATGGAGCCGTAGGCCCGCTAGTCCGCTGCTGTTTATTTTTGATTGTCAGGCCTTAAGTGCCTTTGTAATAATGTAAATATTATCGATATAATAAAGATGTGTCTTTTATATCATGTTTGTGTGGTGTACCCCGGCTTTTCCTGGGACGGGGATTAATACACTAGCGTTCGGGAAAAGGCAATTTTCCCGGTCGCGACAATAAATGGACGGAGATTTGCACGGTTGCCCTCCGAACGTCCTTCTGATGGGACGGCACATACCTACCTCCACTTCTGCCGGGGGCAGGCGCGTCGTGGGAACGTGGCTGTGCGCTGACGACATGAGCAGTGTCAGACCGGTCACCAATCGGTCATTCTTGTCCACCGCGTGTCAGCTTAGCAACGTGCATGTTTGCCCTTCTTCACACAACATCTTGCCTGTAATGGTTAGGATGAAGCCTGGCATATATCGATCGGGGCTAACGTGCCATCTCTGGGATGTATCACGCTAGCTCCAGCTGGGGACGAGTGCCTAGAGGCTCTCGTCTTGACGGGACGGGGCGAGGCGTGCGTCAGACCGCCAGTCGCCACCTAACCGTTGATCTGACCGGTCTGTGACTGGTCACAGACCGGATAAAAGAGCGCGCTGCATTGCGCTGCATGCAGCGTGACACGCTTGACCAGACCGCAATAAATGCGGTTAGGTGAGCCCTACCGTGTTCACCCAACCTATGTACATAGTGCAAACCCCACAAGGGGTCGGGGCACCTCGGCCCTCGGGGCCGGGGCAGGAGCAACCCGACCCCCCCTCGGGGAAATCAGGAGGAGGGCGGACACCTCACCCTCGGGCCCGACGTCCCCGAAGGTGCCAGGCCACGTGGGCGATTCCATCTGCCTCAAGCCTCCGGGCGCAATACTCCCGGTCCCATATCACCGACAGACAGGTAGGACCAAGAATTAATAGTATAGTATGTAACTATTGTATGAATTGGCTATTACATTGGCTATAAATGATTTAGAGCTATTAGTTGACTATAGTATTAAACTTGCTCTAATAACCTTTGTTTTTTTTCTCTTCTGGATGATGCAGCACGTTTTTTTTTTCTAAAAGAAAATGCAGTACTGGGATTGATCTCTTGAGCTGAAGGGATAGGAGAGCTAATACCACACCTTATCGTGGTCTTCAGCAAGGATGATTAGTGGAGTAGCAGCAACGATGGAATAAGGTAATTTAGTTGTCATCTTCCAGCTATTATTATATTGCAAATTAAATACATTGAGAATTTGAGATATGTTGCTAGCTACCAGAATTACATGAGTACATGTTGATATATCACAAACCCAGTTGCCCAGTTTAGTTTAATAATCAAACACTATATGTGCATGCTTCAGCTCACTGACAACTAATTTACTATATGTGGATTAACCATTTCTCTCGCTCAGGCACCAAACCATGCATGGCGATGCCTTTTTATAGGAACGTGCATAAGCAGTATACATCATTTATTATTCCTTCCATTTAATAATGTAAAACTTTCTAGCATTGTTTACATTCATATATATATTTAGATTTATTAATATCTATATGAATATGGACAATGTTAAAATGGCTTATATTATGAAACGGAGGAAGTATACTATTAAGATCGCGAAATCTATTTCGAGAGCGTTCTCGGTTTAGCTCTATAGCACGACGCATCTGAGAGCCGTCTAACTGTGCACGTCGTCATGATGTCCATCCACGGGGATGTCTTTTTCCTTTCAAATAAAGTTCACGTGGGTGCCTTTTTCTTGTTCAAATAAAGTTTCCTCTCAAATTACTTATCTGATCTACAATCCGATTACGCTATTATGTTCGTTACAATTAAATCTTCACTTACGATGAAAAAAAAATTATATTTGTAAATTACTTTTATTATATACATAAGTTACTTTTATCATATATATATATAAGTTACTTTTAGATTTGTCGCGACCGGGAAAATTGCCTTTTCCCGAACGCTAGTGTATTAATCCCCGTCCCAGGAAAAGCCGGGGTACACCACACAAACATGATATAAAAGACACATCTTTATTATATCGATAATATTTACATTATTACAAAGGCACTTAAGGCCTGACAATCAAAAATAAACAGCAGCGGACTAGCGGGCCTACGGCTCCATCTTCACAGGCGCTCAACTGGGGTATAAGCCAGGACTCCACCTAAGACATCTTCTCCAAAGCTTCTCTTACTGAAGAGGGGAAGGATTGAGCAAGAATGAGTACAACCACAGTACTCAGCAAGCCACACCGGCAGATGCATGATTAATGCAAGGGGGGGGTACAAGGGGATAATAATAGGGGTTAGGTTTTGCAGTAAACAGCATTTAAAAGTCACTTAGTTGCCCAAAGCCATTTTGTAAAGACGATCCTAGAGCTACACAGTATTATTAAACAAGGCCGTGAACCCTCACGAACCTGCCTTAACCCAAGGCCTACGATAGTTTGGACCGAACTGGCAACCCGACCTGGGTTCCAGCTCGTCCCAAGCCAACCCAGGCCAACCATTCCATATTTTAGTTGTTGAGCAAATTTTAAGAATTAAAACACTGACTTGGGTACATTGCTAGGCTTGCCCATATCCGAGGGCTCGGCTATTCGAATAGATTTACTCTGATCAGAGGTGTACATCTTTACCCACAAGACACATCTTTACTCCGCATTCCATGGCCTTGGAACCCGTCGTAAAGATGTGACATAACCCTTCACCCATCCTAGCCGTGAACAAAAGTACCGACCCAACCCTGCCTACGGCCGGTATCCCGGGACAGGCAGGCCAGGGTTGAGCCCCTAGCAACAAGATCTAGACCGGGTGCGCCACACACATAGGGGTGAGACCACCCGCGTACTAGTCCAGTGCCATGGCATCTCGACTAACGGGCACCGACCCGTGTAGTCTTCATTTGCCTAGACATCTCGATTACCGAGCCGCAGCTCGCGTAGCCTTCATTTGCCTCAGAGATATCCATCGTCGCAACGACTTCATCCATCTCTATCCGTGTCCTTTTGTTCAGGACTAGACTGAGCACCGAGTTAAGCCTTACCCATTAGACATGTGGTTAGTACGGTAGTGCTTTGCAACAGAGGCCCGAGCTTAATCCTTATAGTGGCCGGGGTGCTACTTCCCACAACTGGCATGCACCCAAACCCCACCGAAAACAGGTTTTAGGGGTTTTGAAAGAGGAAGAGAGGTGTATGTCCAATTCCACCATAATCCAACAATTCCATAGTGTCCAAATGATATGAGAATTCCCAAAGTCTAAAGTTATAAAACCACCTAATGTTGCCTAATTATTCAGCGAAGCATCTACCTAAATTTATACTAGTGGAACCATGAATAGAGTACCCACTAGTTGGGGTTTTTATTTTCCTAGGGTGAACAAGGTAATAATAACAATAGCAATAATAATGTCATAACAAAGGTAAATAGGCATGGCTAAATAAAACAGTGGTAACGCGGGAATTTAAACAAAGCGATAATACAATAATTTAAATCAAAATAATTTTATAAACTGGGATTCAATATGCTCAAGGGTGATGTGACTTGCCTTGCTCGCTTTCCCAAACGTCGGCTTCAACTTCCACGAAGAGCGGATCTTCCGAAGCTGCAGCGTCTACACGACCAACGGAAAAGAAAAGGCTTTTACTCTAATAAACTCCATACAACAAGCAGGAACAAAGCACAAAAATGGGTTCTTGACTTCTTAAGGAAAAATTAGAGACTTGAACGGTCCAATTCCGAGTTCAAATGGCCAAGTTATGGCCATTTGAAGTTTATATGCTCTTTAAATGGATATTTGCGAATTTCTTCATTTAAATTTTAATTAAAAATCCCATTTATTGCGTCAGCCGAGGGAGGGCGCGCGGACCGGGTCCACGGGAGTGGGGGCCCACGCGTCAGCCGCTCGGTCCACGGTGGACCGGGCGCACGCGGCTGGCGGCGGTAGGCGCCGTGGGTCCCACGCGTCAGCCGCACCCGCGGGCGCGGGCGGCTGACGGCCGGGCCCACTTGGCAGCCGCGAGGGCGCGCCCGAAGGCGGCCTCGCCGGCACGGCCGACGGGAGGGGGACGCGCCCGCGCCCCGATGGTCACCGCCGGCGACCATCGGCGCGGCGGAGCGGCGCCCGAGAGAGCGGAGAGAAGGGGGAAAGCGAACGGCGGTCTTCGGCTCACCCCGGGACAACGACGACGACGAGAACGGCGGCCGGAGCGGAGGAAAGCGGCGGCGCGGTTCGGGATGACGATGACGACGGTGCTCCGGCGGTCGGCGGGCGAAGCGGAGCGGCGGACGGGGTCGGCAATCACTCGGCGAAGCCGATGGAGGTGGCGCCGAGTCGGGAGGAGGACCGGAGCGACGACGGCGGCGAAACGGAGCTCGGCGGCGACGGCGGAGAGAGAGGAGCACGGCGCGGGCACGAAACCGACGGCGAGAGCGAGCGGCGAGTGGCGGAAACGGAAGAGCGAAGCACGAGGGACGATTTTATAGCGTCGGAAGGGAGAGAAGGCGGCCGGAGAGAAAGGAAACCGGCCGCGGAGTTCTCGGGCTCCATTGATGACGTCGGCGAGGATTGCGGGCGCGATTCGAACGAATCCGAGGGAGAGAGAGAGGGAAAAGCGGGGGAAACGGGAGAGGGAATCGCGGGGAATGATTCCCCCCTCATTAAGGCGCGCGGGGAAGGCGGGATGCGGCGGAATCCGCGGCGGCGGCGGCGCTAGGGCACGGGCGCGGCGGCGGCGCGGCGGGAGGTAGGCGATGACAGGTGGGTCCCACCCGTCAGCGAGGGTGGCGGGCGGGCCCGCCTGTCAGCGGCGCTCGCGCGGGGGAGGCCGATGGGCCGCGGGGGAGAGGAGAAAGAGGGAGGGAGAGAAGTGGGCCGAGCCGGCCCAAGAAGGGAAAGGGGGGGAAAGAAGACTTCTTTTAGGGTTTTTCTTTTTATAAACCTTTTCAACTTTGTTTATTTCTTCTCAATTATTATTTGTGCTCTGAAAATTCCACTAAAATTTGAGGGCTCCTTTTAGACCAAGGAGAATTTAACAAAAATTCTCCGGGTCACATTTGAATTTTTCTTGTACGTATTTTAAGGTTTGCCAATTTCTTTTCGAATTTTAATTAATTCTATTATTCCTTTTAGAAGATGATTTTTATTTCGGGATGAATTTATCAGGACGTGACAAGATTGGACTAAATTACTTCTTAGACATAAAAGTAAATTCAATAAAGTCTAAAAGTAATTTACATATATTCTAAAAGTAACTTAAAACAAAACGTAAGTAACTTTGTCACGACATTAGAAGTAAATTCGTTGTAGGGATAAAATATGACTTTTTAGTAAATTCCATAATTTGTGCTGATTAATTTAATTTTTAGATAGAGTCATGTTTTTATCTATACAACGGATTTACTTCAAATAACATGCCAAAGTTATCTTCGTTTGTTCTAAGTTACTTCTATAATATATATAAATTACTTTTAGACTTACTGAATTTACTTTTATAGTTTAAGAAGTAACTTAGTGAAATGTAAACGTAATTTAGACATATCATAAAAGTAATTTGTGATTTTTCATCAAAATATAATCATGTGAGATCTTGTTGTAAAGATTTAATTGCAATAAACACAACGGCGTAATCGGATTATAAATCAGATAAGTAATTTAAGAGAAACTTCTCTAAGAAGGAAAAAAATACATAGATATTGAGTGTATAAGTAGCTTTTTTTTTTTGGAAAGAAAGGTGTCTCTCTTTAGCACCATATAGCTAGCACTCTCGGTGTAGTCGCGTCCTGTTAAGATAGTTTTAGAAGAATACACTATGTTAGCTTTGGGGGCTTTTGAAATTAACCCGTGAAGCACTGTTCCCCTAATGATAAGGCTCGTGATAGCGGGCGACTGGTAATGTGTGCACTTTGACCAATCTTTTTCGGCAACATCAATAAACGGTGACCGATGCAGCACGGTAGACTCTTGTGGAACTGAATGCTACGCCTTAGACTAATCTGCTTCGTGTCATCAAAGACTTCCAAGTCAACAGCATCACAGTCAAGGACATGAAGTGTTGCTTTTTAGCTAAATTTATTTGCTTGGAAAACTCTAGTTACACTGCTTACATACAGTGCACGCACCGCGCGGAGATAGACACTTGTAATATCATCCGTGTCACTACCTAGCTCCTGCATGCTCTGCTTGGGCGAACTAGCTAAGCTAGCTGCTACACCACACCATGGTGATTCCTGGTCCGTTCTTCCGTCGCTCGACTGCCCTGCAAGTTTTCTCTGTCCTGTGTGTGCTTCGATTTGTCGTCCCAGATCCGGATATAGAATGGCCTTTAATTCATGGAATACCTGCATGCCCTCCGTTCACCTGCGGCCATCTTAGCAAAGTCGCGTCTCCTTTCCACCGGCGAGGCTACGAGTGCGGTGTTGCATCGTATGAGCTGACTTGCACCGATGACAAGGCTACAATTCAGATCGACAACGGAACATACTTTGTGACAGGCATCGACTACAGTGATTCCACCTTCTGGGTTGTCGACGCCAACATCTCGGATTCACGTAACAATTGCCCTCTTCCTCGCTGGAAACGCATTCCTTATTACTATGATGATGTTAGTAGTGACGACGAAGAATCATCGCCATACAACATCCAAGTCGAATTGGACCCTGCTTCACGTTGGTGGTCTTTCTTTGTCAACTGTTCCAAGGAAATAAACAACAATGTTATGTACAGTCCTGTTGCTTGCATGGGCACCAGCAGCTCCTTCGTTTATGTCTTGACTGGCAGATTGTCCTGTTACATTGAAAACCTCGAGCCTTCCTGTGGTTACCTAGCCATGACTCCTTTGGATGGTATGGGTCGTGTAGCACCAGCAGTTGATAGCTTAAGTTATGAAGACGTAGTAAAATTCATGAGGAAAGGATTCCGCGTCCAATTTCCTTTCAGACACCATAGAAATCGAAGCTTCAAGGATTGCCTAATGGAGTCGATTCCGTGAGTTCCTGATCTTGACATAATATCTGATTGCACATTCCTCCGACCTCCCCTCCATTTATATATGCCTGAATCTATCCGTCTTTGTTCTTGCATGCAGCAAATCGACTGGTATAGGCAAACTTTCAGATTGGTTTAGTCTTTCGGTGACTGAAAATTTCATGGATTGCGCAACTGCTAAAATTCCATCGCCATACAATATACTCTTGGGCATAATATTGTATGCCTTGATGTTCTGGACGATGCTTGCACGTACGTAAGTCATCGACCAGGACCCTACGTCCCTACCCTATATAATTTATCCCATTAATAGTTAATGTTATTTCTATCTTTTCTTATAAACCCACATCATCTCAATTGTTTCTAGTGTTTCATCTAGTTATATACGCATGTTACAATTTCTTGATTCCAACCGATCGAACTTGTGTACGCAGCACCATGCAGGTATCTGTTGGCACCCTTGGTTGTATTGATTTTCCTTGCACAAAAGTACTTGAAAAGAATGATAACAATTGATGCAGTCGAGAAATTTCTCCGAATGCAACAAATGCTCGGTCCGACAAGGTATGCCTACACCGACATTATCGCAATCACAGGGCATTTCAGAGAAAAGTTGGGCCAAGGAGGCTACGGTTCTGTATACAAGGGTGTGCTGCTCCCGGGTGATCTCCATGTGGCTATCAAGATACTGAATGGCTACTCTAATTGCAACGGCGAAGAATTCATCAGTGAAGTTGCCACCATTGGTAGGATTCACCATGTTAATGTTGTGCGTTTGGTGGGGTTCTGCTCCGAGGAAATGAGAAGGGCCTTGGTTTACGAGTACATGCCTAGGGGATCTCTAGACAAACACATCTTCTCATCTGAGAGAAGATTCTCATGGGACAAGCTCAATGAGATTGCTCTAGGCATTGCTAGGGGGATCAACTACCTGCACCAAGGGTGTGATATGCAGATTCTACACTTTGACATCAAGCCACACAACATCCTTCTTGATGATAACTTTGTTCCAAAAGTTGCTGATTTCGGCCTCGCTAAACTGTACCCAAGGGACAAGAGCTTTGTGTCAGATAGGGCTTTACGAGGAACAGTGGGTTATATGGCTCCTGAGATGGTTTCCCGGAGCTTTGGCATCATATCTGGCAAGTCTGATGTTTACAGTTTTGGAATGTTGCTGCTTGAGATGGTCGGAGGACGAAGGAATGCAGATCCAAATGCAGATTCCAGTGCAAGTAAGGCATACTACCCATCATGGGTTTATGATAAGCTAATAGCAGATCAACAAGTTGATGAGATATCCAACTTTGCCAACATGCATGAGCTAGAGAGGAAGTTGTGCCTTGTTGGGCTGTGGTGCATTCAGATGAAATCACACGATCGGCCGACGATGAGTGAGGCAATAGAGATGCTCGAAGGGGGTGTGGATGCGCTGCAAGTGCCTCTGAGACCATTTTTCTGCGATGGGGATGGCATGCCACCTCCACAAGTCATGGATTCTTACTTTCACTCCTCCGATCTTTCTGCAATTTCAGAAGAGGACGATGGAATAGCTGAATTAGCCAGTAGTTAGGCTGTGATGAAAATGATGTATCTAGCTAGCAATTAGCGTTCATAAATAATGGTTGTTATTATTCCATATTCATGGATCCAACAATTGATAGATACTAATGCATAAATTTATTTTTTTTGTATGAAATACTACTATAAATAAGCAAGTGTTTTGTACTCCCTTCGTTTTATATTATAAGTCGTTTGATTTTTTTTTCTTAATCAAGTTTGACCAAGTTTATAGAAAAATATATTACTCCCTCCGTCCCAAAATATAAGCATTTTTGGATTTCGACACGGTCTTCGAGATACTATTTTGACCAACAATATCTATAAAAGTAAAATGTTTTAAATAAAAAGAGTTGCATATTACGATAGTTTGTTTAATAATAAATCTAGTAACATCAATTTTACTTGATAGATCTTTTTTTTTATTTTTTCCTATTAATAGTTAAAGTTAAAAATGTTTGACTTGACACTATGCTAAAAATGCTTATATTTTGGGACGGAGGGAGTACTATTTTCAACACAAAACAAACATATTATCAAAATATATTCAATGTTAAATTTTATGAAACTAGTTTGGTATTTTAGATGTTCCTAATTGTTTTTATAATCTTAGTCAAACTTGACTAGGAAAAAAGGAGTTTTTTTTGGAAATAATATTATTTTAATGGAAAATCGCAAAATTATAGGTCAGTTAGACGAAATCGCAAGTTTAGCACCCTGTCGAACGGAGGCAGTTCGAAAGGGTACCTGTCGAACTGCCCCAGTTCGAAAGGGTACCTGTCGAACTGCCCCAGTTCGAAAGGGTACCTGTCGAACTGCCCCAGTTCGACAGGTAATAAAATAACTTAAAAAAAAGGAAAAACACTGTAGCACACTGTAGCGCACACTGTAGCGGCACTGTAGCGACACTGCCTATCGAACTTCCGCTGTTCGATACGTCCATGCCACGCGCCCTATCGAACTCCCCCTGTTCGATACGTCCCTATCGGGCACTGTAGCAAGTACTTTTTTATTTTTTTTCTTGGACAACTAGCATGCCCCAGTTCGACAGTACCCTGTCGAACTGCCCCAGTTCGACAGTACCCTGTCGAACTGCCCCAGTTCGACAGTACCCTGTCGAACTGCCCCAGTTCGACAGGGGTACCTATCGAACTGCCCCAGTTCGACAGGGCGCTAAACTTGCGATTTCGTCTAGCCGACCTATAATTTTGCGATTTTCCATTAAAATAATATTATTTTCAAAAAAAATTCGGAAAAAAGTGAAAGGAGGTAACAATGCCCATCCTGCCAACTATATCTAAGATAAAAACGATTTAGTACTGCGAGACACCGGTATCTCAAGGTTTTTTTTGCTGGACTGAAGCAAATCTCTAATATGAAACGGAGGGAGTACTGGCTGCTGGCTCCAGTGAATATAAGTTGGAGCATTATATTGGAATAAGTTCACCGGAGTTCCCTCAACTTAACAGCGAGATTTTTTGAGGTCCCTTAACCACAAAACCAGAAATGTGTACCCCTAAACTCACTCAAACCGTTCACCGGAGGTCCCTTGGCAATATTTTTGCCCGGTTTTGCTGACGTGGCATCTTAGTCAGCAAAAAAAATTTTAAAAAACACGTGGGGCCCACATGTCAGCTGCACATCTTTTTTTCTTCTTCTCTCCTCTTCTCTTTTCTTTTCTTTTCTCTCTCTTCTCTTCTCCTTCAGGCTGCGGACGGAGGAGCCGCGCGCCGTGGCCGCCGTCGTCATCGGCTCTCTACCGTCGTCGTCGCCATGGGCGAGGCTACGCGGTGCGGTCGTCCGGCGGCTGAGCGGAGGCAGCGGAGCGCGGCGGCGGAGCGGCGAGCACGGATGCGGGCGGCGCAACGAGGGCGAGCGTGGCAACGGAGCAGCGGAAGGTGCGAGCGCAGCGGCGGGTCGAGCAGTGGAGCGCGAGCAGGCCGCGGACAGAGTAGCGGAGCGCGAGCGCGCGGCAGAGCAGCGGCGAGCGAGCGCGGCGGCCAGCGAGTTTGGGAGGGAGGGGGAGGCGGCCGGCGACCAAGAAACAATCTCTTCCTCTGCCTCTTCCCCTTCTCCCGCCGGTGGTGCCTCTCCTAGCATCGTCGGCCACCCGCGGGGGTACGGCGGTGGTGGCGGCCGAGCACGGCCATCGCAGCTGCGTCCGCCGCCAGCCTGAAGGAGAAGAGAGGGGAGAGAAGAAAAGAGAAGAGAAGGAGAAGAAAAGAGAAGAAAAAAAGATGTGCAGCTGACATGTGGGCTCTACGTACTTTTTTTAAATTTTTTTGCTGACTAGGATGCCACGTCAGCAAAACCGGGCAAAAATACCGCCGAGGGACCTCTGGTGAACGGTTTGAGTAAGTTTAGGGGTAGACATTTCTGGTTTTGTGGTTAAGGGACCTCAAAAAAATCACGCTGTTAAGTTGAGGGACCTCTGGTGAACTTATTCCGCATTATATTTGCTCGTGAATTGGGCTACATGTGAACCGTCAGATCAATCCACCGTTCATGGGCCGCGGGGGATTAGGTGGGCCATCCTAACCGGCCTGTGGCCGAGCAATCATCCCCTTCTCCCTCTCTCCAACAAAAAAAAAAAAATCCCCTTCTTCTTCCTCCGTCCCTCACCACTATTCCCGGCGAGAGCTCCGGTTAATGCGGCGGTATGCCGTTCCGCGAGCCGCCTCCGCCGCCGCTTCTCGCCTCCGTAGACAGATGGGTAAGCTGCCGTTTCCTCCCGGCATATGCGAGAGTGCGTGACCAAGCCTCGCCGTCGCCCGTACCGCCATGGCGCCATCTGTTGTTGCTACCGTGTCTTCAATGGTGGCGCTGACGGCCGGCAAAGATCCGGTCGAATCCACCAAGCCTGATGCCACATGTTTCGTCTTCTCAAGTCGCTCACACCACCTCCGTCTCCCACATTATTAGTCCATGTCCATCCAGAGCCTCGCTGCCTTGGTAATAATCCCTTTGCTTAGCTTCCTTCCTTTGTTATTTTTATTTTTTTTCCTCTTCTGGATGATGCAGCACTTCTTTTTTTATCTTGAAAAGAAAATGCAGCACTGGGAGTAAATATGACCTTATTGTTGGTGTTCAGCAAGGATGATTAGTGGACTAGCATCAACGATGGAATAAGGTAATTTAGTTGTCATCTTCCAACTATTATTATATTGCAAATTAAATCCATTGAGATATGTTGCAAATTACAAGAGTACATGGTGATATATCATATATCTGGTTGCCCAGTTTAGTTTAATAATCAAACACTATATGTGCATGCTTCAGCTCACTAAGAACTATTTTCTGATATGTGGATTAAGCATATCTCTCACTCAGGCACCAAACCATGGTGATGCCTTTTTATAGGAAATGCTGGCCAAGCTCCATTGCTTTGCTGGTCTCCAAAGTCCAAACCATGGCGATGCGGTCTCATGATCTAAATCACAAGTTGATTTTGAGACGATGTAAAGGGCTTAGGGGGCACCTGCAGATTCTGCAACCTCCCCGTCAACATGTTTACCACCTTTGTCATTGAGGGCCGGTTTTTTGGGTTCCACTGAATGCACCATAACGCTACAATAGCTAGCTGTCTCACCATTTCTTTCTCGCCTTGTGTTGTCTCCATGGTAAGCACCAGGTCCTGCCCATTCATAACTCTCTCATATATCCACTCAGGAAAGTAGAACTCATTTTGGTTCTCAACGGTTGGTTCTGTGTTCCTCCTCCCACTCACCATTTCTAACACCAGCATGCCAAAGCTGTAGACATCCGACTTATATGAAATTGCTCCAAAATTCCGAGAATATAGTTCTGGTGCAATATAGCCCATTGTGCCTCTTGCTGCAGTCAATGTGACAATGCTTTGATCTCTTGCACATAGCTTGGCAAGCCCAAAGTCTGAAATCTTTGGATTGAAGCTGTAGTCCAACAGTATGTTGTGAGGCTTGATGTCAAAATGGAGAATGCGCTGATTGCACCCTTGGTGCAGGTACTCCATTCCTCGGGCGATGCCTAATGCAATATCTAGCATTTTGTCTGGTACTAGAAGTTCTCTTGAAATATTAGAACCATGTGGGAATATATATTTCTCCAATGATTCATTGGGCATGAATTCATATATTAAAGCCTGCCGTGTTCCTTCAGAGCAAAAGCCTAGGAGGCGGACAATGTTTGCATGGTGAATTCGCCCAATGGTTGCGACTTCATTGATGAACTCTTGTCCCTCTCCTACAGAGTTTTCTAGCATCTTAACAGCCACAGGAACTCCATTCAGTAGCTCACCTTTATATACAGTTCCAAATGCACCATGGCCCAATTTGTCCTTGAACCGCCTTGCTATCTTCTTAACTTCGGAGAATGTGTACCTTGTGGGTTTTGATGTGCCATATGTCTTCAGAAACATTTCGACTTTCAAATGTATCTCTTCATTGTACCTTGACTTCAAGGAGATGTAGAGTGCAGTGGCCACAATTAATGAAAGAACTATAAATGTGCCTACAGATGATGTTACTGAGTAAAAAAAGAGAGAAATTCAGCTAGTTGCACTTGGAGAAAAGGCAATGATTCTACAGAATGAGCAGTTCAGGAAGAATGAAGAAAAAAAATTAGTTGCTTACCTGCAATGATTGTGACACGCGGACCTGGACATAGGAAGAAAGGTTATTAGTTATGACATGATTTATGGATGAAATAAATCGAGAGAAACACCTATAATTTTTCCTAGAAACAATTAATTCCTGATTGTTAGATGGCTTGTTTATTTGGCATTGTCATATAGAAATAGGATAAGGAGGCTTCTTGTCTTAACCATAGAAGTAAAACATTTTTATCTATAGTGCCTAGGAGGAAGAAACTACCTAATTCAATAATCTTACAGAGCATCGCTGGAAATATGCATGTGCACAACTTTCGTATCAACGTTGTGTAAGATGGATATGTTCTGGTTTCTACCCTGTTAAAACTGTGGGAACTTGTTAATGCTGTAAATTATGCTGGTACATTCTTGATTACTCGATGGGTGCAACTTTCTAACAATCAGGACTATGGTGTTAGCACCAAAAGGTCTAAAAAAAAGGAGATTTGGAGGGAGAGACGTCCCTCCAAACTTTTTTAAGAAGAAATTGTGAACGTGTTAGGGATTGAACACGGGACCTCGGGGTTAAAACCATACACCCCTTGCCACTGCACTATCAAGTGCATCTCTAGCATCAAAAGGTCTAATTGAGATACTACTCTCGCCGTAGTACCTCCCACAGTAATCCAAACTAGTAAATTGGTGCCATTTGCATCTAACTTTAATGTTCAATTAGCTATTACAGTATTCCAAACTAGTAAATTTGAACCATATGAATCTAATTTAATGTTCTAAGTTAATACCAATGTCTAGAGTAATACAAATAAAGCTTGCTCTTTAGATCATTGCTATATGCTAAAATGTGCTGCAATTGCTTATAACCTTTTCTATGAGAATTTTACAAAAAAAAATTGATTTTCATAATGATCAGACATTATCGTCTCTTGATGAAATTTTCTTTGAGAAAAATTGCAGTTGTGAACCTAGAACCAAAATGTTCGTCCAAGCTAGCCTTTGGCTGATTCACAGTTTGCTGGATAGTTTGACTATTTGTGAAAAATATCCTGGGTAGTTTGAAAACTGAATACTCGAGAAATAAGAGATGTAATAGATGGAGAAGTGAGAATT
Source organism: Oryza sativa Japonica Group (assembly GCF_034140825.1). Classification (NCBI taxonomy): domain Eukaryota; kingdom Viridiplantae; phylum Streptophyta; class Magnoliopsida; order Poales; family Poaceae; genus Oryza; species Oryza sativa. Next base: position 873,880 of record NC_089035.1, on the reverse strand, counting down.
CCAAACTAAAACAAGTCATCATAGTGAAACTGAATTTATACTTGAGAAAGAGACATACTATGATGCTGGCAGAATGCTTGATCCCTTTGAGAGCTAAAGCCACAACGCCGACCTTCATGTTCACATTGTTGGCAAATACTAGTAACGTTACTTGAGTACCAAGTGAATACAGTCTCACCAGTGCTGATGACTCTTTTTGCTGTTTCGGTGAAGATTGAGATGTCAAAGTTTGGACCATTTTTGTCGTAACTGTAGGGCATTGGGATGTCTTTGGAAACAATTGTGCAGCCCAATGGAAGAATAGACATATATTCATAGGGATATGCCAAATACCAGAACTGGCTTGCGTTGTTAGCGAGGCTGAGGCAAGAGGTTGGGCCAACTATACTATTATATTGGTTTGTGTCTATGGAATCTCTTGAACAACCTACTAGACTTGCAGCTTTTAAAGTGTGAGGTCTGTACACAGCAGTTGATTGATTTACTGATATAAACTTGTGAAGTAGGCAATGAGGTGAGGAATCTACAAGTGGGATGGCGTTCATGATAACATGCCTGTAATATATCATTGTCACTTTGCAGGAACCAAGAACAGGGTGATCCAGGATGGTGTCTTGTCCAGAGCATGATAATTGCATCCCAGGTGCGCCGCATGATGGAGGTTGTGTCGAAAGCCGGAACGGGTACCTGATCTCTGGTCCATGCTTGCTGCACCGATGTGATGAACAAGTCTTGAAGAAGTCTTCATCATCACTTGCTGTGGCAACATCAGATTTGTATTTCAGAGGAGCGAGTAGGAGGAGCACCGTGATAAGAAGGTTGGTGAAGTCCATGCAGTGTAATGGAGATGAGATGGAGGTGAATGAGAAGGCTGTGCTTTAGAAATGGTCACTTGTTTTATCGGTGTGAATTGATGCTGTGCTTGTCATGATGTCTGAGGCTCTGAGCAGTGCCAATGAAACTTTTGCCATGTTCTATTTCTTCGAAAGGTATTCCTTATCATTTTTGGCTCCCGCATGCCCTTGATTTTCCACAACTGATTTTATTCCGACTTGTTTTTTTTTCTTTTGGTGATGTTGAAATCAACTCGTGAAGTTGACATGGTGAAGCTCTGTGGTGGTAGTGGAGTGACTGGTGATAATCTTTTTTAAAGGTTTGTTGACGGGTAATTGCAGCTGTTGGTGGAACTTCCAGTGGCTGTATTTGTTGACTTTGTGAGTCTATATGATTATACGGCTGTGTTTAGATCCAAAGTTTGGATCCAAACTTCGGTCCTTTTCCATCACATCAACCTATCATACACACACAACTTTTCAGTCACATCATCTCTAATTTCAACCAAAATCCAAACTTTGCACTGAACTAAACACAGCCGTATTTCTACTAGTCCAGTCTTTTTCAGCAATAAATAACCATGCATGACTGACTAATGCTGGAACTGAATGCTGCGCTTGGACTCTTCCGCTTCTGTCGAGTGTTTCCAAGTCAACAGCATCACAGTCAAGGACAGGTAGCTAAAAAAAAATTTCTTTGTATTATTGTTCATGTCATTTGGCCATCTAGATCCGGCTCTGCACAAGCCCACCTGGCATGGCGATTCATGGTGTGTTTCATTGCTCTACTACTGCTATCCTGCGGGTAATTTCTGTCCTGTGTTTGCTTGCAGTTCTTGTCCCAGATGCAGGTGGGCGGCATCATCGGCATGGCTGCCCTCCGTTCACCTGTGGTAATCTTAGCAGCGTGTCGTCTCCTTTCCGCCGGCGAGGTGACCCATCTGAGTGCGGAGTTCTGTCGTACGAGCTCAATTGTGCCGATGACAAGGCTACAATTCAGATTGACAACGGAACATACTATGTGACGGGCATCAACTACACTGATTCTACCTTCTTGATCGTTGATGCTGACATCTCGGATTCACCTAGCAGTTGCCCTCTTCCTCGATGGAATTCCCTTCGAGAGCCCAGGTTCCAGGTTCTATGGACTAGGATAGCTAGCTTTGTCAATTGTTCGCAGGAAATAAAGAATAGTAGCTGGATTATGTACATGCCTGTCGCTTGCCTGAGCACCAGCAGATCCTTCGTTTATGTGTTAACTGGCCAAAAATCTGCTCTTATTCAGAGCCTTGAGCCTTCTTGTGGGTACCTAGCCATGACTCCTTTGGGTGGTCGGGACAGTGTAGCACCAGTAAATGAAAGCTTAAGCTTAAGCTATGCAGACGTAGTAAAATCTATGAGGAAAGGATTCAGAGTCCAATTTCCTTTCAGATATCGTACTGGAAGCTTTAAGCAATGCCCAATGGATTCGATTCCGTAAGTTACTGATCTTGACGTCTGTACACCTTTATTTTTCACATAAATATCGATGCATATCTGCTCTTGATATCATATCAGACGTTTTTGTTCTTCCATACAGCGCATCGACTAGTACAGGCAAAACCAATTGGTTTGGTACCATTCTTTCGGCGGATACAAATTTCCTGCTCTGCATACCCGTTCATCAAATTCCATCACGTTACCGTATGCCTTTGGGTATAATGTTATATGTAATAGCATATGCCTTGCAGATCTGGAAGATGATTGCAGGTAAGTCGTCGATCAGAATTATATAGGCTTAAATTGCAGTTTATTGGTTCCAGTTGATCAAACTTGTCTACACAGCAACATGCAGGTTTCTGTTGACGCCCTTGGCTGTATTGGTTTTCCTTGCACACAAGTACTGGAAAACAAGGGTTACAATTGATGCAGTTGAGAAGTTTCTCCGAATGCAACAAATGCTCGGACCGACAAGGTATGCCTACACTGATATCACTGCAATCACAGGCCATTTCAGAGAGAAGCTTGGCCAAGGAGGTTATGGCTCTGTATACAAGGGTGTGCTGCTCCCGGGTGATCTCCATGTGGCTGTCAAGATGCTGAATGGCAACTCCAACTGTAATGGAGAAGAATTCATCAGTGAAGTTGCCACCATAGGCATGATTCACCATGTTAATGTCGTGCGTCTTGTGGGGTTTTGCTCCGAGGAAATGAGAAGGGCCCTAGTTTATGAACACATGCCTAGAGGATCTCTAGACAAGTATATTTACTTGTCTGAGAGAAGTTTCTCATGGGACAAGATCAATGAGATTGCTCTAGGCATTGCTAGGGGGATCAACTACTTGCACCAAGGGTGTGATATGTAGATTCTACACTTTGATATCAAGCCACACAACATCCTTCTTGATGATAACTTTGTTCCGAAAGTTGCTGATTTCGGCCTCGCTAAACTGTACCCGAGGGACAAGAGTTTTGTGCCGGACAGGGCTTTACGGGGAACAGTGGGTTATATGGCTCCTGAGATGGTATCCCGGAGTTTTGGTGTCATATCCAGCAAATCAGATGTTTATAGCTTTGGAATGCTACTACTTGAGATGGCTGGAGGAAGAAGAAACGTGGACCCAAATGCAGATTCAAGTAAAAGTAAGGCGTACTACCCATCATGGGTTTATGACCAGCTAATAGCAGATCAACAATTTGATGAGATATCAAATGTTGCTAACATGCATGAGCTGGAGAGGAAGCTATGCCTTGTTGGGCTGTGGTGCATTCAGATGAAATCACACGATCGACCGACGATGAGTGAGGCAATAGAGATGCTCGAAGGGGGTGTGGATGCGCTGCAAGTGCCCCCGAGACCATTTTTCTGCGATGGGGATGGCATTGGCAATGGCATGCCACCTCCACAAGTCATGGATTCTTACTTTCACTCCTCCAAGCTTACTGCAATTTCAGAAGAGGGCGATGGAATAGCTAAATTAGCCAGTAGCTAGGTGTTAACAGTGAAATTTGGCAAGATAGACTCAGATTTGGAGTTGGATATCGAGGCAAAATTGAAGATTGGATCTTGCCAGAAACGGACTGCGCATCGGCTGGAAACAGAGTCGGAATATGATTAAGCCGATATGGCAAGCAGCCGATACAACTTGACTTGGGCTCGACATGGGCCTAGATTGGAATAACTGACATTGCCGTTTAGAGATTGAGCTCATTTAAGGAAATTGTATCTATTAATTAGAATATTTAATGTCAGTTTGAATTAGAGATATGGTAAGAGTCCGCCATGTGGACTTGTTTGTTTTTATCTTTATGAAAGTTTGAGTCATGTTCATAATGGAGAATGCGATATGCAGATACTGCACTATGACATCAAGCCACATAACATCCTTCTTGATGACAACTTTGTTCCAAAGGTTGCTGATTTCGGCCTCGCCAAACTGTACCCAAGGGACAATAGTTTTGTGCCGCTCGGCGCCTTAAGGGGAACAATAGGTTATATTGCTCCTGAAATGATATCTGGAAGCTTTGGCGTTATATCGAGCAAATCCGATGTCTATAGCTTTGGAATGCTGCTGCTGGAGATACTGGAGGAAGAAGGAACTTAGACATGCATGCAGAGAACTCAAGTCAGGCCTACTACCCGTCGTGGGTGTATGACCGGCTAACCGAGCAACAGGTGAGTGCTGGTGAGATATCTGATGCTACTGCCGCTGACATGCATGAATTGGAGTGGAAGCTGTACATCATAGGGCTACATTGCATCCAGATGAAGTCTCACGATCGGCCGACAATGAGCGAGGTCATAGAGATGCTTGAAGGTGGCGTTGTTGGCCTGCAGATGCCTCCAAGAACATTCTTCTGTGATGATGAATCCATGTCACCTATGATGGATTCTTACCAATTCTCCTCTGGGCTAACTGAAATCTTAGAGGAGGACGAGTGAACTTGTGCATGTTTTGATGCCAAATCAGCTAAGCTAGTAGCTACAGTAGCTTGTAGGTAGGTGGTAAAATGCTGAAGCTAGAAATAATATTTGTAAACAGTGATATATTTTATTGTACACTATTTATTTATGATGAGTAATCTCTTTGCCGTGAACTGGATGGAAGCTTTCGTTTATCATAAAGTTGTGATTGGGATGTTATCTCGTTATGTGTGAAAATTGGCCACATGTGTTGTTTGGCTGTTGTAATTTCTGTGGTGTGTGCTGCGCATGAGCACGTCAGAGCTCATTCCGATAGTGATGGTCAAGCCTTCGTCTCTCCGAGATGAGGAAATGCCGCGATTCGGACAGCCTAGTAGACTGGTAGTGCCTGTTGTTACCGCTGGGAGTACTAGCAATTGTTCATGTCTGACTGACCAGTACACTGTACACACCCTTGTCATGTTTGTCTGACCGCACGAAAGCTGAAAGCATAGCACGAACAGGTGCACAGCTGCAAGCCTTCACTTCAATGAACCAAACGAACAGTGCATCAGTATGTTGGTGACTTGAGATGTCACCTTTCGATCTTTTTATGCATTTCTGTAAAAAAAAATTAAAAGAAACTCGCTTTTAGCGTGTTGGTACTGAAATCAACGGGTGAATTTGGCATGGCTTGGAGTAGCAGAGTGACTGGCCGGTGGTGGGTAATCACAGGTGTGAATTTGCCGGGAAGGTTGAAAGAGGCCATCCAAGTATATTAAGAAGAAATAAATTTACAAGAAAAACTCGATAGAAATTGTCGATATTGGAGGTGCATCTGTTAGGGTTCGGGTTCTCTCTAGGATCACCTAGATTTAGATCTAGTCGGGTGGATTTATTTGGGTGGATGAACATCAATATAGATGGAAAGAGAGAGGTTGAGATACCGACCGGTTGAGGTGTTCGTGGAGGAAGAGGTGCCGGACATCGTCGTTGTCGTTGCGGGCTTGACGTGGACGGCGGCGATGGTGGTCGAGACGGCGACAGTGATTGCGGCAGCGGCAGTCATAGGCGACGATGAGGCGTGGCGCGGCGGTGAGACTTCCCGTCACTGGCTGCGCCCACCCTCGATCGGTTAGGGTTTATGGGTGGAGTTGGCGGCAGCAACGAACCTCGTGTCATGTGGCACCCCGGCCTCCACCCCTGTTTATATGGCGCAGGGTGACGGGGCCCACCAGCCATTGGGCTAAGCACCCCCGATCAGGGCGCGGGTCAAGGCCCCCTTGTACCGTTGGGTTCAAGGGAAGGGAGATCTATCTAACAGCATCAAAATACACAACCAAAGCCACATGCTAACCACACAAGCACAAGTGCACAACCCAATGCAACAGCATCACACTATCACAGTCATGTAGGCCCAAGGTGAATATATTGCTTTACTACTTGCTAGTACAGTAGTACTAGCTAATTAATTGCTATGCGTGTGATTCATCCATCCCATGGCGATCCCTGGTTCGTTCTGTCACCCAACTGCGCTGCAAGTCTTCGTTTCTGTCCAGTTTGTGTTTGCAGTTCTTGTCCCACATGCAGCTGGACGGCATCATCGGCATGGCTGCGCTCCGTTCTCATGCGGCCATCTCAGCGACGTGTCGCCCCCGTTCCGCCGGCGAGGTGACCCGCCGGAGTGCGGCGTTGCGTCCTACGAGCTGACCTGCACCGACGACAAGCCGGCTACGATTCAGATCGACAACGGGACATACCTTGTGATGGACATCAAGTACAAGGATTCTACCTTCTGGGTCATCGACGCCAACATCTCGGATTCACGTAACAATTGCCCTCTTCCTCGCTGGAATCGCGATTTCGGTTACTACGACCAAATGTTATACGAGCGGCATGGAGAAGACTCCCGCCGCCGCAGCATCCAAGCTGAACTGATGCCACCTTATCAGAGCACTACAGCTACTTTTGTGACATGTTCGCAGGAAATACTGAAGAGCAATGGCAAGTACAGGCCTGTTGCTTGCATGAGCACCAACAGCTCCTTCGTCTACGTGCTAACTGGCATGAACTCTGATTCTATTGGGAGTCTCGAGCCTTCCTGTGGGTACCTGGCCATGACTCCTCTGGGTGCCGGCGACCGCCCACTGGTGCTAGAGAATGCAAGCTACGCCGATGTTGTCAAACTAATGAGAGGTGGATTTGCCATTCGGTTTCCATACACAAGTCGTTTTTATGTCTACTCCTCCAAAATCAAACAGTGCATAGCACAGTCATTCCAGTGAGTTTGCGACATCCTGCATGTGGTTTCATTATTTCTCTTTTAGTCGATTTTTTATATATGCATGGATTTCTCTTGCTTATCTGCTCAGAAACTGCTCGGGGGCATCTTAAGTTCATTTTACATTATATTGTTTTTTTTACGCTTTACATTATATTGTCTCTGCAGAAATATCGTCCAAGAGGAACGACCAACGTCTTTCAGGATTTTCTACACTGTGATATTTGACTATCATTTCTGGGGTTGCCTGCTTCCTCATCCAGTTGTCCAACTGATCGTGGGTGTAATACCACTGGCCATGTGGACTTTGAAGTGGATTGCTGGTAAAGAACCATGTATACTTAAGAACAAATAATCCTCATTGTTACTCCCTCCGTTTCTAAATATTTAATACCGTTGATTTTTTAGCACATGTTTAACCGTTCGTCTTATTCAAAAACTTTTGTGAAATATGTAAAACTATATGTATACATATAAGTATATTTAATAATGAATCAAATGATAGGAAAATAATTAATAATTACTTAAAATTTTTAAATAAGACGAACGGTCAAACATATTTAAAAAAGTCAACGGCGTCAAATATTTAGAAAATTTCTGTACGCATCTCACAGTGCGCTGGCCACATTGCTAAATTCACTTGCATCGTGGAAACTTTTAAACTTTAATAAGCACATTCTCCCTAGAGCAATGTATAGTACAGTATGTGTTAAATATAAAGTTATTTTTTATGCAGTATTTTGCAGGTTCATTTTGGTGCCCCTGGTGATATTAACCTTCTTAGCACGCAATTACTGGAAGATAAGGATAACAACTGATGCAGTAGAGAAGTTCCTCCGGATGCAATTAATGAATGGTCCAACAAGGTATGCCTACACTGACCTCATTGCAATCACAGGTCACTTCAGGGAGAAGCTCGGCCAAGGAGGTTATGGCTCTGTATACAAAGGTGTTCTCCTTCCAGGCAATGCTCACGTGGCTGTGAAGGTGCTAGGAAACTCTAACTGCAATGGCGAAGAGTTTATCAGTGAGGTCTCCACCATCGGTAGGATCCACCACATCAATGTAGTTCATCTTGTTGGTTTTTGTTCAGAGGAAATAAGGAGGGCGCTTGTCTATGAGTACATGCCACGGGGATCGTTGGACAAGTACATTTTCTCATCTGAAAGAAGTTTCTCATGGGATAAGCTCAATGAAATTGCTTTGGGCATTGCTAGGGGGATCAACTACCTTCATCAGGGTTGCGATATGCAGATACTCCACTTTGACATCAAGCCACACAATATCCTTCTTGATGTCAACTTTGTTCCAAAGGTTGCTGATTTCGGCCTTGCCAAATTGTGCCCCAGGGACCAAAGTTTTGTGCCGCTCAGTGCTTTACGGGGAACAATAGGTTATATTGCTCCTGAAATGATATCTCGAAGCTTCGGAATCATATCGAGCAAATCCGATGTCTATAGCTTTGGAATGTTGCTACTGGAGATGGCTGGAGGAAGAAGAAACTCAGACATGTATGCAGAGAACTCAAATCAGACCTACTTCCCATCTTGGGTGTATGACCAACTAACTGAGCAGCAAGTAGGTGTTGGTGAGATACCTGCTGGTACTGTTGCTAACATGCATGAGCTTGAGAGGAAGCTGTGCATAATCGGGCTGCATTGCATCCAGATGAAATCTCACGATCGGCCGACGATGAGCGAGGTCATAGAGATGCTTGAAGGTGGCGTTGTTGGCCTGCAGATGCCTCCAAGACCATTCTTCTGTGATGATGAACCCGTGTCACTTGCGGTGAATTCTCACCAATTCTCCTCCGAGCTAAGTGAAATCTTAGAGGAGGATGAGTGAAACTTGTGCATGTTTTGATGCCAAATCAGCTAGTAGCTTGCTTGTAAAATGCTGAAGCTAGAAATAATTGTAAACAGTGATATATTTCTTTTTCTTAGAACTAGTGATATATTTCTTGTACACTTATTTGTTTGTTTACAAACGAAAGAAGCTATATGTTATAGAAAGTGCTACTGAATGATAGCTGAAAAAAGGTGCTACTTAATCCATTCCTAATTTGTTCTCTGCTTTGCTGTGACATTCGGATCAACACAGCCCTGGAGCTGGAGGTGTTGACTCCAGAGGTTAGTGTGGATAGCGGCAGGAGACAGCTGATTGCCTTTGACTGACCGGGTAATTTCTTTGCCGTGAACTAGGGGGAAGCTTTCGTTTATCATAACTTTGTGATTGGGATGCCATCGTTATGTGTGGCCATTGGCCAAATGTGTTGTTGGCCGGTGCATTTCTGTGGTGTGCGTGCTGCATGAGCACGCCAGAGCTCATTCCGATAGTGATGATCAAGTCTCCGAGACCTAGAGATATATGGACCTGTTTTTGCTGAAATGAAATGCCACGATTTGGACAGCCTAGTAGCGCCTGTTGTTATCGCTGGGAGCTGTAATCCAAATATCCAATATATTCATGTATGACTAACAAATTCACTGTACACCCCCTGTTTATGTTTGTCTGACGACTCTGACCACAGGAGGAAAGCATAGCACGCGCAGCGGCACAGGTACAGAGCTGCAAGCCTCCTCCACTAATCAATAAACCAAACACACAGTGTATCAGTGTATCAGAACTTGAGATGTGATGTTACTTCCTTTCGATCTATTTACGCATTTCTGTGCAAAAATAAAAAATAAAATTTTTCTGGAACTGTTTATCCATTTGTCAGGTGATTTCTAACCAAAAATCACCCAAATTTTTTCTACCCTTAGATTTACATCCAATTGACTACAAAAGAGAATAACTAATACATATCTACTTACACAATATTTTTATCAAAATTACAGTGCACTTACATATCATATCAACTAAATTTACAAATATAATTTTAGTTATATAGGACTGTAATTTTATATTTTAAAGAAAATAATAAATACATATCTACTTACACAACATCTTTATTAAAATTACAGTGCACTTACATGTCATATCAACTAAATTTACAAATATAATTTTAGTTATATAGGATTATAATTTTATATTTTAAAGAATTATCAAAATTACAGTGTACTTACATGTCATATCAACTAAATTTACAAATGTAATTTTAGTTATATATGACTATAATTTTATATTTTAAAGAAAATAATCAATACATATCTACTTACACAATATTTTTTATCAAAATTACAGTGTGCTTACATGTCATATCAACCTAATATGCACATGTAATTTTAGTTATATAGGACTATAATTTTGTATTTTATTTTTTATTTTATAGTTTCAAAAATTTGTAAAGTGAAAAGAACCAGGCCTACCATCCGACGCATGGTATTATCCACGTATGCAGCCTCCACCAATTATTGCACAAATCCTAGCGAGGGATCCTATGGATAGAAAAACATGAAATATCAGTCAAAAAAAATCACCCGTGAGATGTATAGCAAAATCGTAAAATTAGATATGGTGTCTATCATCGCTGCGTTTGGATGATAGTGGCTGGATGAAGGCCCACGGTAATGATCGGGTCGTGCCTGATTAAGCTTGTGGGTGGGCCGAATCCTTTTGTAAGAGGAGATCAGTAAGGCCCACATAAACTGCAATGCAGCCCACTATGGGAGAAGGCCTTGCATGTATGCATTGCAGGCCTGTCCCCGCGGCGTCTCCTTCTGGCCTTGCAGCTTTAGTAGGCTGAAACATTTTAGGGCTGAAGCTGTCGGCCCAGAAGAACGGTATCGGCCCGGAACGTGATTTCCCTTCCCCTTCCCCTCCCTCCGCCGCATCCCCGCCGGCGCGCTCCGGTTAATCCGGCATTCCGGCGGCTGCGGCCTGCCTACGCCTCCGCCGCCGCTCGTCCTCTCCGTTGGCAGATGAGTAAACCGCTTCCTCCCGGTAGCTTTGCGACCATGCCTCGCCGTCGCCCTCATCGTCGTCTGTTGTTGCAGCCGTGTGTCCTCAGATCATCAATGGTGGCGCCGCTGACGGCACCGATTTGTCTAATCTCTACCAAGCCCGACGCCACATTTATCATCTCCTCTCGGTCCATCACAACACCTCCGCCTCCCACATTCTAGACCGTGGGGAGCCTCCTGCCTGGGTATTATGCAGTACCAGGAGCAAACATGTCACTATTAGTTTCATGTTCTGCAGAATACTCTTGTGGATGTGGGATGGGTTAGAAAATGCAGCAGCAACATCTCGGTGTTCAGCGAGGACTATTACTGGACTGGTAGGAATTGCAGAATTAGGTAGTATATTGCACTGGATATATTGCTGACTATTAGAATTGCATGAATACATAGTGATCATATGTCTGGTTCGAGTTCCCAATATTTTGAATGATTAAGCACTATACTTACATGCTAGGATATCTCAGTAAGAATACGTGGATTCAGCATATATATCTCACACATGTACCAACCCATGGGTATGCCTTCTCCATGATCTATATCACAAGATGATTTTGATACGAAATAAAACGCTTTTGGGGGGGGGGGGGGGGGGTACCTATAGATTCTGCAACCTCCCTGTTAACATGTTTACCACCTTTGTCATTGAGGGTCGATTTTTTGGGTTCCACTGAATGCACCATAGTGCCCCCTTCTGATGTCTCCATGGTAAATACCAGATCCTGCCCATTGGTTACTCTCATATATCCACTCAGGAGTGGTAGAGAAGGAAATTCAGCAGCCAATGATACTTCTGCCGTGTTTTGCTGGTTAGAAAAATTCTGTGGTTTAGACTGTTTACAATATTCTTTTCATTTTTGGCCTGTGGATGTCCTCGTTTTTCCTTTCTTATTCCAGAAGACTTGTAAATGCCAAATGGAACTTATACATTTTGTGCTAAGATCAAATCTACTGAGGTGACATGGAAAGGCAGCATGTGCTGAATCACGATAAGATTTGCCATGAACTCTTGATAGCTAAGTGACTGCAGAGGGTGATTCCACCAGTGGATGGAACTTACATATGGCGCTGTTCCAGTTATCTGCAGCCTATTATTACTGAGGGTACGAAAAAATTGGGCAGGAATTGAGTGCTAAAGTATTGTAGTTTTGTGAATCAAAACTTCCAAGTCAACAACATCTCAATCTCGAGTCAACAGCATCACAATCTCCTCTTAATACAAAGATGCGCTCCTTGCGTATTCCTGAAAAAAAAAACATCACAATCTTGTAGAGTAATCGCCCTACTTAATGTGGCAAAATCTTGTTCATCCCTCCCAAGAGTCTATCTGCCATGGCGATTCCTGGAGCATATGCTCATGCCGTGCAAGCTTTAGCTACTGGTATCTTATTTGTGGTTGTGAGTCTTGTACTGGATCATGTTGAAGGAAGGCATCACAAGTGTCCTTCTTTCTCTTGCGGCCATCTTAAGGGTGTATCGGCTCCATTCCGTCGGGCAGCTGATCCACCTGGGTGCGGCAGCAAATCTTACGAGCTGGTCTGCAGTGATACCAATGCTACAATTCTCATTGACAATGCAACATACCATGTGAATGAAATCAACTACGACTACAGACGCTTTTGGGTCGTCGACGCCAACATAGCCGGTAGCACTTGCCCTCTTCCGCAGTGGAATCATCTTCTTGATCAGTACAAGCGCAAAGTCTCAGGCCACAGGATTGAGATCGAGTTGGCTCCTGGTGCATATAATCATGCTTACTTTGTTAGATGCTCACGGGAGGTGAAGGACAATGGTATATACAGGCCTGTCACTTGCGCAAGCTCCAACTATTCTTTTATCTATGTGTTATTATCAAGTGATTCAGACAACCCTGGTTACATCGAAAGCCTGGAGCCTTCTTGTGGATACCTGGCCATGACTCTTCTGGGTGATTGGAGCACGACAGTGCCTAGGAATGCGAGCTATGAAGATGTCAAAAAGTTCATGAGGGAAGGATTCGCCATTAGATTTCCGCGCATATATGGGGCCGGGAGTATCAACGAGTGCCTAATGGATTCGATAAGGTGAGTTGATTTGGGATCCATTAGATATGTCTTATACTCGTATATGTATTGTGTACTCCCTGGCTCCCCTCTTTGATTCCTTTTTCTCTACCTGCAGCGAATTGCGCAATGGAATAGAACCAAGGTCTAGTACAGGCACTGCCATCAGTGATCGGCTTATTGTCATCTCTATTATTGACCTCCATTTCTGGTTCTGCTTGATTGGATATCCATCAGGCATCCTAATAGCATTTGGCATGTGGATTGTCAAGTGCATAGCTGGTATGCCAGAGTTTATAGAACCACATATACAGGAATATCCAATGAGAGTGTTATATAGTCCGAACCATTACATCCATCCCTAAAAGAGTGTCTTTTTAGCAAACCACCCTTTTAGGGATGGATGTAGTAGCTCCTTTTTCCTAATTAATTGTTTCAGCCTCTCTCGGTTACTACTTACTCCAGTACGTTGTATGTATTATGCAGTGCTATGCAGGTTCGTGTTGGTGCCGCTAGCGATATTGACCTTCCTTGCCCACAAGTATTGGAAAACAAGGTTAGCAATTGATGCAGTTGAGAAGTTCCTACAGATGCAGCAGGTTCTGGGTCCGACGAGGTACGCGTACACAGATCTCACTGCAGTTACAAGCCATTTCAGAGATAAGCTAGGGCAAGGAGGCTATGGATCTGTATATAAAGGTGTGCTACTCTCCGGGGATGTCCATGTTGCCGTGAAGATGTTGAATGGCGCCTCCACCTACGATGGGGAAGAGTTCATCAGTGAGGTATCTACAATTGGTAGGATCCACCATGTTAACGTTGTGCGTCTAGTGGGGTTCTGCTCCGAAGAATTGAGAAGGGCCCTTGTTTACGAATACATGCCTCAAGGATCTCTAGATAAGTACATCTTTTCATCCGAGAGAAGTTTCTCGTGGGACAAGCTTAATGAGATTGCTATAGGCATTGCTAGGGGGATCAACTACCTGCACCAAGGGTGTGATATGCAGATTTTGCACTTTGACATTAAGCCGCACAACATCCTTCTTGATGATAACTTTGTTCCAAAGGTCGCAGATTTTGGCCTCGCTAAATTGTACCCGAGGAACAAAAGTTTTGTATCAGACAGGGCATTACGAGGAACAGTGGGTTATATAGCTCCAGAGATGGTGTCGCGAAGCTTTGGCGTCATATCTAGCAAGTGTGATGTTTATAGCTTTGGAATGCTGCTACTTGAGATGGCTGGAGGAAGAAGAAACGCTGATCCAAATACAAATCCAAATGCAAGTCAGTCATACTACCCATCATGGGTGTATGGGCAGCTAACAGGTGAACAAGTTGGTGAGACATCAGGTGCTGCTGACATGCATGAGCTGCAGAAGAAGCTGTGCCTTGTTGGATTATGGTGTATTCAGATGAAATCACACGATCGGCCGACAATGAGCGAGACCATAGAGATGCTCGAAGGGGATGTCAATGCGCTGCAAGTGCCTCCTAGGCCATTCTTTTGTGATGGGGATTTTATGCCTAATGTGATGGATTCATACCTTCATTCCTCAGAGCTGACTGCCATCTCGGAGGACGATGGCGCAATTGAATTCGCTAGTAACTAGGTTATAATCGAAGTGTTCATTTGCTATTTTGCTGTGTGGTGATCCTGGGATGTCTTTGTCTGTTTTTCTGAGAACGGTGCTTGGGGCTGTGTAGGAAATCTGTAGGTCTATGAGGAAACATTGCTTGGTCCTATCCTGCACGTGTTTTGTGCCTGTAAGACTTACGGTGCCTAGCTCTTGTGAAGGGTGGGATGGCACCTGACACAATCTAGATAGCTGGTCAAAGTAAAAAAGAAGAAGAAGAAAAGTGAGGCCAAGAACTGAGATTAGCTCTGCTTTGTTTTTTTTTTCTCTTTCTTGTCTGTAAGGTTTACATTTCTATTAATGGAAATAGGTGCAAGAAAGCTAGATAGCTGTTACTATATCAGAACATTGATCTTATATAGTTTTTTTTAAGACCTATGTTAAGCTTTATTAATACCACACAATAATTGTATGGTCTATATCTTCCTTTGCAACAAACTCTCTCAATACCTAAATTTAGCACCTAAAGTAAAAATAGGAAAATACAGTCAATTTTGGAAAGAATCTGGGCATGCTACGCGAGGCCGGTTTGACTGGTGCCATAGGGTCAGTCAGACCGCAGGGGGGCGGTCTGACCGGAGGTATCTAGCCGCTCAGATCGGTAGAGTTCGACTCCGAGTCCGATTCTCGGGTTTTCTTGCCAAGGCCTGAGATTTTAGTATTAATTGGTTTTTACACCTAAATGAACGTGGAAAAAACCCTAGGAAGTAAGTCCATCCCTCCTGTAAAATGTAGGAGGCCATTGTCGATTGAAAAAATAATCGATCAATCATCAAAATCAATCTATTATACGAACTCTCTATATTCTACATCTTCTACCTTCTTGTTATCTGTCCCAACTACTATTCTCATACAATCCCCTAATCGCTCAATGTCTATTGTCTCTACGGCTTTAGAGGATGTTCTAGCTAGCCTACCGAGCCTAGGATAAGCCAGCATGCATTCATCTTGATGGGGGTCCCTCCTGGGTGTTCGTTTGGTGGTATGTACCAAACGGGGTGTTCTATTGTCCCTACGGCGGTACATTTTCTGGGTGCTGCTGCGAGTTGCACATAATGTGCTCAATGTATGAAGTCACGATTCGGTGTCAACATTCTCTACACAATTTGGTTTGCCTTAGGAAGATTAATAGCCCACCTCAACAGCAAAGGAAGCCCACCAGGACATAGCTCCAGATTCTTCTTAGGCCTTATTCGGTTTGGAAAAGATTGAAGATGATTTGAGGGAATTAAGGGGGAACAATTTCACACCATGATAGACGTGGATTTAAATCATATTTGGGGAGCTTAAGATTATGAAAACCTGCTGGTTGGTAACCAGTTTTTACAACTACAAATTTTCAAAATTTGGATGACAATCTGAACCATTGGAGGAGCTAAATTCTGTGAGAAGCTCCCAAACAGGTCCCCTCCAGGAAATGCTACTGGGCGAGCGATCGCCCTCGCTCGCTCAGGGCGATCGGTTCCCACCCCCCTCCCTCCACCTGGTTTCCCTTTTTGGCAACGCATTACTTTTCTATTTTAGTAAATTTATGCACCTAAAGTTTATACACCTCAAGTTTACACATCTAAAGTTTAGAGACCAAAAGTTTATATATCTGATTCAAATTTGAATTTGAATTCAAATATTTTTTTATATATAGTATTTCTATACATTTAAAGTTTATACACCTAAAGTTTATAGACCTAAAGTTTATAGATCTAAAGTTTATATATTCGATTCAAATTTAAATTTGAATTCAAATATCATATTCAAATTTGAATTTGAATTCAAATATTTTTCATATATAGTATTTCTATACATCTAAAGTTTATACACCTAAAGTTTATAGATCTAAAGTTTATTAGTCAAAAGTTTACATACCCGATTCAAATTTGAATTTGAATTATATCCGATTCAAATTTGAATTTGAATTCAAATATAAATATTTTCTATATATAGTATTTCTATACATCTAAATTTTATATAGCTAAAGTTTGAATTTAAATTCAAATATTAGTTTATAGACCCAAAGTTTATAGGTCAAAAGTTTACATACCCATTTCAAATTTGAATTTGAATTTGAATTCAAATATTAGTTTATAGACCCAAAGTTTATAAGTAAAAAGTTTACGTGCCCGTTTCAAATTTGAATTTGAATTTTAATTTTTATGGTGTAGTATTAAGAGAAGAAGGGGAGGTAAAGTAGTAAGGGGGAGGGGCGGGTGATCGCTGGGGAGGGGAGGGAGCGATCACCCGCCCATTAGGATTACCCCCTCCAATCCCTGTTTGTTAACTAACGCATTGGGATGTAACGAGATGGAATAAGTTCACCGGAGATCCCTCAACTTAACAGCGAGATTTTTTGAGGTCCCTTAACCGGAAAACCAGAAATCTTCACCCCTAAACTATACAAAACCGTCTAATTTGGGTCCCAAGACAGTATAGATGGCTGGTTTTGATGACGTGGCATCCTAGTCAGCAAAAATAATAAAATAAATATGTGGGGGCCCACATGTCAGGGGGAGAAAATGATGTGAGCCCCACATCTCTTTTTTCTTTTCCTTTCTCTTCTCTTCTCATGGCTTGTTTGGCAACTTGAGGGAAGGGGATTGGGAGTTTACACGAGGGAATTGATGGTGAGATTAAGATGTGAATTTGATTTTTCATCCCAGTCTCTTGTTTGGTAGAGGTGGTGGAAATTGATAAGGAGTTTAGTTGGAGATTAAATCATTAATGAAAACGGATGGCTGAGATTTGTTTAGGCGAAGTAAAGGAGGAATTCCCTCCCAATTACCTACCCCTACCCAGGTATTGAAAAGGAGGGAGTTCATTCCTCAATCCCCCATCTCCATCCTACCAAATTTCTCATGTCCCTCAACCAAACAAAACAGTTAATAGCCTCATCCCTCTAAACTCCCGGTCCCTCCTAAAAACTGCCTCAAAACCAAACAGACCGTCAGTTCTCACGCGCATGCGGGCAGATGGCGGCCGACGGCAGAGCGGCGGGGAAGAAGCGGGAGATGGGGAGAGGAGGTGGACGGCGCGACCGCCCGCGACGGCGGGAGCAGTGGCCGGCGCCCGCCTCTCCCCATCCGGAGCCGCGGCAGGTGAGCGGGCAAGCGGCAACCTCGCTGTCGCCAGCCAAGCCGCCTCCACGGCGCGGCGCACCTCCTCGGTGCGACACCGGCGGAGGATGCGGAGGAGAGCGGCCGGGGTGGATGCGTGCGCCGATGGGAGCGCCGGGAGAGGGCTCGACGGCGAGCATGAGGATTAGTAGGGAAGGGTCGAGCGGGATGGACGACGACGACGTGGGGCTGTCGGCGGCAAGCAGCCGGAGCGGCGGCGGCGGAGAGCGGAGTCGGCGGATGAATGAACAACACAGCTAGATTGATAGAATTGTTGTCGCTTTTTGTAATTTCAAGCAATCAATAACTTCGTGCGTGATGGCAAATCATAAGAACGCAACCATGACAGCCACATCGATGTATATCATCCGCAATTCAATTCATGAAATACTACAGAGCGTGGGATGATGCCCTTACGCGGATGAGGAGAGGGAAGTTGCGGCCAGCCCAGCAGTTGAGCACGTAGACGGCGCCGGCCTAGGCGCGCGGCGGCCTCCGACAACTTCCAGTCCCGCTGCCACCGGTTCCCCTCCACGCGCAGGCGGTGGCGCGCGGGGAGCGCCGGGGCGCCCATGCCCTCCACCTCGGCGCGGGCCTCGCGCCGGCCGCCTCTCTCCCCTTCTCTGGTGCCGGCCGCCTCCTCTCCCCCTCTCCCGCTTCTTCCCCGTGCACCGCAGAGCCCGCAGCGCCGGCGGCCGCGCCCGCACACCCGCCTGCGCGTGAGAAGTTGAGAAGAGAAGAGAAAAAGAAAAGAAAAAAGAGATGTAGGGCCCACATTATTTTCTCTCACTGACATATGGGCCCCACATATTTATTTTATTATTTTTGCTGACTAGGATGCCACGTCAGCGAAACTAGCCATCTATACTGCCTTGGGACCTAAATTAGACGGTTTTGTATAGTTTAGGGGTGAAGATTTCTGGTTTTGTGGTTAAGGGACCTTAAAAAATGTCGCTGTTAAGTTGAGGTACCTACAGTGAACTTATTTCTAACGAGATTGTGAGGAGCCTGTTGGGCTCGGAAGATCATGAAGGATGCGGCCCAGGAAGCTCGTCTTCATGGGCCACGGGAATTAGACGGACGGGCCCAACCTGTGATAAAGCACACTAGTTCTCCCTACGCCTTCCGCCGCCGCCCAGCCCCACCCATCCGGCCGCCGTCCTCCGGCCATCCCACATTCCCACGCCCCGCGCGCCGAGTTTCGGTTAATCTTGCTGCGGCAGTCTGCCATTTTGCGAGTCGCCTCCGCTCATTCCGCAGATGGAAATTGCTTCGGTTATTCCTCAATGGCGCCGCAGGCGGCAGCTAGCGACCGGTGGAATCTCTAACAAGCCCGATACCACGTTTAATCATATTCTCTAATCCCCTCCCGCATTCTACACTCTCCGAGACCTCCTGCGGATGCTCGTGCCTTGCTAAATGGTAACCCCTTTTCCCTTTGTCGTGCTGCTTTTTTTTTTTCTTTTTCTGTTCTAAATTATGCAATACCAGGAGTGAACATGAGATGAGATAATCAGTTGCCTGCGCTGCAGGATCCTTTGTGGGGATGGGATGGGTAAGAACAAGGACAGTTAGTAGATTGGCAGTGTGGGGATGAGATGGGTACGAAAAATGTGTGCTCAGCGAGGAGGATTAGTGCACTGGTAGCAATGACAGAATAAGGTAATCAAGTTATCATCTTTTAACTATCACACTGCAAATCAAATCCACGGGATATTAGAATTGCATGAATACATATACCATATGTCTGATAGCACAATATAGTTGAATAATCTTACACCATACATACAAGCTACGGATCGATCAAACATATCTCTAAACCATGGAATTGTGTTTCCATGATCTAAGTCGCAAGATGATTTTCAGACGAAATGAAGGGCTTAGGCGGCACCTGTAGTTTCTGCAACCTCCCCGTTAACATGTTTACTACCTTTGTCATCGAGGGCCGGTTTGTTGGGTTCCACTGAATGCACCATAACGCTACAATGGCTAGCTGTCTAACCGTTTCTTTCTCCCCTTGTGTTGTCTCCATGTTAAGCACCAGTTCCTGCCCATTGATTACTCTCTCATATATCCACTCAGGAAAGTAGAACTCATTTTGGTTCTCAACGGTTGGGTCTGTGTTCCTCCTCCCACTCACCATTTCTAACACCAGCATGCCGAAACTGTAGACATCCGACTTGTATGATATTGCTCCAAAACTCCGAGAATATAGTTCTGGTGCAATATAACCCATCGTGCCCCTTGCTGCAGTTAATGTGACAATGCTTTGATCTCTTGCGCACAACTTTGCAAGCCCAAAGTCTGAGATCTTTGGACTGAAGCTGTAGTCCAACAATATGTTGTGAGGCTTGATGTCAAAATGGAGAATGCGCTGATTGCACCCTTGGTGCAAGTACTCCATTCCTCGGGCGATGCCTAAAGCAATATCTAGCATTTTCTTTGGTACTAGGAATTCTCTTGAAATATTAGAACCATTTGAGAATATATATTTCTCCAACGATTCATTGGGCATGAATTCATATATTAAAGCCCGTCGTGTTCCTTCAGAGCAAAATCCTAGGAGACGGACGATGTTTGCATGGTGAATTCTCCCAATGGTCGCAACTTCATTGATGAACTCTTCTCCCTCTCCTAAGGAGTTCTCTAGCATCTTGACTGCCACAGGAACTCCATTTGGTAGCTCACCTTTGTAGACACTTCCAAATCCACCATGGCCTAATTTATTCTTGAACCGTCTTGTTATTTTCTTAACATCGGAGAAAGTGTACCTCATGGGCTTGGATGTGCCATATGTCTTGAGAAACATTTCAACTTTCAAATGTATCTCTTTGTTGTACCTTGACTTTAAGGAGATGTAGAATGCAGTGGCCACAACTAATGAAAGAATTACAAATGTGGCTACAGATGATGTAGCTGATTGAAAAATAAGAAAGTTAGTTAGCTGCATTTGGAGATGACATAATTCTGTAATTTATTTTCCAGATGTGCCTTTATTGTCAAGATAATCATGGCATTTCTTATTTGGATTAGAAAATATATACACTCTCTTTGTTGAAAGTTCATAAATTGGGTGGCATTTAATTGAAATTTCATGCAGAATGGACAAAAGATTGAGTTATTTCCTTACCTGCAACAAGAGTGACCCGCGGTCCTGCATGTAGAAAGAAAGAGAATTAGTATTCCCTTGATTTGTATATAAAAAGGATGTTTTTTTAAAATAAAAGTAAAACTGATTCCAGATTTTTATATGGCTTGCTGTATAGAATTTTAAAACTTGCATGGGTATCTATACTCCTTTAAAAAGATTCCAATGGTGGTGGCAGTGAATTTTCCACCCACCTACTCCTATTACAAGTTTTACATATTACCCTTTGAACTTTTTAATATTACATAACAACTAAATCTAAATGGATAGCCACATATAAAATTAATGTGGATAGCCCACATTTTCCTATAGGGGAAATGTGGATAACATATTTCATGGAAAATATGATTTATTTATGTTATAAAATATTGTTATATTTTTCCTTTTATCCGCAGCAAAGCACGGGCATTTAGCTAGTAGTCATAAAAGGGAATAGGATGGGAGGGAGGATTCTTATCTTAACCAACCATAAAAAGAGAAATGCTTTAGTTTAAATTATTTAGAAGGATGGAATATCTAATATAATGATCTCACAGATCACTGCAGTCTGCAAAGCATGTTCTGGATTCTACTCTGTTAGCACCCAAAAAAAAAAGGAGATTTGGAGGGAGAGACGTCCCTCCAAAAAATTTTTAAGAAGAAATTGTGAGCATACTGGGGATTGAACACGGGACCTCGGGGTTGAAACCACATACCCCTTATCACTGCATTATCAAGTGAGATCTCTACTCTGTTGGCACCATATAATCTCTCTGCTCATAG
Source organism: Oryza sativa Japonica Group (assembly GCF_034140825.1). Lineage (NCBI taxonomy): Eukaryota > Viridiplantae > Streptophyta > Magnoliopsida > Poales > Poaceae > Oryza > Oryza sativa. The sequence goes on along the minus strand of NC_089035.1, from coordinate 852,288 downwards.
AGTCATAGTCTATATGATACTGGTACATTATTGTTTCCTACTGTAGTAATATTAACTTTCAACTTGTCTTATAAGTTATTGGAGTTGTCACATAAATTCAGGTCCATCAAATGGATTGTACATATGTTTTTCTTTTCTTTTTTTTGTTTTTGCTGAAATACAGAGAACAGTGTTATATCATACTAGCATAATGTCCGTGCATTGCAACGGGTTTTTTCTAATTGTCTAGTATATTATTATTGTGCTAATTTTGCTGCCATTTCGCAAAGATGAAAAATTCCATAATATTCTATTGTCATATTTTCCTTTCGACGGGGTCTATGGCATGTGGGGGTTACGAAACAATCAAAGTTTTATCTCACATTTCGTGGGTCCCGCATGGTAGTTGGCTGGTGGTGGTGGCAGACTCACCACCACCACTACCATCTTTTATATTAGTATAGATAAACATTTATGAATGTTAATACTTCTATGTAACGTTGTACAGTTTGTGAATTTTCATTAGTGCACCGTAATCTGTGTACAACAAAGCACTATTTTGAACAGTTACTTTGGTTTGAAGCGAAAGAAAAAGGGAAAATTATTATTTAATTATTTTAGACACTGTCATCTCTTTGCAGGGGCTTCTGTTAGAACATTACGGATGTGAACCTAGAGCTAAAATGTTCATCCAAGCTAGCAATCAAGTGATTCACAGTACACCTTCACTTTTGCTAAACTGTTTGATTGCAAGGTGAAAATATTGCATCGAGCTTGAAATCACTGTATTAGAATATAGAAGATTGGATAACTAACGTACTGAGAATTGGAAAAAAAATATTGAATGCTATTCGAAAATGAAACAAGTCACCATAATGATATGGGGTTTGTGCTTCAAAAAGAGAGAGAAAAAATACCATGACGCCGACAGAATGCTTGACCACTTTGTGAACTGAAACCACAGGGTCGGCCTTCATATTCACATCGTTGGCAAATACTAGTAATGTTACTAGAGTACCACATGAATACTGTCTCACCATCGTTGATGACTCTATTTGCTGTTTCCTTGAAGTTTGAGGTGTCCCAGTTTATTCTCCCTTTTTTATCATAACTATAGGGCATTGGGATGCCTTTAGAAATAACTGTGCAGTCCAAGGGAAGAACAGACATGTATGTATAGGGATCTGCCAAATACCAGAACTGGTTATTATGGCCGAGGCAAGATATTGGGCCAACTATGTCGTATTGATTTGCAGGTATGGGATCTCTTGAACAAACTACAAGGGTAGCTCCCTGCGATTGAGGACCTTGAGGTTTGTACACAGAAGTTGATTGGTTTTTCGACATGAGCTTCTGAAGTGGGCAGTGAGGTGAGGAATCTACAGGTGGGATGACGTTCATGGTAGCATAACTGTAACTTATCTCGGTTACTTTGCAGGGACCAAGAACTGGGTGATTGAGGATGGTGTCCTGTCCAGAGCATGACAAGTGCATGCCGGGTGCGCCGCATGATGGAGGTTGTGTCGAGAGCCGGAAAGGGAACCTGATCTCTGGTCCATGCTTGCTGCACCTGTGTGATGAGCAAGTCTTGAAGAAATCTTCATCATCCCATGCTGTGGCGGAAGAGGATTCGTAGTTGAGAAGAGAGAGTATGAGTACTGTGAAGAGAAGTTTTGGCAAGTCCATGGAGTGTAATGGCGAGGAAGGCAGATGAAGAGAAGGCCGTGGCTATAGAAAAAGGATCACCTATTGCTATGATCTCCAGTGAGGATTTATCCTGTGTTTGTCACGATTGCTGCGTCTGTGAGCAGGAATTCCAACTGCCACTGAAACTTCTGCCGTGTTGTATTGCTTAGAAAGGTATGTGAGTATGTGACCTTCGGAGACCGTTCGTAGATTCTACAACGTGTATATATTTCTGCTAGACGTGTAACTACATGTAAACCAGTAGACGTGTACTGCATATCCAATAAACCAGTAGACGTGTAACTACATGAAACTCATTTATCTTTTGTTGTCATTGGAACTCTCTTTTGTTGTAACTGGAATCAACTCGTGAAGCTAACTTGGTAGAGTACCATATGTATGATGTATCCATACAAATTGCTCTGTTATACGATAGTCGATAAGGCTTGCCTGGGGTAGCTGAGTGACTGGTGATGGTCTGGATGTAACCTGTCTACGTTAATAAGTGCCTCCAAGTCAACAGCATCACAGTCGTGTAGGCCCACGGTGAATATTTTGTCGGGATGACTGAAGGAGGTCATCCAATATAATTAAGATGGAGAGAAAAAAGTTTACAAGAAAGTTGTTCATCGACGGTTAACTATCGAGGAGCCCACAGTGAATATATTGCTTTAGTATTACTCCTACCTCACTCTGTCCAAATAAGTTCATCTCTAGCCTCTCTCATGTCGTCTTAAAATAAGTTCATCTCTAGCCACTCTCATTCATCTCCTTCTGCCTCCAGCATGGCGATCATTATTCCTGGTTCGTTCCATCGCTCAACCGCCCTGCGAGTCATCTCTGTATTGTTTGTGCTTGCAGTTGTCGTCCCAGATGCAGGTGGGCGGCATCAGCATCATCGGCATGACTGCCTTCCGTTCACCTGCGGCCGTCTTAGCAACGTGTCGTCTCCTTTCCGCCGGCGAGGTGACCCATCTGGATGCGGTTTTACATCCTACGAGCTGACTTGCACCGATGACAAGGCTACGATTCAGATCTACGAGGGAACGTACTCTGTGACGGGCATCAACTACAGTGATTCTACCTTCTGGGTTGTCGATGCCAACATCTCGGATTCACCTAACACACTTCCTCAGAGGATTGTTCCACCTTATCCAACTACAACCCTGAATACTGGTTGCCACACCATCCATATCGAGCTGGAGCCTGCTTCAAGTAGGTGGTCAGCCTTTGTGAATTGTTCGCAGGAAATAAACAACAATGAGAAGTACAGGCCTGTCGCTTGCCTGAATAATACCAGCCGTTCCTTCGTTTACGTGCTAATTGGCAGCATATACTCTTGTTATATTGATAATCTTGAGCCTTCGTGTGGGCACCTGGCCATTACTCCTTTGCACGGCAACGACACAAGAGTGCTAGAAGAGAATCCAAGCTGCGAGGATGTCGTCAAAATAATGAGAGGTGGATTCGCTGTTCGGTTTCCTTACACGATTGATGCTGCGTACTCTTTCAAGGAGTGCAGGGCAGAGACATTTCGGTGAGCTTGCGATATATCCTGTGGTTTCATTGATTTTCTTGCATTGATCCCACTAGTGACCTCGATCGTCTTAAATTCGTTTTGCATGGTCTTTGTAGACATTTCCGAGAAGAACCAGCGTCTAGTGCAGGCATCAAGTACACTATGGCAGACACTGCGACGTTCGACATTCGTTACATGGCATGCGTAATCCGTGTAGCTAGATTACCTGCAGCTGTCAAATTGTTCGTTCTACTAACAATAATCGCCATGTGGCTTCTCAAGTGGATTGCTGGTAAAGAAATCGTGTATATATGTACTTAAACAGATGATCCTTATTGCTACATTCTAGTTTTAGATTGCCTAGCTTTTTATCCTCAAGTTTCCTGCACTGTGAGAATTGTCTTATTGGTATTTCCTTGGAGTTTGGAAGATGCTCTTCTCTGCACGCTGTGCTAAACTTTACATCTTTTTGTGTATATTAGTTGACTCCAACGCCTAGTTGGCAATTCATATTAAAATGTCATCTTTTTGTTTGTCATTGCCATAATAATTTCGTTACTCAGCTTTACTTTTTTTTTAGATGAATGAATTTCGAAACTCAGCTTCACATGGTTTAAAGTCATTATTCTCTTCTTTAAAACTGTTACAGCTAGCGGCATTCACAAATGAGATTTGCTCCGGTCCAACAAAAAGTAACTCGAGGTACCGGTACTTCACGGTACCAAAACGTTTTCGATCGTTGGATCTAGCTGGGCATGACGGGCATTGTTAGATCTAACGATCGGAAACAATTTGGTGCCGTGAAGTACCGCTATCTCGAGGTACTTTTTGTTGGACCGGAGCAAATCTCATCTCTATTCAAGTTAGTGTCCCCCACAACAATTAATTTGTGAGCATTTATATAGTTACACACTCCATATTACCCCAGCTAGCTGCTGCATCGTTGCGCCTTTCAAAGTTCAAGCACATTCTCCCTACATCAATCTGTAATTGTAAACTCCTATATATACCGGTCCTCTGAGGCTCAATACAATGTGTCTAATATTCGCAGTATTCCTCTCCTCTACTATCCAATAGTAAAGTATAAAACTTCCCTTTTATGCAGTAATATTCAGGTTGGGGGGGGGGGGGGGCGCCGCTGGTAGTAATGACATTCCTGGCACACAAGTGCTGGAAGAAGAGGATAACAATTGACGCAGTCGACAAGTTTCTTCGTATGCAACTGATGCTTGGACCAACGAGGTATGCCTACACCGATATCACTGCAATTACAGGTCACTTCAGGGATCGGAGAAGCTCGGCCAAGGAGGCTATGGTTCTGTGTACAAGGGTGTTCTACTCCCAGGCAATATCCATGTTGCTGTCAAGATACTGGCCAACTATAGTTGTGACGGAGAAGAATTCATCAACGAGGTCTCCACCATTGGTAGTATCCATCATGTTAATGTTGTGTCGTTGGTGGGCTTTTGTGCCGAGGAAACAAGGAGAGCACTTGTGTACGAGTACATGCCCAATGGATCTCTGGAGAAGTACATCTTCTCGCCTGAGAAGAGTTTCTCTTGGGAAAAGCTCAATGAGATTGCACTGGGAATTGCTAGAGGAATAAACTATTTGCACCGAGGGTGTGAGATGCAAATTCTACATTTTGATATCAAGCCGCACAACATCCTTCTTGACAGCAAGTTCATTCCAAAAGTTGCTGATTTTGGCCTTGCCAAACTGTACCCACAGGATAATAGTTTTGTGCCTGTTAGTGCTGCACGAGGAACAATAGGTTATATTGCTCCTGAGATGATATCTTGGAGCTTTGGTGTCATATCTAGCAAATCTGACGTGTATAGCTTTGGAATGCTTCTGTTGGAGATGGTTGGAGGGCGAAGGAACTCTAAGCAGGATATGTCGAGCTCAAGCCAAGCGTATTATCCATCATGGGTGTATAATCAGCTGGCTCAACAAGAGTTGGGTGAGGTGGTTACTAGTGCCTTTAATATGCATGAGCTGGAAAAGAAGTTGTGTATTGTTGGGCTGCATTGCATTCAGATGAATTCCTATGATCGGCCGACGATGAGTGAGGTCATAGAGATGCTTGAAGGTGATGTTGATGGTCTGCGATTGCCTTCTAGGCCATTCTTCTGCGATGATGAACCTATGCCACATCTGGTGGATGTTGGATTTGATAGAATCGATTTGGCACAAAGTGGAACTATAAATTAAAATGGGATTGGATCATACCTTGATCTCCTGGAGTTCCCATTCTCTCTGTCTTTGTTCTTCTTTCTTCTCTTCTAGTTTGGAAGCACGAAGAGAATCGTGTCTTGATTCTTCCCTGTGTTTCAGTGGGTTGTTTGATCGGGTAGCGAGAGAAATCTCTTAGGGTTTAACACTTAGGTATTGATCTCTATTTATAGCCACTGCACACAGGGGGAACCGACACTAGGGTATGGCGGTTATCCCCCGATCAGGGATGTTCATGAGAGATCGATCACTATAGCGATCGCCCTAAACAAAATATCTCTTTGCCGACTTTAGGTTTAGCCGCAAGATCATATTTTGCGTTCACACTAACATTCTCCCCCTTGATCGTGAGGCTAAACTTATAAGTCCATCTTTCAATAAAATAGTATACCAAGACAAAAGATTATAGTGACCAATATAAAGCATCAAAGAATCCAGTGACTATAGCATACCATTATATTTTAAAATAAACTTCTTTAATCTTACGAGCTCTTTGAACTTATTACATTAGGCTTATACAAACTTATGGACTCACTTTTCAACAAAACAGTACATCAAGACACTAGATTACAGTAGCCAATTAAGTACTACTGAACCAAGTGACTATGGTTCCTATTTAATTTCAAAATGAGTCCGCCTTAGTTTTATGGGGAGTCAGTGTCATATAGGTTCCTTCTTATTCCAGGATCGAAGGCTTTTCTACCAAACCTATGCCGGCAACATGTTCTTTAAATACAACAGGTGGTAGGCCTTTTGTAAGTGGATCCGCTAACATCAACTTAGTGTTCATATACTCAATGCTTATTGTCTGATCCTGGATCATTTCTTTCACAACATGGTACTTGATATCAATGTATTTGGCAGAAGCACTTGATTTGTTGCTACTCGCATAGTATACTGCTGGTTTGTTATCGCAGTATAATTTGAGTGGTTTTGATATGCTGTCGACCACTCTTAATCCCGGGATAAAGTTTTTCAGCCATATTGCCTGTCCAGTAGCTTCATAACATGCCACATACTCAGCCTGCATTGTCGACGATGTAGTAACTCTTTGTTTGGAGCTTTTCCACGATATAGCTCCCCTTGCAAGGGTGAATATATAACCTGACGTGGATTTCTTATCATCAACACACCCTGCAAGATCGGAGTCCGAATAACCAACAACTTCAAGGTTTTCAGACTTTCTATATGTGAGCATGAGGTCTTTAGTGCCTTGAAGATAACGCAAGGTCTTCTTAGCTAATTTCCAGTGTTCTAGACCTGGATTAGATTGATATCTGCCAAGCATCCCGGTAACAAAAGCTAAATCAGGGCGAGTGCACACTTGTGCATACATTATGCTTCCGACAGCTGAAGCATATGATATTGACTTCATCTGCGCAGCTTCATACTCATTCTTAGGACATTGGAATTTTCCATACTTATCACCCTTCATTATAGGAGCAGGCGAGGCTGAACAATTATGCATATTATACTTTTTCAGTACCTTTTCTATATATGCTTTCTGAGATAGCCCCAAAACACCATTTGATCTGCCTCGGTAAATCTCTATACCCAACACATAATTGGCTTCACCGAGATCTTTCATTTCAAACTTAGAGGCCAGAAATTTCTTTGTTTCCAGTAGCATATTTTTATCATTACTGGCTAAGAGTATGTCATCGACATATAATATTAGGAAGATGAACTTACTCTCCTTAAACTTAGTGTATATACAGTCATCCTTTTTATTTTCTTTAAAACCAAATTGTCTTATGATTTGGTCAAACTTTAGATACCACTGCCTTGATGCTTGCTTTAGTCCATAAATCGATTTCTTTAGATGACATCCCATATGTTCTTTTCCTTTCATAACAAAACCTTCTGGTTGTGCCATGTATACATCTTCATACAAATCACCGTTCAGGAATGCCGTCTTAACATCCATTTGGTGTAGTTCCAAATCATAATGAGCAACTAGTGCCATAATAATTCTGAATGAATCCTTAGTAGATACTGGAGAAAATGTTTCATTATAATCAATCCCTTCTCTTTGCGTAAATCCTTTTGCTACAAGCCTTGCTTTGAACCTTTCGATATTTCCCTTGGGGTCACGTTTAGTCTTATAGACCCATTTGCAGCCAACTGTTTTGGCTCCTTCGGGAATTTCTACTAAGTCCCAGACTTTATTAGTACTCATGGATTTCATTTCATCTTTCATAGCTTTTAGCCATTCAGACGAATGTTTACTCTTCATTGCTTCTTTAAATGAGATGGGATCATTATCTAGTATAGGCTCATTCACCTCTTCACCCATAGGTTTATTCACCTCTTCATTTATGTAAGTGACATAGTCACTTGGAATCGCTGACTTTCTAACTCGTTGTGATCTTCTGACGGGTTCGTTATTTTGCTCATCTATCACAATCTGGGGCTGCTGAGCATCCTCATTATTCTCATCATTTGATACACTACTAGAAGTAGTTGCAGGAGTTTCAGCAGGTGTTGCATCATTATTTCTTTCTATTGAAGGTGCAACATGAGTATGTGTTGAGAAAACGGGTTCTTCAATTATAGGCATTGGAATATAATTTCGTTTCTCTTCCAGAACAACTTCTCTGGGTGTCATACTCCCCTTGATTATGTCATTTTCCAAGAACACAGCGTGTCTTGTCTCAATGAACTTTGTAAACTGATTTGGGCAGTAGAATCTATATGCCTTTGACTTATCAGGATAACCGATAAAATGACAACTGATTATTTTGATGTCTAATTTTCCCATATTTGGATTGAAAACTCGTGCTTCAGCAGGACAACCCCACACATGAAAATAATTTAGGGTTGGTTTCTTCCCAGTCCATAATTCAAAAGGTGTCTTAGGGACTGATTTACTAGGAACCCTGTTAAGAATGTGTGTAGCTGTTTTAAGAGCTTCCATCCATAACTTTACCGGCAGAGTGGAGTGACTTAACATACTTCGTACCATATCCATAAGAGTGCGATTACGCCTTTCAGCTACTCCATTTTGCTGGGGTTCGCCTGGTGCTGAGTACTGGGCCTTAATGCCATTTTCCTGTAAGAACCTCGCAAAAGGTCCAGGAATTTGACCATAAGTAGTATGTCTACCATAGTATTCACCACCACGGTCAGACCTTACAATTTTGATCTTTCAATCATGTTGATTCTCAACTTCTGCTTTGAAAATTTTAAATTTGTCTAATGCCTCAGATCTTTCTTTGATTGGATAGATATATCCATAACGAGAGTAGTCGTCGGTGAATGTAATGAATGAATCAAATCCATCGACTGACTTTTCATTAAATGGACCACAGATGTCTGTGTGGATGATTTCCAAAACTCCCATACTTCGATTTGCACCTTTCTTGATTTGCTTGGAATATTTTCCTTTGATGCAATCAATGCAGTGATCAACATCTGCATCTGAGAAGTCCAAAGGATAAAGGATGTTTTCTTTAATGAGACGCTCAATTCCCCCCCTTGAAATATGGCCCAAACGATACTACCATAATTTCGAAGAAGTCTCATTATCGTTATGTTTTCGTTTGGTATTGACATTTGCATTTGAGGAGGAGTCAACATTATAGGTGGCATCGCACACAGAGATTTGATAAAGTTGTTCCCGTCAAACGGCGAGACCAACATCTTTATTATCATGCATAATTATACATCTATTGTTTCCAAAAGTACAATAGTAACCACCGTTATCTAAACGTGAAACTGAAACTAAGTTCCTTTTCATAGAGGGTACATAAAGAACATCATGCAGCTGAAGTTTGAAGCCAGTATGAAGTGTGAGAGTGAAGTCTCCAATGGCCTCAACTTCAGTTTCAACTCCATTAGCAACTCTAATTCTTCTTTGCCCTCTTCTTAGGGTCCTCCTCATAGCGAATCCCTGCAAGGAATTTGCAACATGAATTGTCGCTCCTGAGTCAATCCACCAAGAATTGGTGGCATAATCAATATTTAGGGATTCATCAACAAAAGAAATAACATCAGTACCTTTCTTACTGAGCCATCTCATAAATCCAATACAGTCCTTTTGGCGGTGTCCACTCTTTCCACAAAAGTAGCACCCATCCTTTTCTTTTCCCTTTTCTTCTGTATAGGGATTTCCTCCAGATTTATTCTGCTGGGATTGATTCGAAGATTGCCCTTTTTCTTTAAATTGAATAGGCTTAGGCTTCAAATACTCCTTCTTAAATTTCTTATACTTTTTCTTCTCGGAGTGCTTAAATAAATTTGCATGGTCAACTCTTTCTGCCTTAAGCCTTTCTTCTTCTTGTACACACATGGCTATTAATTCATCAATGCCCCACTTGATCTTCATTGCATTATAATTGATCGTAAATGGAGAAAACTCCTGAGGCAGAGATGACATAATGAAATGGACAAGAAAACCTTCAGAGATTTCCATTTCCATTGATTTAAGCTTAGAAACCATGTGACATTTCTTCATAATATGTTCCCTCAGATTTTCAGTAAAATCGTATCTTTCATTGACCAATCTTTTAATAAGAGTGGTGGCATAAACCTTAGAAGAGCCTTTAAATTGTTCCTCAACTTTAGCAAGATATTCTCTGGCTGTCTGAGTATCTGGGACTGCTCCTCTTATTGCGTCAATAATGGAGCTCTTGATAATCATAAGGCATTTACGGTTTGAAATATCCCATTTTGCCTTTACTTCATCATATATCCTTTTTAATGTCTCATAATTCTCATTTTCCGGTCTAGGCTCAACCGGAGGATCATTATGGAGGGCATAATCAATATCCAATAGAGCTAGAGTAATTTCCAGCTTCTCCTTCCATGAAGCATAATTACTTCCATTAAGTTGTTCAATATTGCCCATTATTCCGGAAATTTGTGAGGCATAAGATGAGTACCTTCTTTTATTGATCAAATCCAAAACAGCTTTGGCCAGAGAAGGAAATGAACAATAAAATTTTGTGAATAAGTATTTATTAATCAGCTTTGGCCAGAATAATAAATACAAACCACACTTTATTAATTTGTTTAAAACTCCTTTTATTAATTCAATCAAAACAGCTTTAGCCAGATTTGAATTGAATTAATAAAATTTTGTGATCAAATAAAAGTCAATCAGCTTTGGCCAGAATGACAATTATTTGTCACACTTAATTATAATATTTATTTGTAACGGAAATAAACTCATAATGCATAAAACAATAATAACTTTAAGTAATAAATATAATGTAATGATCATAAAATAAATAAATAAATGAAAGAGAATTTTATCACATAACAAAATCACTTATTATTCTTATTATCATTAACTAAAACATAATAAAATATCTTCAATGTTTAAACACAAATATCATAATCATAATCATAATTCTTCAAAAAAGAAAATTTTAATTGTAATATTATCTCAGCCCAATCCTTTTAATTAGGCCCATTAGTATGCAGCCCACATAACCTTTTTTTTTGAACTGGGCCACGTTCTCGAGCCAGGCCGCACTCGGCCTGGCCCGTCATTGCCGCGCCGCCTTCCGCCTGGGCTCCAGGCCCAACAACCTGGGCCTAGGCCGGCATTCGCCGCCTCCCGCGCGGCCTGGTTAGCCCGCGTCGGGACGAGCCGATCCGAGCCGTCCATCTCATCGGACGGCCGGGATCGCTCCCGCGCGGGACAAAACCGGCGCGCGGCCGCCCCCCCCCCTGAAAACCCTAGCCCCATTCTCTCCTCCCCTCTTTCTCTCACGCCCGCGGCGACGGTGAGCGAGACGATGACGACGGCGAAGCGGCGCACGACGGGGTGGAGGTGGCGCCGCCGAGCCTTGCTCGCCGGGGCTGCGTGCCGCCATAGCTGGTGCGCATCCCCGTCGAGCGTTGCTCGACGGTGCCCTAAGCACCCGCCGGTCGCTCGCGCGAGGAAGATCCGCGGCGGCGACGGCGAGACGGGGCGGCGACGGCTACCTCAGCGAGGCGGCGTCGGCGAGACGAGCACGCGAAGAGGAAGAGCCGGGCCAGCACGACGGGTCGCGAGGCCGCTCGGGGACCAAGTCCTCGGGCGCGCGCTCGCCTCTTTCCGGCGTCGGTGGCGACACGGTGGTCGCCGCCGGCCACCATGGCCCTTAAGTAAGCCCGCCGTGCTCCTTTTTCCCCTTGATTTTAGGGTTAGGGTTTCATGATTTGGGGAAAAATTTGGGATCTTACTGTAGCTAGGGTTTCGGTTCTTGGGGATTTGTCTGAGATTTGCATGAACTTTTGCTTTCCCCTTCTTCTAATTTCTTCAACCCGAAACCCTAGAAGGCCTAATTCCATTTCTTATATTTCGGGATTGCATGATTTGGGCTTAACTCAACTTTAACAGAGGGATTTGGGCATGAACACGAAGAACAATTTGAACATAAACACTTATTGAGTTCCAATTTGAGGCCAACCCGGTGCTCTGATACCATTGTTGGATTTGATAGAATCGGTTTGGCACAAAGTGGAACTACAAATTAAAATGGGATTGGATCATACCTTGATCTCCTGGAGTTCCCATTCTCTCTGTCTTTGTTCTTCTTTCTTCTCTTCTAGTTTGGAAGCACGAAGAGAATCGTGTCTTGATTCTTCCCTGTGTTTCAGTGGGTTGTTTGATCGGGTAGCGAGAGAAATCTCTTAGGGTTTAACACTTAGGTATTGATCTCTATTTATAGCCACTGCACACAGGGGGAACCGACACTAGGGTATGGCGGTTATCCCCCGATCAGGGATGTTCATGAGAGATCGATCACTGTAGCGATCACCCTAAACAAAATATCTCTTTGCCGACTTTAGGTTTAGCCGCAAGATCATATTTTGCGTTCACACTAACAGTGGATTCTTACCATTTCTTCTCTGAGCTAACTGAAATCTCGGAGGAGGATGAGCACTAAAGCTTGTGTCTGCTTGGAAGCCAAGTCAGCTAGCTAGCTAGCTTGTAAGTAGGCTGTAAAATGCTGAAGCTAGAAACGATTGTAAACAGTGAAATGAATTTTCTGCCGGGCCGGCAACAGTGAAATGAATTTCGTACGCTATTTATTTATTTACAAACAATAGAAGTTGATGCGAAAAACACACACTGGCCTGGAAGATCTGCTTAACTTCAGTGCAGGTCCAAAATCTTGCCTTTAGGTTCGTGAGCGTGCCAGTTGATTTGATCCTGCAATCAACAAGAAATAAAGACAAAAAAATAGCGGTTAAATCCATAAATGATAGCCAATCGGCCAGTCGCCGATGACATATCATTTATCTTTGAGCCGATGACATATTTGAATCGATCGGCAGTCATAAATAGGAAAGAAAGAACTAAATCTATTCGATCGGCTGTAAATATTAATGGTATATAATGCTTCTGTCGATATATACTTAAATCAAGTGATTAGGATATATCGGTCGCCATGCCGAGATAGTATAAATCACTTAGATCAAAATATATATTAACAAGGAGATTATAAGCATTCATAGCATAGCCGATCAGATAGATCTAGCATGTATCGGCTAAAACTCCGATACCATTCTATATTAAGATATTAAAGCAAGCAAAATATATCAAACAGGAAGTTTAATATACCTAAATGCAACAAGATCTTAATATAAAGGGCGGATTTAACATATCAATCAAGCATATAAAATATAAAGGAGTTAAATCAGGTAAGATCGGCTGAAACCCCGATACTACCCTAATCGGCAACCAAAAGCAGGCTAGAGATTGAGATTCTAATCACGACTTATAAGGTCAAACTTAACTGATGCAGTTATAAGTATGGAAAGAATAACAGTATCTAGACAATCAAGCCGTTGGATATTTCATAGGATGGTGGATACCCTATATAATCTAAGTCGATATTAGTATTTAACCTTGTCGGTGATATGGGACCGGGAGTATTGCGCCCGGAGGCTTGAGGCAGATGGAATCGCCCACGTGGCCTGGCACCTTCGGGGACGTCGGGCCCGAGGGTGAGGTGTCCGCCCTCCTCCTGATTTCCCCGAGGGGGGGGGGGGTCGGGTTGCTCCTGCCCCGACCCCGAGGGCCGAGGTGCCCCGACCCCCTGTGGGGTTTGCACTATGTACATAGGTTGGGTGAACACGGTAGGGCTCACCTAACCGCATTTATTGCGGTCTGGTCAAACGTGTCACGTTGCATGCAGCGCAATGCAGCGCGCTCTTTTATCCGGTCTGTGACCAGTCACAGACCGGTCGGATCAACGGTTAGGTGGCGACTGGTGGTCTGACGCACGCCTCGCCCCGTCCCGTCAAGACGAGAGCCTCTAGGCACACGTCTCCAGCCGGGGCTAGCGTGTTACCTCTTAGAGATGGCACGTTAGCCCTGGTTAAATGAATACCAGGCTTCATCCCAACCATTACAGGCAAGATGCTATAAAAAGAAGGGTGATCATGCAGATCGCTGAACTGACGCATAGAGGACAAGAATGACCGATCTGTGACCGGTCTGACACTGGTCGCGTCAGCAACAGACAGCCACGATCCCACATTGCGCCTGTCTCCGCCGGGAGTGGAAGTAGGTGTGGGCTGTCCCATCGAAGTGTCATTCGGACGGCAACCATACCAATCTCCGTCCATAAAGAGAAGAAAAGTCCAGTTTGGAAAGGAGAGGGTACATGTGGTATCCCCTTAAGATATAAAAGGAGGACCATGCCCACAAAGAGAGAAGGGGGGGGGGGATTTTCCCGGGAGAGGAGAGGGCTGGTTGATATTTTGTAACTTGCTCTTACACAGATCCACCAAAAAACACAGGAGTAGGGTATTACGCTTCCCAGCGGCCCGAACCTGTATACATCGTCCGTGTCTCACGTTTCTTCCTGGTACGCGATCTTTCCACACACAGAGAGAGCTTGAGATCTCACCCTAAGCCCCCGGCCGAACTGGCAAAGGGGGGCCTGCGCGGTCTCCCGGTGAGGAGCCACGAGCTCCGTCATCTGGCGCGCCAGGTAGGGGGCTCAGCGTGTGTTTTCTGAGCTCTCATACTCTTCCGTGTGCGCCAAGTTTCCCTTGTTCAGCCTAATGGCCGAGCAAGCAAAGGCGCACGACCTCTCTCCGAGTGTGAGCGGCGACGACGGGGAGCCAAACCCGCGCCGTCGAGCTCGTACTCCCCCACCTCCTCCACGCCAAAGTCCCAAGCGGGGGGAAGCGCTCGAGAGAGTCGAAAAATCCGCAGCATCGCCAGTCGCGGGTGGTGCAGGAGAACGGCGAGATGGGGAGCGTCGCCTCCTCGTCTACGGCGACGGCAGCACGCCTCAAGGCGCGCTTCAGGCTGTTGGCGCGCTCCTACGTCACCCGCCTGTCGTCCCTGACCCGGAGTCTCCAGCCCAGCGATGGCTGGACGACGTGGCCAACTTGGTCATGACGGCACAGCAACGCCTGGGTGCTGGCGGACGGTCCGCCACCACCAAGACCTCCGGCGCCGCCACTACCGGTTCCGCGTCGTCAAGACGGAGGGCGCGGCGAGCGGCGGCTGCTGCACGCCATTCGGCTACCACTCCCTCGTCGGCGCCTCCGACTCGGGAGGATCAGCATGAAGAGCCGGATGCCCGCCTCGACATTGAGCGCCGACGTAGTGATCGGCGTGCTCCCCGCGCAACGGAGGGTGCCTCTTCGTCCAGGGTGTCACCTCGACATGGACGTGAGGATCAGCCCTCCGTGCCCCCGGTTGGTGGTGTTGGCTGTAGAGCCTTTGTGGCGAGTCTTCGGAATGTCCGTTGGCCCCCAAGGTTCCGGCCCACCATCACCGAGAAGTATGATGGGAGCGTCAACCCCACCGAGTTTCTCCAGGTCTATACGACCGGGATCGAGGCCGCTGGGGGAGACGACAGGGTCATGGCGAATTTCTTTCCCATGGCCCTGAAGGGACAGGCGCGGGGTTGGCTAATGAACTTGCCACCCGCGTCGGTCCACTCCTGGGAGGATCTGTGCCAGCAGTTCACCATGAACTTTCAAGGCACCTATCCACGCCCAGGTGAAGAAGCGGACTTGCACGCAGTACAGCGAGGGGATGATGAATCCCTTCGCTCGTACATTCAGCGTTTCTGCCAAGTCCGCAATACTATACCTTGCATCCCTGCACACGCGGTGATCTACGCGTTCAGGGGGGTGTGCGGCACAACCGCATGCTCGAAAAAATTGCCTCCAAAGAGCCCCAGACTACCGCAGAGCTTTTTCAGCTCGCGGACCGAGTGGCTCGTAAGGAGGAGGCCTGGACCTGGAACCCCTCCGGTTCCGGTGTGGCAGCTTCGGCCGCCCCCGGATCCGCCGCTCAGACAGGGCGGCGTGACAGGAGGAGGAAGAAAAGGTCGGTCCATTCCGGCGACGAGGGTCACGTCCTCGCCGTCGAGGGCGCTCCGCGGGCCACCCGAAAGGGGAGGCCTGCGAGCGACAAAAAGAAAGAGGCTGGTACTCCCAGCAGGGAGCGCCCAGCCAGCAAGTGGTGCTCCGTCCACAACACCTCCCTCCACGATCTCGCGGACTGTCGCGCAGTCAAAAACTTGGCTGAGCGAACGAGGAAGTGGGAGGAGGACAGGAGGCAGGAACGCCGTGAGGGCAAGTCCGCGGCAGTTCCCTCCGGTAAACGGCGAAGTGAGGCCAGACAGAAGGCCCCCGCCGTTGACGTCGATGATGGTGATGATGACCTAGGTTTCCAAGAACCTGGGGCCACCATTGCCACTGTCGACGGGGGAGCGTGTGCTCACGTTTCTCGCCGGAGCTTCAAGGCTATGAAGCGAGAGCTTCTGGCCGCGGCCCCTACTCATGAGGCGACGCGTCGGGCGCGGTGGTCGGAGGTGGCCCTCACCTTTGACCAGACCGACCACCCACCGTGCGTTGCCCGGGGAGGGCAGATTGCGATGGTGGTTTCCCCCACCATCTGCAATGTGAAGTTGGGGCGTGTCCTCATAGATGGAGGAGCGGCTCTCAACATCCTTTCCCCCGCGGCCTTTGATGCTATCAAGGCCCCGGGGATGGTGCTCCAGCCGTCTCAACCGATCATTGGTGTGACGCCGGGGCACACATGGCCGTTAGGTCACATCGACCTACCGGTCACCTTTGGTGGATCAGCCAACTTCCGCACGGAGCGGGTGAACTTCGATGTGGCGGACCTCAGTCTGCCCTACAACGCGGTCCTGGGGAGGCCCGCGTTGGTGAAGTTTATGGCGGCGGTCCACTACGCCTACCTCCAGATGAAGATGCCGGGCCCTGGTGGCCCCATCTCTGTCCGTGGCGACCTTAAAGTCGCGCTCGCTTGCATGGAGCAGCGCGCGGACCACCTCGCTGCTGCGACCAAGCCCGAGGGTGGTGACGAGAGGCTTGGCACCTCCGCCCCCACCGCCCCGAGGCAGCGGATTGCCACATGCGACGAGGTCCCGGTCAAGGAGGTTGCCTTGGGCGACGGCCCATCCAAGACCACACGGATCGGTGGTCTTCTGGATGGCAAATAGGAAGACGCGCTCGTCTCCTTCCTGCGGGCAAACGCTGACGTCTTCGCATGGAGACCAGCGGACATGCCCGGGGTCCCCAGGGAGGTGATTGAGCACCGTCTCGCCGTGCGGCCGGGCGCAAGGCCGGTCCGGCAGAAAGTGCGGCGGCAGGCCCCGGAACGTCAAGCCTTCATCCGCGAGGAGGTGGCGAGACTTCTGGAGGCCGGATTCATCCGTGAAGTCATCCATCCGGAGTGGCTGGCGAACCCGGTGGTCGTTCCCAAGGCGAACGGCAAGCTTCGGATGTGCATCGACTACACCGACCTTAACAAGGCATGTCCTAAGGATCCTTACCCCCTGCCTCGCATAGATCAGATCGTCGACTCCACTGCGGGGTGCGACCTTTTGTGTTTTCTAGATGCATACTCTGGTTACCATCAGATTCGCATGGCTAGGGAGGATGAGGAGAAAACTGCGTTCATTACCCCCGTAGGAACCTATTGTTATACATCAATGCCCTTCGGGTTAAAGAATGCAGGTCCTACTTTTCAACGTACTACTCGAATTTCTTTGGGTAGCCAAATAGGACGTAATGTTGAGGCTCATGTCGATGACTTGGTTGTAAAAACGCGCAACCAAGAAACTTTACTTTCAGATCTAGCGGAAACTTTTGAGAACCTCCGCTCCGCCCGCATAAAGCTGAACCCCGATAAGTGTGTGTTTGGTGTACCTGCGGGCAAGCTTCTCGGGTTCTTGGTCTCTGCCCGAGGCATTGAGGCCAACCCCGAGAAGATTCGAGCTATCGAGCGGATGCGCCCCCCCAGCAAACTTAGGGATGTGCAATGCGTCACCGGTTGCATGGCCGCCCTAAGTCGTTTCATATCAAGGCTGGGAGAGAAGGCGCTACCCTTGTTTAAGCTCCTCAAGCGCTCGGGGCCGTTTACTTGGACGGAGGAAGCTGAACATGCCCTCACTCAGTTAAAGGCATATCTTAGCTCTCCCCCGGTTCTAGTCGCCCCGGAGCCAAATGAGCCCCTGCTACTTTACTTAGCGGCGACCCCCCAAGTAGTTAGTGCAGCGTTGGTTGTGGAGCGCGGTGAAGACAATCCTCATTTCGTGCACCCCCATTCTATGCTAACTTGGCCCGGGAGCGAGCGGGGAGGAGAAGCCCCCGAGTCGGACGGTGGCCTACGGCCCCTGACGACCGGAGTCGGCCCTCTGCCCGCTTGTCAGACGGTGCTAGGTGCCCCCGACCCTCAGGAGGGCCCCAAGGCCACTGCGGGAAGGCCGCACTTAACGCCCTCTGACCCCGAGGCTAACCCTGTGCTGACTCGACCCGGGAAAGAGCAGGGAGAAGAGGCCCCCGAGTCGAACGGAGGCCAGAGGCCCCTGACGACCGGAGTTGGCCCTTTGCCCGCTTGTCCGACGATGCCAGGAGCCCCCGACCCCCAGGACGGCCCCGAGGCCACTGAGGGAAGGCCGCCCCTTTCATCTTCCGACCCCGAGGTCATCGGCACAGAAGACAAGTGTGCCCCGAAAGGCCACTTGAACGAAGAACGCCCCGGGGATACGTCCCCTAGCAGAGAGGATCGGCCCCACCGAAAGGTGCAGTGGCCTGTCTACTTTGTTAGTGAGGCCCTCCGGGACGCTAAGACCCGATACCCTCAGGCCCAGAAGATGCTTTACGCTATTCTGATGGCCTCGAGGAAACTGCGCCATTATTTTCAGGCACATAGGGTCACTGCGGTTACGTCTTACCCCCTCGGTCAAATCTTGCATAATCGAGAGGGTACAGGACGGGTGGTAAAATGGGCAATCGAGCTTTCTGAATTCGATCTGCACTTTGAACCACGCCACGCTATCAAGAGCCAGGCCCTCGCCGATTTTGTGGCAGAGTGGACCCCGGCTCCAGAGACCGTCTCAATCCCCGAGGCCAGCACGAACCCCTCGCAGCTACCTCACACCACCTACTGAGTGATGCAGTTCGATGGTTCTCTGTCCCTCCAGGGTGCCGGTGCGGGGGTCACGTTGACCTCCCCGACAGGAGACGTCCTTAGATATCTGGTCCGCCTTGACTTTCGAGCGACCAATAATATAGCAGAGTATGAGGGACTCCTTGCCGGACTCAGGGTGGCAGCCGGACTGGGGATCCGCCGTCTCCTGGTGTTAGGCGATTCCCAGCTGGTCGTTAACCAGGTCTGTAAGGAGTACCGGTGCTCTGACCCGCAAATGGACGCCTATGTACGCCAAGTGCGGCGTATGGAGCGCCATTTTGACGGAATAGAGCTTCGGCATGTGCCCAGACGGGATAACATGATAGCCGACGAACTCTCACGGCTCGCGTCCTCGCGAGCCCAGACCCCACCGGGCGCCTTTGAAGAAAGGCTTACCCAGCCGTCGGCGCGACCCGACCCCTTAGGGGAGACGGATGCGCCTGACCGACCCCCGAGGCCCGTCGGAGTCCAGGCCTCGGGACCCGAAGGGAGCGCTCCAAACTCCCTTAGATTGATCGCTTGGATCTCTGAGATCCAAACATACCTCACAGATAAGACTCTACCTGAGGACCGCGAAGGGAGTGAACGCGTACAACGCATTTCCAAACGCTATGTGCTGGTAGAAGGGACCCTCTATCGGCGCGCGGCTAACGGAATCCTCCTGAAGTGCATTCCTCAGGAACAAGGCGTTGAGCTTCTTGCTGACATCCATGAGGGCGAGTGCGGAGCCCATTCCGCCTCGCGCACCCTGGTTGGCAAGGCCTTTCGTCAAGGATTTTATTGGCCGACAGCTCTCAATGATGCAGTCGATCTG
The DNA here is from genome assembly GCF_034140825.1 of Oryza sativa Japonica Group. Taxonomy (NCBI): domain Eukaryota; kingdom Viridiplantae; phylum Streptophyta; class Magnoliopsida; order Poales; family Poaceae; genus Oryza; species Oryza sativa. The sequence goes on along the minus strand of NC_089035.1, from coordinate 832,647 downwards.
GTCCGGCGATGCAGAGCGTGTCAGTTCCACGCCAAGCAAATCCATCAGCCGGCCCAGGCCCTGCAGATCATACCACTGTCATGGCCATTTGCTGTCTGGGGGCTTGATATCCTGGGACCGTTCAAACGGGCCCCGGGCGGGTTTGAGTATCTGTATGTTGCGATCGACAAGTTCACTAAGTGGCCCGAGGCTTATCCGGTTGTCAAGATCGATAAGCACTCTGCTCTTAAATTCATTAAGGGCATCACGGCCCGTTTTGGAGTGCCTAACCGTATTATTACGGATAATGGCACCCAATTCACTAGTGAACTCTTCGGCGACTACTGCGAAGACATGGGCATCAAGCTCTGCTTCGCCTCACCTGCCCACCCCAGAAGCAATGGCCAAGTGGAGCGCGCCAATGCAGAAATCCTCAAAGGCCTTAAAACCAAGACCTTCAATATTCTCAAGAAGCACGGCGATTCATGGATCGAGGAGTTGCCAGCGGTGCTCTGGGCAAACCGAACCACACCAAGCCGAGCGACCGGGGAAACGCCTTTCTTCCTCGTCTACTGCGCAGAAGCGGTTCTCCCATCCGAGCTCACCCTGAGGTCTCCTCGGGCCACCATGTACTGCGAGGCTGATCAAGATCAGCTTCGTAGAGATGACCTCGACTACTTGGAAGAGCGAAGGCGGCGCGCGGCCCTCCGAGCCGCGCGCTACCAGCAGAGCCTGCGGCGCTACCATCAGCGCCACGTCCGGGCCCGATCACTCTGCGTCGACGACCTCGTCCTACGCCGCGTCCAAACGCGTGCTGGACTGAGCAAGCTCTCACCAATGTGGGAGGGTCCGTATCGAGTGATCGGCGTCCCCCGGCCGGGCTCCGTACGGCTGGCCACGGGCGACGGCACTGAGCTGCCGAACCCGTGGAACATCGAACACCTTCGTCGCTTCTACCCCTGAGGGGGGGGGTCGGGTGTCAGGTTTCGGGCTCGGGCTAACCACGCACCCCCCTCGGGTGTGCAGGGTTAGCCGGGGGCTACCACACATGCACAACCTTACTTTTCTTATTTCAGCATTTCAATAAAAGCAGTTTCAATTTCCTAAAGGTTGTGTCTGTGCCGTTTTTCCTTCTGAAGAATCTTAACTTGAAATAAGGTCACTCGTGCTCAACCTTGCCCTCGGGGGCTCGGTTCGGTCAGCTAAAATCGCCAAGCGGGGCCCAGAACCGAGCCGTGCCCCAGGGCGTGGTGAACTCCGGGGGGGAATCGGCAAAAACCCACAATCGGGTCACCCATAACCCTCGGTCACCATGTTCCCGGCCTGGCCAGTCTCGACATGTGGATCTCCCCAGGCACTAGCCCCGACCCGAGCCATTTGAGGATCGGGACTTGAGCACGAGCCCTTAAATCAAGCTAAAATGCAAAAGGACCACGGCACAAATCATCCTCAACTCATATGCATAGCAAAATAAAGTTAACATAGAAATTTTTCATCATTTTTGATTGCAGATTAAGTTGATCTATACGAAAAGAAGAAAGAAAAAGAAAAAATTGGAGATTGGCGGGGGCCTGGGGGCTCATTCAAATGTGCCCGGGTCGCCGGCCTCGTCGCCACCGTCGTCCTCACCGCTGGCGTCGCCCTCCTCGTCGGAGCTGGGGGCGAACGCGAGCCGAGGGGCCGACCCCTCGAAGCTTTGGACGATGTGGTTGGCGGCATCCCGGACCCGTGCGCGCGCATCGTCCTCGGTCCCGGGAGGGAACTCCTCCAGCGCCATCCATGGGGAGAAGCCGGGGTCCCTAGCCTGGTAACTCGCTAACACGAGTTCCACCGCTCCTTGGGCGAGGTCCCTCGAGGATGACTTGATGGTCTTCTCGAGTTCCTCGGGGAGTTGTTGGACAGCCCAGGCCATCCTCCTAAGGTGCGGGGCGAGGCCTTCCAGATTGGTGGAGCGCGGAATTGTCTGGCCTTTCCAGAGGCCCGCTTCCCGACCGGCGCGATCCAGCCGGGAGACTGCATCCCAAAGCATGCCGGGCCCTATCTCACCCGACAAGCGGAGGGCCTCGGCTTCCCCGGTGGATGAGTCCAGGGCGCGCTGCATGTCCGCGACGGTGTGTTCGGCAGCTGCGAGGCGGGCGACTAAGTCGCTTTCGCCCGTAGCCGCCCCGCCGTTGCGCTCCCTCGCGCCCAGCTCCTTTTCTCGCGCCTCGAGGTTAGCAGCCCGCTGCTCCAGCGCGGCTCTCTCGGCGCGGAAGCATTCCAGATTGCGGCGCGCCTGCTCCTCCTGCGCTGCCTCGCGGAGGGACAGGCTGTCTGCCAGCCGTTGTGTCGTGGCCTCGGACTCCTCAAGAGCTCGCTCCCGCTCAGCAAGCGCGTCCTCGCGGAGCCGGAGCGCGGACTCCTCTTCGGCGCAGGCGGCCTCGTGCGCCGCCAGCGTCGCCTCCCGGATAGCGGCGGCGGCCTCGCGGTCCGCCAAGCTGGTCTCCACGGCGCCGGCATGATCTTCCAGCGCCATGGCACGGGCCTCAAGGGCCTCTTCGCGCCGCCGGGACGCCGCTTCAGCCTCTGTTGCTCGCTGCTCTCGGGCAGCGGCGGCGTCGAGGACCCCCTGGGCGGCGTCGAGCTTTTTCTTTAGCTCCGCCTCCCAGCTCCCGTGTTGAAGGCGGAGGGAGTCCTGCGCCTCAATCATCGCAGTGGTGGCGACGAGGGCGGCCTCTCGCTCCTCCTCCACCTCTCGGGCGATCTCCGCCAGCGCCGCCTTGCGGGCTTCAAGCTCCGAGATGTGGCGGCGGTGAGCCTTACGGCCCACCTCCACCATGGCGTCCACCGAGCGCCGCCCCTCCTCGACGCGCGCCCATGCGGCCTCGAGCTCCGCTCGTTCCGCTCGCAAGGCCTCCACCTGGGCGCTGAATCCATCTAGCACCGCGGTGTTTGCGGCGGCCAAGGCTTGCAGAAGGGGCTCGGCACTCAGCGGGGTGGCAGAAGACGAGGAGAAGAGCCGCCTTGGAGAAAATGCGACGCGGCTCGGCCCGCCAGAAGACGCACTGAGCTCGGGGATGTCCCCCGGACCCGTTTGGTCCTGGGCGTCGCCCGAGGGAGCGGGCCCAGGCGATGCGCCCGCGGCCTTGTCGCAAGCTGCCCCGGAGGTTGTCGCCTGAGCGTCACCCGAGGGAGTGGGCCCGAGCGACGCGCCGGCGGTCTTGTTGTGAACCGCCTCGGAAGACGCCATCGCCTCAGCCTGGCGAGCCCGGGCGGTTTCCTCCCGAGTGGCTTCTTCAGCCTGACGAGCCCGGGCGGCCTCCTCCCGAGCGGCTTCTTCAGCTTGGCGAGCCCGGGCGGCCTCCTCCCGAGCGGTATCCTCCGCCTGCCGAACCCGAGCGGCCTCCCGGGCGGCCTCTTCAGCTTCCCGAAGGCGATCTGCGGCCTCTCGCCGGTCAGATTCTCGCCTCTGTTCCTCTGCGGCCGCCGGATCTTCGGCCTCGGATTGGCCGGACTTGGGATGGCGGGAGGGACGCGACGGGACATCGCTGAAGCAGAAGAAAAAACCAGAAGGCAAACAAAATAGGTAAGGTAAAACTTGCTTTTGGGATAGAAGAAAAGACGGTCGCAAAGAGAGCGGGACGAACCTGCGAGGGGGTCGGTTAAATGACCACCTTGGAGGGGAAATTAGGTTTCCCTGGGATGGTTCTGTCTCCCCCATCTTGCGCAGCCGTTTCTTCTTGCGCTCCCCCTCGGGCTGCGATGTTGGCGCGGCCCCCTCCGGGCGCCTGCTGCTGGCACGTGCCGCCCCGCCCCCTCGGGGAGGAGATGGGGGAGGTGTTCCTCCCAGTTTCCTCTTCCCCCGGGCGTCGGTAGGGCGGTTGCTCCCCGAGCCCCCGACGCGGGGCCCAGAAGCACGACCCCCTCCGGGGGTAGGTTGATCCCCCCGGCGGCTCCCACCTGCGCCGCCATGGCCCTTAGGAGCCTGCTCCTCTGAGGCCCCGACCGCCGTCATAATGGTCAAGATGGAGACGCGATCTGGGTCGCTGCAGAGGGGGAGGATACCGTGGGGGATGAGGGACGCCTCCACGGAGTTGAGATTTAGCACCCGTTGGATCAGTATCTTGAAATCCTCGGGGGCCCAATCCCATCTGACCCCCTGGCGGGTCCGCATATAGTCTTCGGGCCCGATGTACTCCCAGGCGGCCCGAGCGCGCCGCTGGAGCGGCGCAATCCGACGACGGAGGTAGTCGCCGTACACCATGGCCCCGGTGAGCCCCTGGGATCGCAGGCCCGCGAGGCGGTCGAGGACGGCGACATAGCCATCCCCCAGATGTCGCGCCCAGAAATTCACGAACCAGAATTTCTAAGCTGAATGTGTATTAAACCCCTGTCCAGGACCAGCCAGGGTACACAAACGACAATTGTTGACATACAGATCCACGCCTTACAAAAATATAAAAGATTACAAATGCAGCGGAAAAAGATAAAAGCGAGCTAAGCCTGAAGACTTGACTCCTGCAGCGGGCGACTCCATTCCACAGGCAATCCTTGACGGCAGCGACGAAACCAACCTCTTCGAGACATCTTCAACTGAGAAGGACTTCAACTCTGGTGTGGGGGAAAAGAGAGCAAGACTGAGTACTACCCACTGTACTCAGCAAGTCACACCGGAAGAGGAGGTATGATGCAAGATATATCCAAGGGAGGCTAAAGGTTCTTTTGCATAAAGCCGGCATTTCAAAGCAGTAGTTGAAAGCAGTAAAACAGTTGTAGTAATTAATCCATATTAACCAATCACTGTCCAACGTTACACCACGTTGCAACAGGCCCAAACCACCACCTGAACTAACCAGTTCATTAAGCTAAACTAGGGTGAAACTAATCACGGTGAATCTGGTCGACCGCCCATAACCGCGGGCACGGCTATTCGAATAGTTTTACTCTGATCAGAGGTGTACAACTGTACCCACAAGACACAGCCCCACGACACGTTCCCGTGCGCCGACATGCCACCACGACATACCGGAAAGAGGCCGTGACAGGACCCTTCGTATAACCCCCTCTAACCGATCGCACCACACCTTAGGGTTCGCCCCCGTCCCCAGCAGGCAACGGGCAGCCCCCCTTTCGTGCCGCGGTGAATCCGGCAGCCGATCAACCGGACACCCCGGCCGACCCAACTCCATCACGCCCACCCTCGCCTGGGTACGTCGGCTAGAGAAAAGCTACACTACAAGCCCAGCCGTTGCCCACGCTGGCTTGTGGTAAGTACGATAAATTCTTCCAGGGCATCCCGCGAACCGGTCCTTAATCGCCATGGGCACGTCTAGCAAAACCATGCACCCACAGCCCACCATGTAGTGTATTTTAATTAGCCAACACCATTGCGGTGGCACTAATCCAAAGCTATTGCCAATAATCAAGTCTATGCTTTAATGTGGTCCCCCTTTGTGCACTAGTTGAACTAAGCATGACTAAGCATCTCCTAAACCAACATCTAGTCATTTTAATACCCCAGCTATCAATGGCATACGGAAAACAACATATAGCTGAGTAATAGGACCCATCCCACATGATATTGTAAAACAATGCAATATTTAATAGAAATGCGGGACATTTGTAAATTAGGTACAATATGATCAATTGCAATGTATGACTTGCCTTGCTCTCGCACTGATGGAACCACAGCAACGTCTTCGAGAAACCACGAATCGACGAAACGGGCGAAATCTACGCGACAAACAAAGCACACAAGCAAAACATGCTATAAGACTACTGAAACAGGAAACAAAACCATTTTTAATGGATTCTACACATTTTTATGAATTTACTGAGACTTGAATGGACTTAAACGGAGCTCGGATGAATTAGTTATGATTTTTAGAAGATTATCTGTGTTTTTACTAATAAAGAAAAACTCTTAATCAATTTATTGCGCAATATTGCCCCAGGGCTGACGTCAGCAAGGGGTGGGGCGGCGCCGACATGCGGGACCCACGGGTCAGTGACTCAAGGAGGGAGAGGGGCGGCTGGCAAGCGGGCCCCACCGAGCGGCGGCTCAAGAGAGTGAGGGAGAGGCGCCGGCACGCGGGCCCTACTGGCAGTGACACAAGGGGGGGGGGAAAAGGCGGCCTGGCTCGGCTCGGCTTCAAAGCCGGCAGGCCAAGCATGGCGAGCGACGGCGGCACGCGCGGTCGCCGGCGACGGCAACCGGCGGCACGGACGGCGACGGCAGACGGCGCGAAAAGCGGCGGCGGCGGCCGAAGACGACGATGCGCGCGCGGAGGACGGCGACGCACACGGAAGAGAGGGAAAGGGGGAGGAGGGGGAGTTTTTCACCGAGGTTGGCCGGCGCGAGTGGAGACGACGGCGAACGACGACGACGAGCGACGGGAGGACGACGGCGACGGGCGAACGATCTCCGGGAGGACCTAGAGAAAAGGTTGGGAGGGGTTAGAGAGAGGGAGATGGACCACGGCGATCGGAAACCATGGCCGACGGCGGCGGTGGAGGTGGTGCTCACCCGTGCGCAAGAGGATGAGGGCTCCGGCGACGAACTTCGACGGAGGAGGGGTGGACGGGGTGGATCTCGGCCACGCGAATCGAACGGCGGCGACGGCGCAAGACGGCGGCGAGCCTAGCGACGGCTAGCGGCGGCCGGAGTAGCGGGAAGAAGCGGCGGTGGGTGGTTGCACGGCGCGGGGACGATGGGGAGCACGGGAGGGGTCGGCGAAATGGGGAAAAGGAGAGAGGGGGTGCCGGCGATGCTTAAATAAGGGGAGAGGGGGCCGGACGTGGCCGGGAGCGGCGGGAATCGCCGGCCGACGTGGGGAGTGGGGGAGGAGAGAGAGGCGGGATCCGATTTTCGAATCCCGGCCATCTCGGGCGCGGGCGCGAGCGGGAGAGAGAGGGAAGTGGGCGCGGGGGACGCGGCGCACGCGCGGGCGTGGTCGACGAGGGCCGGGGAAGGCGGAGACGTGGGCGCGGCGACGGTTGCGGGCGCGGCGGCGCGCCGGGATCGGCGGGAGGAGGGAGACGGGCCCGACAGGTGGGCCCCACCTGTCGGCGACCCCGAGAGAGGAGGCGGCGGGCGGCCTGGGCCGCCGGACTGGGCCTCGGCCTGTCGCCGGCCCAGCAGAGAGGAGGGGGAGGAAAAGGGAAATGGGCCGACGGCCCATTTGACAAAAAGGAGGAAAAAGAGAGGAAAAAGAAAAAGAAAAAGAAAAAGGATTTTCCCAGGGATTTAATATTGCACTTTGCTCATTTTAATTGGTTAAAATTATTTCCAAGGCTCTGAAAATTCCACTAAAAATCCTGTTAGCGTATTTTGACATGTAGAACCCAAGAAAAATTCCACATGCCGATTCCGATTATTATTTGCGTTTATTAATTTAGGGTTTCTCTCTAGGTTAAATTAAACAATTTCTTCGAACGATTTATTTTATGAATTTAGAGCAAGGGAGGGGAACTTCAGGGCGTGACACCAGATCTACCGGCGCCCGCCAGCTGGAGGCCTGCACCGGGGGCTGGCTCGGAAGTCGGAGATGCGCTTCGTCGGCGAGGGGGGTGTAGAACCAGTCGCTCTTCCAGTCATCCCACTTTTTGCGGAGGACGCAGGGGATGTAGCGGTTCAACACCGGCCCCCGCGGCAGGAAATAGCAGCCGCCGACCACCGACGGCGGCGACACCGACTGCACGGTGAAGAACCACCGGAACAGCCGAAGAGATGGGCGCACCCCAATGAACATCTCGCACAGGTGCGCGAAGATGGCCAAAGTCATCACTGCGTTGGGGGTGAGGTGCGCCATCTGGAGATCATAGAACTCCAGAACATCCATAAAGAAAGAAGAAAAAGGAGGAACCAACCCGGCCATTGCGAAGGGGAGGAAGAAGATGGACCGCCCCGGGTAATCTGGCGCTGGGCGCGCCTCGCCCAGCATCACTATCTCCCGGCCGGTGGCGGATTCCGGCATGAAGCGGCGCGGCAGCCCAGCCTGCCTCTCACTCACAATGCGGGAAGGCGGTAGTACGCTACCGTCGAGCAGAGCGGAGCCCCGTGCCATGTCGTCGGAGAAAGAGAGGGTTGAGAACGAGTGTGTGTGGCGAAGGTGAGGCGCAGCAAAGAGAGAGTTAGGGGCGCAAACGGCGAAGGAAAGGGGAATAGTGGCGAAAGGAAGGGAGCAAGTCCTTTCCTCGATAGCTTTATACCCTTGCCATCGCTGAGCCCGGCTCCTCGTTTCTCGTGCCCACTATCTCGCTCCCTCGTTACTCGCTATCTCGCTCCCTCGTTTCTCGCGCCCACGCTTCCACTAATCCCATTCGCCCGCTTGCGGCGCATAAGGAAGATATGCGGTTGTGGCAGTCGAGATAGATCGTATCGTGTGTGCGTTAATTACGCTCGCTGACCGAAGCGACGTTACCATATCTCCAGACGAAACAAATCTACACGCCCAGATTCGAGCGCTGCTCAAGTGATGTGGCAGTCTTGAAGAGACCGCCCATGACTGACGGCCAAGACACCGTTACCGATATGCGTGGTTTGAGACCGTTGGGTTTCTGCCCAATCACGGAGACCGGTCCCACCTGTCACCAGGCTTCATGAGTGGCGTCATGCCCGGCCGCTTCCCTTGAGAAGGATGATTGCCCTGACATAACGCCGGGGGCTACTGTCGGTGATATGGGACCGGGAGTATTGCGCCCGGAGGCTTGAGGCAGATGGAATCGCCCACGTGGCCTGGCACCTTCGGGGACGTCGGGCCCGAGGGTGAGGTGTCCGCCCTCCTCCTGATTTCCCCGAGGGGGGGGTCGGGTTGCTCCTGCCCCGACCCCGAGGGCCGAGGTGCCCCGACCCCCTGTGGGGTTTGCACTATGTACATAGGTTGGGTGAACACGGTAGGGCTCACCTAACCGCATTTATTGCGGTCTGGTCAAACGTGTCACGTTGCATGCAGCGCAATGCAGCGCGCTCTTTTATCCGGTCTGTGACCAGTCACAGACCGGTCGGATCAACGGTTAGGTGGCGACTGGTGGTCTGACGCACGCCTCGCCCCGTCCCGTCAAGACGAGAGCCTCTAGGCACACGTCTCCAGCCGGGGCTAGCGTGTTACCTCTTAGAGATGGCACGTTAGCCCTGGTTAAATGAATACCAGGCTTCATCCCAACCATTACAGGCAAGATGCTATAAAAAGAAGGGTGATCATGCAGATCGCTGAACTGACGCATAGAGGACAAGAATGACCGATCTGTGACCGGTCTGACACTGGTCGCGTCAGCAACAGACAGCCACGATCCCACATTGCGCCTGTCTCCGCCGGGAGTGGAAGTAGGTGTGGGCTGTCCCATCGAAGTGTCATTCGGACGGCAACCATACCAATCTCCGTCCATAAAGAGAAGAAAAGTCCAGTTTGGAAAGGAGAGGGTACATGTGGTATCCCCTTAAGATATAAAAGGAGGACCATGCCCACAAAGAGAGAAGGGGGGGGATTTTCCCGGGAGAGGAGAGGGCTGGTTGATATTTTGTAACTTGCTCTTACACAGATCCACCAAAAAACACAGGAGTAGGGTATTACGCTTCCCAGCGGCCCGAACCTGTATACATCGTCCGTGTCTCACGTTTCTTCCTGGTACGCGATCTTTCCACACACAGAGAGAGCTTGAGATCTCACCCTAAGCCCCCGGCCGAACTGGCAAAGGGGGGCCTGCGCGGTCTCCCGGTGAGGAGCCACGAGCTCCGTCAAACCTAATCGGCTGCCTTACAACGATAGATGTTGGCCGATTAAAGGTTAGATAATAATATTGTCAAAGATTATATAGGATATGTGATAACTCGACGAATTATATAAACAATATTAGAGTATCATAAAGATGGAAGCACTAATCCCGAGAACGCAAGCCATCATGACAAGTTTACCTCTAGTTGAAGATCGAAACAATGCAGCTCAACCCGAAAGCAAGAACTCGTCGAGATGAAACAAAAGTAAAAGGGTGGCGATGCGCCGAGATTGTATTGAACGTGTGTTAATTGATTATATGGGTTTGGGTTCTATTTATACCCGAGATACAAGATATGTCCTTGCCGGACACGATATTTATCTCTAACAAACTCTAAGATACCATAAGTCTTTGCGGCATACTTTTGCCCAAACATATCTCTAAGGAAATTACATGAAATATCCTAATTAATAGATACAATTGCCTATCCGAGAGCTTTATCTCCATCACGGCAATCCTCGTGAAGTACCTTGATCAATTCTAGAAGCATCTTCAAAGTCATCATCATCAGAATCGGCTGCATCACCTCTATCGGCTGTATCGGCTACCCTCTGTCCGATCCATCTCAGTCAATGCAGACTCCAGCCGATGCCTTCGCAGCCGATGCATACTCCGTTCTTCGAATCTGTCGAGGAGTGATCCTCTCTAGCGGGAGATCGTGAGACCCCCCTTTGTGAGTTCGGCCGGGGGAAGAGGCTCGCTCAAGGAGATGGTGTATCCGCCCTGGACTCTACTGAACTGCACACTAGCACCGAGATTATACAGGTTCGGGCCGCTACGAAGCGTAATTGTCGCGTCCCAAAATGACCCTAAAATATACCCTTTAAATTATGCCTAGAATAATTAAAATCCTTGTGAAAGCCTTCAAAAATTAAAATGTGCAAAGTTAAAAGTCAATTAAGGCTTGGAGGATTTTTGTATATTTCCTAAAAGCCTAAAATGTGTAAATAAATTTTAGTGGAATTTTCAGAGCACAAATAATAATTATTAAGAAATAAACAAAGTTAAAAAGGTTTTATAAAAAGAAAAACCCTAAAAATCCCCCTTTCCTCTCTTGGGCCGAATTCGGCCCATCTCCCTCCCCCTCTCTCCTCTCCCCCGCGGCCCACTCGGCCCCTCCCCGCGCGCGCCGCTGACGGGCGGGCCCGCCCGCCACCCTCGCTGGCGGGTGGGGCCCACCCGTCATCCCCGACCTCCCGCCGCTCCGCCCGCGCCAAGCGCCGCCGCCGCCGCCGAATCCGCCGCATCCCGCCGTCCCCGCGTGCATTTAAGTGGGGGGAATTACTCCCCGTGATCCCCTCCCTCTTTCCCCCCATTTTCCCCTCTCTCTCTCTCGCATTCAAACGGCCGGATTTGCCCCCGCAAATCTCGCCGGCGCCATTGATGGCGGCCGGACCTCCCGGCCGGTTTCCTTCCTTCCCCGGCCGCCCTCTGCCCCTCCCAACCCCATTTAAACCCTCCCCGCACCTCCTTCGCCCATTTCCACCCTTTGCCGCGCCTTCTCCTCGCCGGAATCGAGCTCGCGCCGTCGCTCTCTCTCTCCTCCGTCGCCGACGACCTCCGGCCGCCTCTTCTCGCTCGCCGGGACCGTCTCCCGCCCCGGCGTCGCCTCCTCCGGCTTCGCCGCATCGCCGCCGTCCCGTCCACCCCCTCGTCGAGCTCGCCGACCACCGGAGCGCCGCCGTCCCCGTCCACCCGAGCCGCGCCGCCGCCTTCCTCCGCTCCGGTCGCCTTTTCCGTCGTCGCCGTCGACCTTGGGTGAGCCGTGGACCGCCGCCTCGTTTCCCCCTTTCCCTCCCCTCTCTCGGCCGCCGCTCCGCCGTGCCTATGGCCGCCGCCGGCGACCATAGGGGCGCGGGCGCGCCGTCTCCCGCCGGCCGCGCCGACGTGGCCGTCTTCGGGCGCGCCGAGCGGCTACCGCGTGGGGCCCGGCAGTCAGCCGCCCGCGCCCTCGGGTGCGGCTGACGCGTGGGGCCCACGGCGCCGGCCGGTGTGAGCCCGGGTGCACCCGGTCCACCGTGGACCGAGAGGCTGCCGCGTGGGCCCCACTCCCATGGACCCGGTCCGCGCGCCCCTCCCCTCAGCTGACGCAATAAACCTTTATTTTTAATTAAAATTTAAATGAAGAAATTCGTAAATATTCATTTAAAGAGCATATAAACTTCAAATGGCCATAACTTGGCCATTTGAACTCGGAATTGGACCGTTCAAGTCTCTAATTTTTTCTTAAGAAGTCAAGAACCCATTTTTGTGCTTTGTTCTTGCTTGTTATATGGAGTTTATTAGAGTAAAAGCCCTTTTCTTTTCCGTTGGTCGTGTAGACGCTGCAGCTTCGAAAGATCCGCTCTTCGTGGAGGTTGAAGCCGACGTTTGGGAAAGCGAGCAAGGCAAGTCACATCATTCTTTGAACATATTGGATCCCACTTTATGAAATTACTTTGATTTAAATTATTGCATTATCACTTTATTTAAATTCCCGCGTTATCACTGTTTTATTTAGCCATGCCTATTTACCTTTGTTATGACCTTATTATTGCTATTGTTATTATTACCTTGTTCACCCTAGAATAAACAAAACCCCTACTAGTGGGCACTCTACTCATGGTTCCCCTGGTATGAATTTAGGTAGATGCTTCGCTGATTAATAAGACAACATTAGGTGGTTTTTATAACTTTAGACTTTGGGAACATTCATATCTCTTGGACTTTATGGAATGGTTGGACTATTGTGGAATTGGATGCACACCTCTCCCTCTATTCAAAACTCTCAAAATGGTTTTACGCTGGGCTTGGGGTGCATGGTTTTGATAGTAGCACCTCGACCACATAAGGACCGGACTTCGGGCCTCTGTTGCAAAGCACTACCGTACTTCCACATGTCTAGTGGGTAAGGCTTAGTTTGTGGCTCAGTCTGGTTATAAACAAAAGTACACGAATGGAGATGGACGAAGTCAGGGGTCGATGGACATCTCTAGGACAAATGAAGGCTACACGAGCTGCGGCCCGGTAGTCGAGATGTCATGGCACAGGGCTGGTGTCCTGCTGCTAGGGGCTCAGTCCTGCCTACCTGTCCCGGAGGTTCCGGTCGTAGGTGGGGTTGGGTCGGTACTCTTGTCTATGGCTAGGATGGGTTGGAAACTATGTCATGTCTTCCGTCCATATGCCGTGGTGGTATGTGGCACGGGGTTGCACGTGAGGAAGACGTGTCTTGTGGGTAAAGATGTACACCTCTGATCAGAGTAAAACCTATTCGAATAGCCGCGCCCTCGGTTATGGGCAAGCCTAGCAATGTACCCAAGTTAGTGTTTTCAATTCTTAAAACCTGCTTAATAACTAAAATGTGGAATGGCTGGCCTGGGTTGGCTTGGGACGAGCTGGGGCCCAGGGTCGGGTTGCCAGTTCGGTCTGAATCATCGTAGACCTTGGGTTAAGGCAGGTTCGTGTGGGTTCACGGCCTTGTTTAATAATATTAAATAGTTATAGGATCGTGTTTTAAATTTAGCTTTGAGCAACTAAGTGTTTCTTAAATGCTGTTTATTGCAAACCCTAACCCCCTATACTATAACTCCATTGTACTTCTTTGCATTTACACTACGCCAGGACCTACATATTGTAACATAATTTTGTAACACTTTATGACATGTGTTACAAGAAAGTTCAATAGCAACACAAAGCTATGTGTTACAGTCTTCTTGGTAACACATATGAGTTATGTTACACATGAACTGCATACAGTAACACCTACATATATGTTACTGACGCCTATAGTAACACAATATTATGAATGCTGAGACAACGAACAAATATACACCTACATATATGTTACTGACGCCTATAGTAACACAATGTTATGAATGCTGAGACAACGAACAAATATATGGTAAAAAAGTGCTGCTTGTGGAGGGAGTTGAACTCTAGACCTTTGGTATATGCAATTCTCGATCAACCAAGTAGGCAAGTGTGCCTTGGTGTTGCTAGGTGCATGTAGATGATTTTACTTATTGTTTGCGCCATCCAAACTAGTGGCCAATTCAGCGAACCTCGTAATCACATTATCAACTGTTGTCCAAGATTTTTTTTGAAAGAATAATAATAATATCTGGGCTCAAACATGTACTCCCTCCGTTTCAAAATGTTTGACACCGTTGACTTTTTAGCACATGTTTGACCGTTCGTCTTATTAAAAAAATTTATGAAATATGTAAAACTATATGTGTACATGAAAGTATATTTAACAATGAATCAAATGATATGAAAAGAATAAATAATTACTTAAATTTTTCGAATAAGACGAATGGTCAAACACGTACTGAAAAGTCGGTGTCAAACATTTTGAAACGGAGGGAGTATATCGCAAGCATCGCAATCCAGTGGCACCTGGAAAGCGCATATTAGGTTGTGGTAATTTTACTTTGTGTTTTTTTACTCTGATTTGCGACATGTCTCCAAATATATATACAAAAAAAAAAGGAAAACTGCTAACCATATAGCAAACTAACTCAAATGTGTATTGTATTCGTTTGTTCGGAGATTTACATCAACCGTTTACTTTCCATTGCATTGTTTACTTAAAATTTCTAATACTCTTTTATTTTCTCTCATACCTCTCATTTTAATCACCTCTGCTTTTGCCATTTTTCTATAATAGACCAGACTAAAGTTCCCTTGGACTTGTGCAGTTCTCAACTGTAAATTATTTTGGACTTCATAACATTGTTTAGTATACAAGAATTTCCATATGTAGTCAGATAAATATATTGCAGATAGCATGTTGATCTAAGTTTAATCCATTATCATGGGCAAAAATCAAATAATCATCCATCAACAATGGACTTAATTAACAAATACCCTCCACTAGCAGAGTAGAAAGCAACATTGTACAATCTCTGTTGATATTCAAATTGCTTTCAAAGCAATACACTCCAAGGCACTCCAAATATCACATATGAGTTGATGACATGATTACTTGGGTTATCAATATGACATTTCAAGGTGAAAAAAAAAGAAGGTAATAAATTTCCTCGGTGCAATACCAACAGCCTTGAACAAATTGAAAATAAATCCTGCAAGAGAGGTTATCAAAACAAGCCTTTACTTGTATTTACCACCTTGACAACCAAAGAATGGGCCTGAAAATAAACAGTTGATGTCAAATAGATGAATATTTGTACTTTCCATAGCAACAACAGTGACAAATATGTGGTGGCAGTGTAATTAAATTCCACCACTTCAAAGAATTTTAATAAACATACTCAATGACCACGCACTTCTGCTGTAATAATCACTAATTCACACAATTCTTAAATGGCCATTGGATCGGAAAACTCCTTTATTCTACCAAAAATGCTCATAAATGGTCTGTAGAAAAGCATTGGCTGTTTACTAGCATTTAAATCCATAGTTTTCTGTGTTGAAATAGAAAGTAAAGGTAATTTAGGTGTGTTAAAAATTTAATAACCACAAGTAAATATGTTTGACTGTACAATTTGATCTTTAACTCACACAAAGTTTGTTGCTAAATATGTGGAGATGAGGTTAACAGCACCTGGAGGCTTGTGTTGGATCCATGATCTAGTGGACAAAGCTTACATGCAACCTTGGAGATCGCTGAATTGAATAAAAAAAATGACAATCTTGTCACATGCATAATTAGAATAATTGAAAGGCCACAGATGGCTGATCATACTACGTTGACAGCTTAGATCATGGTACAAAGATGTTGCTCCTAGACAAAAAAAAACATAAGGATGAATGAATAAAATCCTAAGCAACTTGAACAACCTTGATGAGGACCGTATATAAGACTGGGAGTGTCTACATCATTCCACATATCTTTTTATAAAAAAACTGACAGATTTTCCACCAAACGATTTAAAAAACAGAACTGAAATCAGAACTCCTCTTAGGACAAAATAGGAAACACAAGCATTTTGCTAGGCTAGTTCACACTACCCAATCATGCAGTTCTTTATTATATTTATCCTAATGTATGTATTAACATGTACATTCATGTACATGAGTATTATTCATGTCGTAGCTCGAAGCTCTATCCTGAATAAAAATAGCTATGTATTTAGCAGAATTTGCATCCATTCATAACTTAATTACTGATTCACGGGTTAGCAGAAATCTGCCAATTGCAACCATCAATTCTTCATTCAAAACAACAATAATGCTAGCAAAAACAGGTCACAAGTTGCATATTACTCCTAAGAAAGTTCCAGCATGAAATCAAATTTAAAGTAGAGTATAACTATAATAATTACTAGTACATACGGTAGAGAAAGTAGCGAGGGGGCAGTTCTGGTGGATGATGACATGAATTTGCATGTTTGAAACACTTACTTCATCACCTCCTAATGCAATCTGACATTCCAAACAATTATGGCATGAGCAAAAGTATGACAATCACTGCCAGCACTAATATGATGTTTGGGATTATTAAATAGTGTGCTCACCATATCTTGCAAATATATCATGTCCATGCTGCAGCTTCTAGTAGATGCAAAAATGATCTTCCTGTGAGTAGCTAACTGGAGCTGCCTAAATCCACAGAAGTATACAGCGGTGAGTCGGTTCAAACAATAAGACCAATGATTTGCACTGGCCCAAAGTATCGAACATGTGGTGTGCATAAAGAAATAGAGTGCTAACTAATCTGCCATCGATTGGCAGAAACAAATTCAACAAGTGCTTACTATGATTAGCTGCCGTTGATTGGCAGGAACAAATTCAGCCAGTGAATCCATCACGGTGAGGTGGTTGCTGCTGGTGCTGAAACTGAAAGCACAGGGGATGCGCGCCTGCGTAAGCCGCCACCCGTTTGACACGATGATGCATCATGCTGGCGCTGCGCGGCTGGACCAGATCACGTCAATTGACAACATGAGGCTCTTTATGGACAATTTCACAAACACATTGCATACAAGACGAGATGCTGGAGATAAAACGACAGCTTAGCGTGGTGATAGGGGTTACCAGCGTCTAGCGCTCCAACCGTTCGGGACGGGGTTTGCCTTGCTGAGGATGATGGCGGCGGCAGCGGCGGCGCGGAGGCCGGCCGTCACGCCGGCGTCACGGCAGACGACGGAGCCGAGCAGCGCGAACGACCCGGCCGTCGTGTTCAGCCGGTCGCGCTTCACGATGTTGTCCTTGAGGATGGGGACGCCGTGGAGCGGCCCGCAGTAGCTGTGGCCAGAGGCGTGCTCGGTGTCGGCGCGCGCCGGCTGCTGGAGCGCGTCGGAGTTGACCTCGATCTCGATGACGGCGTGGAGAAGCGCGTTGAGGCGGGTGATCTTGCCCTGGGGACGAGCAGACAGGGCTGAGGCACCGCCGCACCGACGACGTCGTCGGCCGTGGCGGGCGCCGGGATCTGCTGTGGAGAAGCTGCGATGACTGGAGAGATTGGATCGGTATGTTCAGGAGTAAGGAGATGGGTTTTGTTTTCTCTATTAGGATCATAACTGCTTCCGATAGTGGAGAAGAAAACCCGGCAAATTGAGGGAGGAAAAAAGCGTACAAACACAAAAATTTGGAGCAAACCCGCGGCAAAATCAGTTTTATGTGTTTCTCTTTTTCAGGCACAATAGAACTAGATTGATGGAAATCTGACAGGGTGGACCTATAAAGAAATAAATTAGTAGTAGTTTTATTTGGAATTCTATAAAGTTTTAATAATTTTGTACTCACCTTATCAATAAATTAGTTTAATCCATGTTAATGAAACAAAATCTTCCCCTCTATAACAAATAATAGCCTATTACATTTCATATACAATGTTATTTATAATGTGCGGAAAATAAAATTTTACGGAAAAGTATATGTATCTTTTTTATGTAATATGATGAATGAGAATGGAAGGAGGCAAAGAGTGATAATATCTTGTTATTCCTTACTGCAATGACAACGGCTGGCGACGCTCTCTAGGCACAACGGCATGTAGAGGATACTTGTCCATAAGTATGGGATGCACAATTAACTTCATATTGGCAGAAATTTTATTAATTTTCTAAAGAATTGAGAGGGTACTTTGACAATGAAATTTAAGTCAAAATATGCGAACCACAAGCAAGCTTCACTGAACTTGTGAAAATCATCTTCCATCGAATGCTACCTTTGTGTTTCGCACGTTTGTAGCCACGTGGCTTCTCTAGCTTACACGTAGGACGCTGAAGACATAACACTAACTTAAAAGGACCGGTGTCTAATAGAGACGGCTCTGGTTGGTTGTGAAAAGTATAGGAAGTAAAATAGTGATAAGATGTTTGGACTTGCACTTCAGGCTATTTATGAAGGTAGTCAGACTCGGATAAACCAATAGACGATAAACTAATTGAGATAGCATGGTAGAGCCAAATAACATAGAATTAAATTAATGGATGTGTTTACCATTTACTACGTTCGATCTAGAAAATATATAATGTTTTAGAAAAGTTTCTATTAAATTATTATAACTTTAAATAATATCAACGAAAATGATAAGTTTGTGCATATAGCAATGATACATGTACATTTGTTTTGAAAGTAATTTCTTAATCTCATAAACTTATTACATTTCTATAAATTTATATTTGGTTAAAGAATTGTGATCAAACTTCCATCTCAAAAACAGTAATGTAGAAGTAAATCTCATGTTACATATATAAACAAAATTAAAATTACCTTAATTTAATACTTACAAGTGGACCAACTTTTTTAAATTATGGCCTCTCATAGTTTTTAGACAAAGAAATACCGTGCTATTTTCATGCGCAATTTACATAAAAATACTTCCCGCCAATCTCGACTTTCCGTCTAGAGACTGCCGCCAAAATTTCACTTGTAACGAACCGGCTAATTTATCTCCACATCTTCAGTTCACGATATAATAAGACCCAACGCCCCCTACCCCATCACCTCCTTATTTCCAGGAGGAACCCAACATCCCACGACTCATCACCCGAGCAACCGAGGTCTGTGCTTCCCATCTGCTGGCTGCTGCAATCTCGTGTTATCAACTACTCAGATCCCGGCGACAAGAAAGGGGAGTCGGCTCGTCGCAGCCCCTACGGTGGCAGGTGGGCAGGGGAGAAAGGGGAGTTTCCGTCCGTGGAGCGGCATCGATCTCGTCAGGTGAGCCGCGTGAGCGATGTCGAGGGACTACAGACGCCGGCGGCTTCGGAGGAGGGGGCGAGAAGGAGTAAATTGCTCAGCCGCACATGCTTGCTCTCCCCAAAACTGGCCATCTATCTAGCCTGTCTCACCCATCCCTTTCTTCCTGGCATTTGCAGGATGCAAGATCGAGACACATCTGATTGCTGGAGAGTCCAAACACATCTGATCACTGCATCCTTCTTGTGTACGCATGGTGAGCACATCACAAGAACCCAAAGGAATCCTTTTTGTGGTTTGTGTACTGTCTCACTAAATTCTTCTTTAATAGGAGTGGATGGCTTGTTCTCTATCACACATATGCACATCATGTGTTTGATGAAAAGCTTCACTGTGTACTGTTGCATGCCAACTCCGTAAAAGCATAATTTTGTCCTTAGACAGATTATTGATGTTATCTTCACATCTCTCCATACTTTTTCTGATCACGCGAAATTGCAAAATTCTTATGCCAACATGATCATTCATAAAAAAAAAAACCTAAATCTGTGAATTAGTAGTGCTTGATTGCTTTCAGTTTCATGAACACATTGGGTGATCACCATCAACAGAACAACTTTTTATGCAGCTAGCCAGTATTTTCAAGGGGATTAAGTTGTTGACTCTTTCAAGCAGGCAGTATATATGGACCGATTTGTTCGATAAAATCCAGTTATGCCTGATCATTACTTAAAGGTCACAACTCACAACAGAGGGCCAAAAGAGCAAAACCAATATAATACAAGTTGACTTCTTATTGCAAACAAATGTCAACTTGTTTGATTAAAACACTAGCTTTGAACAATATTTTGGATCAGCATGTTGTGGTTTGTGCATGGAAGTTCAAAATAAGATGTGCTATGTCTAAACTTTGGGAACGAAATCTTAAGGTACTATTCTGCATGTCATCTATTTTCTTCCATGCCTTGTTAAGTAAATCAAACATATTATTGTCTAATGAAGTTCTGATACAAGAAACTAACACTGCAGCTTTAAGTGTAGAAAATGAGGCAAAGCAACTCTATATCACTATGTGTGCCTGCTTACGAGATTGTAAAGATGGAACCACAGGAGAAGAACTCACAGAGCACATCACTTGGTGCAAGGTAATTATGGCTGCAGCTTTCTCTGGTTAGTCATAATTATTCTATGGGTATTTTCCAACTTATTGGAGAAATGCTATATAGGAAAAGAAGGTCATAATTACTTTTTATTTTCCTTCACAGATGATTGATAGAAGTTGTACTGTCATTGGTAGGAGTAGTAAGAACTTTCAGAAGTGCATGCTCACATGCATATTGGGAAGTTCCTGCTGCAAAAATATATGATGTTGCAAAAATATTTGATGTTTAACTGTTGACATATCCAGCGCATATATAGAGTATTATATCTTTTTGTTCTATGGTGTGTGGCTCCAAAGTTTGATATGCTACCCAATGTATTATTGCCATTGTAGGAGTAGTAATCATTTATTCTTCTATATGGTGGTAGCAGTGGATACTGATATCCGATTTGTATATCTCAGTCAACTGTAGCTTTCAATGTTAAGAAATGTGCCGTTCGAACTATTTTCCTGCATTTTCAACAGAAAATTATTTTCCTGAGCACTGTGTTTTTCCAAAATCTTGTATTACACTTGCTGATACATTTAAAGAAAATACTACAGGCGTTCTACTGTAGTATGGAGGAAACTATTGTGGTGTGTAGGAAACTATTGTGGTGTGTAGGCACGTTTGGAGGAAGCATGGAAGCATGATGTGTACAGTCAATACTCCACAAACATGGCGTTAGATAGTTTGCTTTAGATGGACTTAAATACTAATGATTCTTGCTTCAATACATTATTTGATACTTTGATGCTACGTCGTCTTTTTTCCCCTCTGAAGCAGGTTTGCAAGAATATATTTAAGATGAATGGGACACTACCACACTGGGGTTGCAATGGTATCAAAGGTTAGTTCCACATTGTTTTTGGTTGACAGAACAGAGGAGAAAGAACATGAAGCTTAGTAATAAAATGATCTGTCCAAAAACCAATTTAAATTCCCCAGTTTCATCAGATATAAAGGATGAAACTATCAGATAATTATACTGTTGACAGGATCATTGATAATCTTGATGAACATTAGTACTCCTAATCTATTTTTCAGGTGGCAATTGGCCTCAGTTTAATGCTAGATGAATCTGTGAGCAACTTTTTTTTTTGCCTTTGAACTAGTTTAGTAAAGTGGTTACAGATCATCATTTTAAGGAAAATGACAATATGGCTATGTTGTTTTATGTATGGTCATAGTAGCATTTTATATGTTGAAGAATATTGTCAATATTATTTAATGCAATTGTGAAGGCTAATAATAAATTTCTTATGCAGATTCAGATGATCAGTGGCTGAATTCTGACAGTTGAATGCCCACTTCAAGATCTAAGAAAGAAGCGAAGGAATTTGCGAAGATGATATATGAATAGATGTATTGCACAATTATCTAGCAGCTTGCTGCTAAAATGTGTATTTTTTTCTTTTTAAAAGATATGCCTATAAATTTCTTTGTTACAAGATGTAAACAATAATTCTGTAAATTTCCTTATTGCAATGCAATATATTATGATCATTTCACTTCTTCACTTGTGATTATTTTCTCCTATTACGTATATATGGTCATGCCACTTCCATTTTTGAAGTGATAAAACTTCATGCAGTATTTTTTTCTAAATGTAGTAATTTTAGGTGAAATGCACTACCAATCCAAAAAGTAATTGTGTTGTAATATATACAATAAAATGTTACAAATATGTTACTTCAAGTAGAAAATGATGTTACCAACGGTGTTGGTAATGGTAGAAAATGGTGTTACAATGGTCTATGGCAACACCTAAATACATGTTACTATAGCCTAGTTGTAACACCTTTTCTTATATATAACAACGCATAGATGTGTTACAGTAGATTGCGCTACAGTAACATAGGCTATAGTAACAGTTCATAAATGTGTTACTGAATAACATTGTAACACATTTTTGGACATATAGTAACACAAAATGGTGTTACTAAAACCTTGTCCTGGCGTATGCTGCACTTGTGGGTGTGTCTTGTTGAGTACGGTGGTTGTACTCAGTCTTGCTCAATTTTTCCCAAACCCAGAAGAGGAGCTCCTGGATGATGAAGGCTTTGGTGTCTAGCTCGTGCCTGCCGTCAGGCGCTTGTGGTCGTCGCCCTAGTCTTCCGCTGTTTTCCATTGCCTTTCTGTGTGCTGGGCTCTCGTCGCCCATGTAATAATTAACTATTTACGCTTCCGCTTGTTAAACTCTGAATTGTATCAACTTTTGGTGTACCTTGCCTCCTGGGACAAGGAATAATACACGTATGTAAGGAACGCCCGTTAGGTTATTTCCGGTCGTGACAGTAATACCCTACTCCTGTGTGTGGAATTATGGATGAGGATTACAAGGGTTCCCCAACTTAGAAGAGCTTACTTCCCTTCTCTTCCTGGAGTTCGGGGTTTTCCGAGTGTCGTCCCTTTTCCCGGTGAGCAAGGTCCTCCTTTTATAGTTCAAGGGGATACCACATGCACCGTCTATACCTACCCCTCCATGGGAGGGGGACCCACCTAGCCTGGATCAGACCTCCATCCGTGCCTTCAACCGGAAGCAAGGTAGTTGTGCGTCTCTAGGTGGGACCCAGCGCCGCCCCCCGCCTGACACGGGGGACAGCCCTATCATTCGCTCTTAAATGGGCGATGACTGGTGACTGTCCTTCTCACGTGGAGAGGACTCCGATGACGCCCCGATGTGACGGGACATACCTACCTCCACTCCGCCGGAGACAAAGGCGACGTGAGGGCACGACCGCGCGTCAATCGGACGTGACCGGCGATAGGCCGATCACAGACTGGTCACACCCGATTTGACGTGGGCCAGTGGTGCGGCACCGCACGTTCATCCTTACCGCATTAAACATGGTGAGGGACGGTTGGGGCGCCGCGCATTGATGGCTGCTCAGCCACAGAGGTGGCCAAACGGGCCGGGCCAAACGGGCGGCCCGGGGCACGGCCGAACCTGTAGCAGGCACGGCCCGGCACGGCCTGCTACAGTAACGGGCCGTGCCGGCACGGCCCGAGTAGCCGTGCCGTGCTTGGGCCGCTGGCCGAGCCCGCGGGCCGGCACGGCACGGCACGGCTACTGTAGCGGCACGGCCCGGCACGGCCCGCGGCACGGCACGGCCCGTTTCGCCGGCGGCCCGTCAGGCCGAAAGCGCCACGTGGGCGGGCGGCGGTCGAATGGGAAGGCGCCACGTGGCACACTAACGGCTATTTGACCGTTCAAATTTGAAAATAACCGTTGGGAGGCTAAAAAATTCATAAAAATTTCGAAAAAATTCCAAAAAATCTCAAATTTCGCCCCGAACGGCCCGTGGGCCGCAGGCGTGCCGTGCCGGCACGGCACGGCCCGGCCATCCACGGGCCGTGCTTGGGCCGGCGGCTCGGCACGTGGGCCGGCACGGCACGGCCCGTTTCATCAGCCGTGCCTAACGGGCCGTGCCGAAACGGGCCGTGCCGGACCCGTGCCCGTGCCGGGCCGGGCCGTGCCGCCCGTTTGGACACCTATACTCAGCCATGCCTCTCTCTCCTCACGCTCCCCCCGCCACGCGGCAGTTGGGCGAGGGCCTCGGGCCGCCGCAGCGCGAGGGCCCGAGGGGCCTGACGCCGCACCCCGAGGGGCATGACCTGGCACCCCGAGGCCCCCCGGTCGCGCCTGCGACTCATGGGGCGTGGGGGCAGGGCCAGGCTGTAGAGCCACGTGTGAGGATGGGAAGGGAACTCCCCCACACTTTGCATACGCCCGGGCCCATATCTCTGACAGAATCAATCTCTTTATTGAATCCGCTTCGATCCCAATGTCGAACCTGGTTCATAATTTACCAAATTTGGTCATCAACAACGATGTCGACAGCGGGAAGCGGGCGAGGGCGACTACGACGGGAGGCACAGGCGGCTGCGGACGGGGTGCAGACGGCTAGTCGGGGAGGTGATGAACCCTGAGTTCCACTCGATACTCAAGGATGTTGTTGGCCCGATCTTTCGGTGAGTTCAGATAACCACGATTTGGGAGGAGCGTTGACGATCCGACTACAACCGTACGAGACGTTGTGTTGCACCTTAGCGATTGATATACCTCTCCGTGGGTTGTTGATCTTGCCGGTGCAAATCAACTCTATTCCTACAAGCAAATCGAAGAAACAAGCAAGAACAAGATAAAAGCAATCTGATGTTGCAAATAGGAATTGAATACAAATGATGAGTTGGAGTTCCGAAGAACAAGAAGACGGATGGTTTAGCTGACACGCGCGCTGCAAGCAAGTAGGAATGTCTAAACTTTAATCTAACAAAACCCTCGAAACTCTGAAGGGGTACCTAGCTACTTATAGGGGTGAGAGATGACCAAGAGGGTCCTAGGGTCGTGCTCCACCAGATTGGGGCGCACCCCACATGGGCCCCACTTGGGCCAAGGTCACAAATGAAGTTACAAGCCCATAAGCACATTATAATATGTGACGCAACACCTTGTTTCTTTGATTGCGGCCAAATGAGATGGGATTTAGAGATGAGGCTGAACCCATTGGAAAGAGGACTCCAAGAGCTTTCCATCAAGTACTCGCGGGCCGAAAACGGAGGTCGTATGTAGATTTGGCGGCCGTTTGAAGTCAGCAGTCTAGCAGGTGGCCGAATCGGATTCCAGCACTTGGAGGTCTTGAACTTGATCTCCTGTTGTTCATCCATGATGTAAGCAATGGTTGTATCCGTAGTAGCCATGGTCACATCAGGAGGCATGGACGACAGCTGCATATGGTCGGCACGGCCAGCGGAGGAGAGGCGTGGGCGATGGCTACATCTGGCCGGCATGGCCAGCGGATGGGCCGACGTGGCAGCGGCTGGCTAGTACGCCTGGAGGAGTGGTCGGAGGCTAGCACGGCGCAAGAAGGCGTGGCCGGCGGTGACGTAGGTCGGCACGGCATGAGGAGGAGCTGCCGATGGGTGCGGTGTGGTGTGGGGCACGCGGAGGCTAGCCGGCGGGGGGCGTCGGTGCAGTGGTCCCACATTTCGGCAAAGGTTTGACGGTGGTGGAGCATCGGTGTGTCAGCCGTGGATTTGCAGGTGGTGGTCGGTGGGTGAAAACCTAGTCTTGGCTCTTTTTGAGAGCTCGATGGACGGCGGCGGCGGTGTTTTATTCGCTCCTCTCCCTGGAGACATCGTCTAGGCAACCCTGGTTGAATCCTCCTAGACTTTTGGTGCAAGCTAGCTCTCTAGATGCATGTCCTCTCGTGTCAGCGCCCTAGCTTATGCAAGTTGACCATGTCAGAGGGCCTATGGGGGAGAGCGGTTCCATCCTTCTGTCTCACCCTTTTTCTCTCTCAATCCCAAAGAGGTGGCTAGAGTAGGGGTTTAATGTCAGATGTTAGGGATAGGTTTGGGCGACCTCGACTGTAGTTCCTTTGTTGGCCTAGCAGCGTCCGGTTTGGTGCTAGCCTTCTTCCCAATTTGTGTTTGGTGCTGTCGGTGCGTGGGAGGTGGAAATCTTTGTTTTTTTCCTGATTACGACCTCCCAAGGTTGTAATTTTGTAATTTTTTCCTACTATATCAATTTGAATTTCACACTGTCTGTGCAAGTCGTTCAAAAAAGTTCTGAAAAAAAATGCTACTCAATACATTCCTAATTGGTTCTCTGCTTTGGTGTGGCATTCGGATCACTGCAACGCTGGAGGTGTTGACTCCAGAGGTCAGTGTGGCTAGCGGAAGGAGGCAGCTTCTTGCCTTGACTGACCGGGTCGTTTCTTTGCCGTGAACTAGAGGGAAGCTTTCGTTTATCATAACTTTGTGATTGGGACGCCATCGTTATGTGTGGCCATTGGCCAAATGTGTTGTTGGTCGTTGCATTTTATGTGGTGTACTGGTGTGTGTGCTACTGCTGCATGAGCACGCCAGAGTTCATCCCGATAGTGATGGTCAAGTCTCCGGGAGGTTATATGGACCTGTTTTTGCTGAAAAGAAATGCCACGATTTGGACAGCCTAGTAGTGCCTGTTGTTACCGCTGGGAGCTGTAATTCAAATATCCAATATATTTATGTCTGACTAACAAATTCCATGTACACACCCTGTTTATGTTTGTCTGACCGCAGGAGGAAAGCATAGCACGCGCAGCGGCACAGCTACAGAGCTGCAAGCCTCCACTAATCAAATGAACCAAACAAACAGTATATCAGTATGCTGATGCCTTGAGATGTGATGTCACCTTTTGATCTATTTTATGTATCTATGGTATCTACAATCGCTGCGTTTTGATGATATAAGTTCACCTGAGGTCCCTGAACTTAACAACGATATTTTTTGAGGTCTTTTAACCACAAAACCAGAAATGTGCACCCTAAACTCACACAAACCATGCACTCAACGTTCTATGGCAATATATATGGGTAGTTTCGCTGACGTGGCATCCTAGTCAGAAAAAAATAAAAAAAAATACATGGGGCCCACATGTCAGTTGCACATTCAGGAGCAGACGGGCAGATGCGGGCGTGGTAGCCGACGGCGGAGCGGGTGCGGCGGCGCGCGGGGAAGAAGCGGGAGAGGGGGAGAAAGGCCGCCGGGACGGCGGGAGCGGCGGGTGGGGCGGCGAGTGAGAGTGGCAGGCGGAGCGGCAAGCAAGAGCGGCGAGCGAGAGCAGCAATAGAGTTACGGGCGAGCGAAGCTAGCCATGGGCGGCGGGCAAGAGCAACGGCGCTCGTCATGCTCTAGATCTTCACCACCGGCGTCGTCGTCGTGCTGGTCAACCTCCTCCATGAGCGCGACAGGCGGAGTAGCGGTGGGCGAGTACAGAGCGGGGGGCCTGGTCGACGAGCGTGAGCAGCCCGTCACCGAGCTCGCCCGCCTCCACTGTCGTCGGCCGTCGATACCTCTCTCTCCCCCTTTCCTTGTCGTCGTCCCCAGCACACCGAGTTACGTCGGGGGCGAGCTCGCACGTAAGTCAGACGAGCTCGGACGGGGTCGCCGGCCACCTCCCCCTCCCTCCCAAATTGCTCCGCCCGCCACCCGTGGACCGCTGCCACGCTCGCTTGCCGCTGTCGGCTCTCCGCTCGCTGCACGCATCGCGCTCGCCCATTGCCGCTCCGCCCGCCGACGACCTCCCTTACTGAAGAAGAGAAGAGCGAAGAGAGGAAAGAGAATAGAAGGAGAAGAAAAGAGAATGTGCAGCTGACAATGTGGGCCCCACGTACTTTTTTTATTTTATTTTGCTGAGTAGGATGCCACGTTGCTAAACAACCCATATATACTGCCATAGGATCTTGAGTGCACGGTTTGTGTGAGTTTAGGGGTATTGATTTTGTGGTTAAAGGACCTAAAAAATCTCCCTGTTAAGTTGAGGACCACCGGTGAACTTATTCCTAGAAGGCTAGATGAAGGCTCGTGGTAATGACCGGTTAAGCTCTTGGGCCGAATCCTTTTGTAAGAGGAAAAAGTACACTGAAGGTCCCTCAACTTGTCATCGGGATAAAAAACATCCTCAAACCGCAAAACCAGATATGCGGGATCCCTCAATTATACAAAACCGGTCACCCGAGATCCCTCGGTGGTTTTCAACCCGGTTTTGTCCGACGTGGCGGCTGAGTCAGCGTGGAACCCACATGGGCCCCACATGTCAGCGGGCCACGTCATCTCCCTCTCCTCTCCTCTCTCTCTCGCTCTTCTCGTTTGGGATGGCAGCTGGGGAGGACGTCGGCGGGCTGCTGCCTTCGGCGGGGCAAGGTGGGAGAGGACGAGGGCGTCGCCGGCGGCCGGTGACGGGCGACACGATGGCGGCGGCTGGCGACTGGTGACGCGCCGACGACGCCGCGGTGGCGGAGGATGCACCGGTCACCGGTGATAGCGCGGCGGAGTATGTCGCTGACCCTGAAATCGAGGGCCGGGAGCTCGTGGGGCAGATGCGCCCAGCTCCTGGAGAGCATGCCGGTGGCAAGTGCCGTGCGGGTGTAGAGGCGGCGGAGGACGAGGAGGAGCAGGTCGCCGGGGAGTGCGCTGAGGCGGTCGTCGCCGCAGGCCTCCCGCGGCCGCCGGCCTCTCGGTCTCAAGCTCATCCTGGCCATGGTAGATGTGCAGGATACAAAGCTCGATGATATGCAGCTAGGCAGCTATGGAGGTAAAGGATACTGGTTCATCAGGGACATCTTCCCCAACCTGCACCAAAACCAAAATCACAACCAAATAAACCAATCCATGTCAGGAGTCAGGCAAAAATCAAACAAGCACCATGAAATCAAGCTGACAGAAGCATAGCTAGAGCGATTCGAATCAAGCTAAGATGAAACAGCTAGGCCTGCAGTAGCCAAGGATGAGCTAGTGTAGTGTGCTGACCCGCTGTCGCCTAGGACGATGACCTTGAGCAGCGTCCGCCTCCGTGACGTCGCCATGGCCAGCAACAGCCGATCTACGCTCGCTCCCTCCGCTGCCGCCGCCATCTACGCTCGCTTCCTCACGCGCCTCCCCGCCGCCGCCGATCCCAATGCCGCGGTGGTCAACCCCGCCGCGGTGCTCGCCCTCTCCGCCGCCGACCTCCGCGCCATCGGCGTCTCTGCCCGCAAGGCGGCCTACCTCCACGACCTCGCCGGCAGGTTCGCGGCCGGGGAGCTCTCGGAGTCCGCCGTGGCCGCAACGGACGAGGCGGCGCCAGCGCCAAGGTGAAGAGCGTCGGCGTGTGGACGGTCCACATGTGGCTCGTCGCCCGCGCCTGGCTCGTCGTTGCGCCGGGTCAAGCTGGCCGCGGACAAGAACAGCCTCGCCGCCGCGGACGCCTTGCTCCCCTCGCCGGCCGCCATGTCGCCGGTTGGGGAAGGACTTGATGGCGACGTCGCGGCCGGTGAGGAGGTCGCCGCCGGACTCCCCGGCCCCCTTGCTTTCTCCTCACTCGACGGCGGCCCACCTCCGTGCGTGCGGCCTCTGCAACGGCGGGCGTCGCCAGTCGCCAGCCGACGCCGTTGTCCCCCGCTGCCTACCCAAACGAGAAGAGTGAGAGAGAGAGAGAGAGGAGAAAGGGAGAGGAGAGGGTGATGACGTGGCCCGCTGACATGTGGGGCCCACGTGGGTCCCACGCTGACTCAGCCGTCACGTCGGACAAAACCGGGATGAAAACCACCGAGGGACCTCGGGTGACCGGTTTTGTATAGTTGAGAGATCCCGCATATCTGGTTTTGCGGTTTGAGGATGTTTTCGTATCCCGATGACAAGTTGAGGAACCTTCGGTGTACTTTTTCCATCCCCTTTCCTCCCCCTCTTGCCACGAACCCTTCGCCGTCGCCGGCGATCCCACCGACTCCCGGCCACCTCTGCTTCCCCGGCGATGTCTCTGCTTTGCGCTCCGCCGTCAATGCGCGTTGCCCGGGCTATGCGTCGCCTTCTCCCTGTGTCCTTGTGCGACCCGAGCCGCAAATCCAGGCCCCAGAGCCGCAGGATTGACAGAACTCAGGGAGATCTCCTGATCCGGTGGTTGTTCGGTTCGCTGCCCCCTCCTTGCATTGATAAAGGTAGCCCGTTTCCTCTGCTTTTGATTATTTTTCCTAAGTTTTTATTAAAGTGTACTTATTCACTAGTCGAGTCCATGCCCATTCATCTCTTCACATTGCAAATTCGTAGCTCCTCGATTGCTTGCCCAGCAGCATCCTGTTTGATGTGAGATTTCCATCAGATAGATAGGCGGGCCCTGACTTTTTGAATGGGATGGATAGGAATGTGACCAAGCCAACTTAACTTATTATACTTCTTAGTTCAGTGAGTAATTTAGGATATGAATCTACTTCTTTATTCAGTGACGAATTCAGGGTATGAATGTTACCCTAGTCAGCCGTTCGCACGGACAAACAGACAAAAATAATACTCTTTGCTTCGATATTTTATATTAGTTCTGCATGGGAAAAATTGCCATAATTCAATTTCCTTGCAGGATTTTGTTGCAAACCACTAGTTATGGACCCATGAAACGGACGAGGAGGGCATCTTACTGAAATAGTGCAACGAGGAGTACTCTGCACACGGTGGTTGGATGGAGATATATCATAGCAACAACTGAACAAGGTAATCACATCAACTGATGTGTTTCTTATTTCTTTTATTACATGGTAATAAAGAGCGATGATTCATACCTCATACAGATAATCAATGTGCAGTCAAGGTGCATATTATGCAATTTCTAGGCATTACTATTTCAACACGTCAACTAAGCATAACTCCCATAACATTACTAGTATGATTTATGGCACAGCATGGCTTTCATATGAAACAAATGGCTTAGGGGGCACCTGTATATTCTGCAACCTTCCTGTTAGCATGTTTACAACCTTCGTCATCGAGGGACGGTTTCTTGGGTTCCACTGAATGCACCAAAGTGCCACGAGGGCCATCTGTCTAACCTTCAGTCTATCTTCTTCTGTCATTTCCCCACTAAGTACAAAGTCCTGCCCAGTAATTACTTTCTCATAGATCCACTCCAGAAAGTAGACCTCATTCTGGTCCTCAATACTTGGGTCTGAGTTCCTCCTTCCACTAACCATTTCTAACACAAGCATGCCAAAACTGTATACGTCTGACTTGTAAGATATCTCCCCAAAGTTCCTAGAATATAGCTCTGGTGCAATGTAGCCCATTGTGCCTCTTGCTTTGGTCAAGGTAACAATGCTTTGGTCCCTAGCACACAGCTTTGCAAGACCAAAGTCTGAAATCTTCAGATTGAAGTTATAGTCCAGCAAGATATTATGAGGCTTGATATCAAAATGGAGGATTCGCTGGTTGCATCCTTGATGCAGGTACTCCATTCCTCGGGCAATGCCTAAGGCAATATCTAACATCTTTTTTGGTGCCAGGAGTTCTTGAGAAGTATTAGGGTCATGAAAGAATATGTATTTCTCCAATGATTCATTAGGCATGAATTCATAGATAAGAATGTGTCGTGTTCCTTCAGAGCAGAATCCCAGAAGGCGGACAATGTTTACACTTCCAAATCCACCCTGACCTAATTGTTCCTTGAAGCATCTCGTTATCTTCTTGACATCAGAGAAACTGTACCTTGTGGGCTTCGATGTGCCATATGTCCTGAGGAACATTTCAACCTTCAAATGTACCTCTTCATCATACCTTGACTTCAGTGAAAGATAGAGTGCTGTGGCCATGATGAACGAAAGAACAACAAATGCGGCTACCAATGATGTAGCTGAATTAACAGAGAAGGGGAAATTAGCACATTGCATTAGGATTGAAAGTTGTGGCTAGTAATCAACTGATTGTGATTGTCTGATGGGTACTGTAAGAGCAGGTGGTGTATTTTTTAGCAGAAGAATGCTGAGTCAGAAGACTCAGAATAGCTAGCAATAAGAATTTATATGTACTGATAACATTGTTTCTTTTCTCTTTTGAATAGAAAGGTAGGTTTGAGTACTGCAGTACCTGAAATGACTTCCACATGCGAACCTGCAAGTATGAACGAAGATAATAAGTTCTGGTTGGTGGTTTTAACAGATAATGGATAATTACATCTTGAAAATAAAAACAGTGCAATCCAACACAATGTATCAGCGAACATGGCCCTGGTGGGGTAGGATAGAGTTTTGGCTCTAAATTTTTATGCACCATGATTATATGAATATATTTGCAATAGTGAAATTTTCCTTACATCTTATTTTGCAGTATCATCATAAGACAGTTCTGTGTCCTCTCCTTGGCATCGATGAAGGTAATTCCTTTGCTCTGCTTTTGAATTTTTTTTGGGTGAACTCTACTTATTCCCATGCCCATCTATAGATTCAGTTTAGGGTTGTAGTAGCAAACTCAGACCCATGCGCATCTGTAGATTCAGTTTCAATTTAGGATTGTAGTAGTAAATAAGGAACAACATGCCATAGCTAATCGCCTGCCTTACAGGCTTCTATTATGCGATCCCACCTGGTATTGATGCACTGAATGAAATGCAAAGGAATTTTCAAACGCATTGTACAGCCTATGAGGGGTCCAGTGTTTGAGGCTACATAATATGAATGATAAAGATAAATCAAGGCTATCACAGAACACAGAATAAGGTAATTATCAAGTCATTGTCTTTGAGCACAATTCTGTATGTGCTATTCATTTTACAAGTAAGGTGCATGCTAGCTAGTACTCAGGATCACTGAGCAATACGTAGGCTATCTTTCAAACATGTGCCAACTGGGGGATGGAAGAAGTATCCTCTTCTGGGAGGATTGCTGGATGCAGGAGGGAGGTATACGAGCCATTGCGCCTTCCATCTTCGAACATGTTCCTGTTCGAATCCGCAAACGCAGGACGGTCGCGGAAGCACTGCTCAATAAAGCATGGATCAGAGACATCAGCGGGGCACTTGGAGTTCAGGCAATCCGAGAATACCTCAAGCTCTGGTCACTTCTGCAAAATGCTGGTTGCAATCCCTCTGAGCAAGATGTGATCTGTTGGAAATGGGACAGCTCAGGACAATACTCCTCCAAGTCGGCATACAGAGCATTATTTCTAGGTCGTGTTCCATTTCAATCAGCACCGATATGGAAATCTCTAGCGCCGCCCAGATGCTGATTCTTTCTTTGGCTGGTCGTATTGGACAGATGCTGGACAGCGGATCGACTACGTCGTCGTGGCCTACCACATCCTGACAGATGCGTACTTTGTGATCAACACGACGAGAGTATTGATCACATTCTTGTTGGCTTGACAGATGCGTACTTTGTGATCAACACGACGAGAGTATTGATCACATTCTTGTTGGCTGCCCAGAATCCAGACAACTTTGGTGGTGGGTGTTAAGGGCAATTGGGCACCCTGAGTGTCTGCCGGTGGATGAACCATCATTCTACCAATGGCTCTGCAGCAGTCGAATAAGAATTTGAGAGCATCTTCGGCGGGGCTTTGACACGGTAGTCACGCTAGTGGCATGGACAATTTGGAAAGAAAGAAACGGCCGGATATTCAATCAGCAACAAAGGACCTGGGTGGACATCGTGAAGGGAATGGCAGCAGAGGCCACGCTATGGCGTCAAGCAAACCAAGCCATCCCAATCTTTAGGAGGGAATTTGGTAGCCAAAACAGACCGCGAGACGTACACCTTTGATTTCCTGCTTGTATCCTGTCTCAGTCCCCTGCTGCTTTGTGTTTGTCTGTAAATAACTTTTATTCCTCTTAATACAAAAATGCGCTCCTCGCGTATTCCCAAAAAAAAAAACATGTGCCAACCGTGGTGATATCTTCATTTTTTTATGGTATAGATTCGCTTGCAGATGAGACAAATGGTTTAGGAGGCATCTGCAGATCCTGCAACCTTCCTGTTAGCATGTTAACCACCTGGGTCGTTGATGGCCTGTTTTTGGGGTTCCACTGAATGCACCATAGTGCCACAATTGCCAGTTTCCTCACTTTGTATTTTTCATCCTGTGTCATTTCCGTACCAATCAATAAGTTCTGCCCAGTGAATACTTTCTCATAAATCCATTCTAGAAAATAAACTTCATGTTGGTTATCAATACCTGGGTCCAGATTCCTTCTTCCACTCACCATTTCTAAAACCAACATACCGAAACTGTATACATCTGACTTGTAAGATATCACCCCAAAGTTCCGAGAATACAGTTCTGGTGCAATGTAGCCCATTGTGCCTCTTGCTGCAGTCAGTGTGACAATGCTTTGATCCCTTGCACACAGTTTCGCAAGTCCAAAATCTGAAATCTTTGGATTGAAGCTGTAATCTAGCAAAATGTTCTGAGGCTTGATATCGAAATGTAGAATGCGTTGATTGCACCCTTGATGTAGGTACTCCATTCCTCGGGCAATGCCTAAAGAGATATCTAGCATCTTGTCAGGCACTAGGAATTCCCGTGACACGTTAGGACCTTGTGAGAATATGTATTTCTCCAATGAGTCGTTTGGCATGAATTCATAAATTAAAGTGCGTCTTGTTCCTTCTGAGCAAAAACCCAAAAGACGAAGCACATTGGCATGGTGGATTCTTCCAATGGTTGCAACTTCATTGATGAATTCCTGCCCGTCGCCTCTGGAATTTTCTAGCATCTTAACTGCCACGGGCACTCCATTTGGTAGCTCACCCTTGTATACATTTCCATACCCACCGTGGCCTATCTTTTCCCTGAACCGTCTTGTAATCTTCTTAACTTCAGAGAAACTATACCTTGTGGGTTTCGATGTGCCATATGTCTTGAGAAACATTTCGACCTTCAAATGTATCTCTTCATTATATCTTGTCTTTAGTGAAAGATAGATTGTTGTGCCCACCATCAGCAAAAGAACAACTAGTGTGGCTGCTGAGGATGTAGCTGTGTAAAAGTAAATGAAATTAGTTTGTTCCATTAGGATAAGCAAGGTGTGAGCTAATATCTGCTTTTTGAAACAAAAAGAAAAAGGAACAAAGCAACTCTTATTGGAACAAGAGTACACAAAATCTTGGTTGCTGACAGGCGAGAATTTGAAGAACAGGGAATATCTGCATTACCTGCAATGAGGATGACTTGTGAACCTGAAGGAAGGAAGAAAAAAAAATAGTTTACATCAAAGTTTAGTAATAACAAAGATAAGGGAAAACAACTTTCTATAACTTTGTTAGGAACCTCTAATTCATAATG
The DNA here is from genome assembly GCF_034140825.1 of Oryza sativa Japonica Group. Lineage (NCBI taxonomy): Eukaryota > Viridiplantae > Streptophyta > Magnoliopsida > Poales > Poaceae > Oryza > Oryza sativa. The sequence goes on along the minus strand of NC_089035.1, from coordinate 798,114 downwards.
GTTAGATCAGTTTTGTGTCAGTCAGCACTACTGTATTAGCACCCAAGGGTCTAAGTCGGTAAGTCCAATTTTGATGAGTAAGAAGAGTGGCATCCCAAATTAGTATGATAGTATTTAGCATGAAATGACCTTGGTTAGAGTGATCTGCATTAATTCCAGTGCTCTAAAATACGCAAGTCAAGATAACTAAAAACCTGGAGATGGAGAGAAAGTTTGGTTTATTTATTTATTTATTGAGGAAGGTCCAATTTGGCATGTCCTTCCACTGGTTTGGTTCATTTTTTCGTACTAGTTATTAGAACTTTTCCAAGACGATTACAGTTTTCATCAAGGTCTTCCTTTAGGTAAAAATCCTGTAGGAATTGTTTAAAAAAAGCTTGATAATTATGAATTCCATAACATAATTATTAATACAATAAATAGAAGAAATAACTTGTAGAATTCCCTTGTGAAAAAAAAATATGAGATGAAGGATACCTTGATGCTGGCAGAATGCCTGGCCCCTTTGTGAACTAAATCCGCAGTGATGACCATTCCACTCACACCCCTGACAAGCATTGGTAATCTTGTTAAGGTGCCAAGTAAATGCTGTTTCACCAAAGTTGATGACTTTATTTGCCTTTTCTTTTAAGTTTGAGATGTCGAGGTATTGATTTTCATTTGGACCATTTCTATCATAATTGTAGGGTATTGGGATGCCTTTCGCAACCACTGTGCAGTCCGGTGGAAGAGCAGACATGTATGTTCGAGGAGGCACCAAATACCATAACTGGCTTCCATGACTACTTAGGTTGAGGCAAGATCTTGGGCCAACAATACCATCTTGATTTGTTGCTATGGAATCTTTTGAACACCCTACTATGGTTGCACCATCTTTCTTTTGAGGTTCGTACACGGCAGTTGATACATTTGTTGAAGCGAGCTTCTGAAGTGGGCAATTTGATGATGATTCCACAAGGAGGATGGCATTTATGACACGGTACCTGTAATATATTGCGGTCACTTTGCAGGAGCCTAAGACAGGGTGATCCAGGATTGTATCATGCCCAGAGCATGACAACTGCATGCCAGGCATGCCACATGATGGATCGTGGGTTGAAAGCCTGAAGGGGAACCGTATATCTGGTCCATGTTTGCTGCACCGCTGTGATGAACAACTCTTTAAGAAGCCTTCTTCATCCCATGCTTTCGTGGAATAGGGTTCATAGTTGAGAAGAGAGAGCAGCAACACTGTGAAAAGAAGTTTAGGGAAATCATTGTAATGTTATGGAGATGAAGGTGTGAAGGGAAGGCTGTGAGTATAAGACATGATCACCTATTTGCTTCAACCTCTGGAGGATTGGTATCGTTCTTGTCATAATGTCTGCCTTTTGAGCATGGATTCTAGCTTCCAATGGAACTCCTGCTGTGATCTAGACTTGTAGCGCTTGGAAAGTTCTGTAGTTGTTTTTTTGCCAATGACAGCTGTACTGTGATCCTTATTTTGACTATTCTTGTCTCAACTCAGGGATGTCCTATTTTCTTCAGTCATACTACTATTCTCACTAATTTGTATAACTAACCTCATGAAACATGTATCTTCTACAGAAATAAACTCTTGTAAAGTTGGCAAGCTATATCATCATATAAAGAAGACTGAGGTTGTGGACTTGTCTAAGTCCAATGGGAACTTGCTGGCTTGCTGCAGTCAAGTCGTCTTCAGCAATAGTCAATTGAAACACTACGGAAATACTGCCGGCCGGGGTAAGTAGTTTATATGCAAATGTGCTTTCGGTTCTGCCTGTTGAAATTCTTCCCGTTCTAATCCGCAGTCAGTAGAAATCATGGGCAGTCTGCACTTGTATTCTGCAGTCGGTGCTAAAAACAAACATTTTTATGATCTATATATTTTTCGCTGGGCTGGCAAAGGAAACGCCGGCCAAATCTATTAAGATTGAGAGAAAACCAGTACAGGTGTCCTTGTTAGGCAGGAGTTTGTTAGTATATTCGGTTTGTCTGAAGTTCTTATGGTCGCTAATCGTTTGCTTGCTGTTTGATAGACAAGAACATGACAACGTGTGTACCCGCTTTGAGCTCCGCGCTGTTATTCTGGAGCCCATTTTTCTTGTTTACAAATATTAATTGCATTTCCTGCCTCGGTTTCAGAAAAGAAAAGTTAGCCTGACATTGTAGGTTGTCTAGACCAATAATGCACAGGTCAGTGCATTTGACTTACTGGAAGAAGTTAAAGATCAAATCAAAACTGTACTGCGATTAAGAATTGGATTACTCCAGTCAACATCTGAATGTAGGTCAGTGCAGTACTTAGCAGGTAATCACCCGCGTCAACTAGCTTTGCTAATCAACTTGGTAACTTGGGCGGCAGCTAGAGCTAGCTAGTCGAACAGTAACTGTCTGTGTCTGGCTGTCTGCCATGGCGGTGGCTGGTGCATTTCGTCGTTCTACTTCCACTGCCCTGCAGGCGCTAACTGCCTTGTCTGTGCTTGCAGCTCTCCTTCAAGTTGAAGGGCAGATGTACGGGCCCGAGGAGGCAGCGCAGACAGCGCAGTGTCCTCCCTTCTCCTGGGGCCATCTCAAGAACGTTTCCCCTCCGTTCCGCCGGCACGGCGATCCACCTGATTGCGGCTATAAATCTCACGAGCTGGTTTGCAGCGACACCAAGGCCACAATTCGCATCAACAATGCAACATACTACGTGACTCGCATTATCCATTGGAGCCTTTTCGTCGTCGTTGACACAGACTTGCTGAATTCACATAACAGCAGCTGCCCTCTTCCGCGGCGGCAGCATCAACCTCCACACGAGCGCATATCCATGGCCCCTACCAGTGACGGAGTCCAAGTAATTGAACTGGCCCCTTTTACAAATAGGTGGGCTGCATTTGTGAATTGTTCCAAGGAGATAACGAGGAATGTCAGGTACAAACCCGTCGCTTGCCTGAGCACCAGCCATTCCTTCGTCTACGTGCTGACTGGCTCGGAGTCAGAAACTGTTTATGTTGAGAGCCTAGAGCCTTCTTGTGGGTACCTGGGCATGACACCTCTGGATGACAGGGGAGCGTCTATCAATGCAAGCTTAAGCTATGCTGATGTCCTGAAATACATGAGGAAAGGGTTTGCCATTGGAATTTCTTCTTCATCAGGGACATATCACTTTGATTTTAGAGCATGCCTGGCAGAGTCCGTTAGGTAAGGTATTTTCATCCCATTTGTACCAACAAAACCTTGTGAGGACCTTAATTTTATTTCCGTTTTCACCATGGCATTGTCCTGCAGCATATTTCGTCAAACAATGGTGCCATCGTCTGATATATACATCAAAAATCGACTTCTAGCAATCCTTTTAGCGTATGGGCCTTTCTGGCAGTGCATAATGGCTCCAGTTAAATTGCCTCGTGTTGCATACGAGTTTGCAATTTACGGAACAGGACCAGCCATGTCCATTCTGACTTGGATTGCAGGTACTTCAGGATCCTATTATATTCAAAGGTTAAACCAATCCTAAACAACCCTACAAACTTGTTTTTATGTAGTACTATGCAGGTTCCTGTTGGCGCCGCTTGTTGTATTAACCTTCCTTTCCCACAAATACTGGAAAGCAAGGATCACAATCGATGCAGTTGAGAAGTTCCTCCGAATGCAAGAGATGCTCAGCCCAATGAGGTATGGCTACACAGACATCATTGCAATCACAAGCCATTTCAGAGACAGGCTAGGCCAAGGAAGCTATGGGACTGTGTATAAAGGCGTATTGCTCCCGGGCAATATCCATGTTGCCGTCAAGATGCTAAATGGCAACTCCAACTGCAACGGAGAAGAGTTCATCAGTGAGGTCTCTACCATTGGCCGGATCCACCATGTCAATGTGGTGCGCCTGGTAGGGTTCTGCTCTGAAGAAATGAGAAGAGCGCTTGTCTACGAGTACATGCCTCGGGGTTCTCTTGACAAGTACATCTTCTCATCCGACAAGAGTTTCTCCAGGGATAAGCTAAATGAAATCGCGTTGGGCATAGCCAGAGGAATCAACTACCTGCATCAGGGGTGTGATCTGCAGATTCTACACTTTGACATCAAGCCACACAACATCCTTCTAGACAAGAACTTTGTTCCAAAAGTTGCAGATTTTGGTCTCGCAAGGCTATACCCAAGGGACAAGAGCTTTGTGCCGGTGAGCGCTGCACGAGGAACAGTAGGTTACATTGCCCCTGAGATGATCTCTCGGAGCTTTGGTGTTATATCAAGCAAGTCCGACGTTTACAGCTTCGGGATGCTACTATTGGAGATGGCCGGAGGAAGAAGGAATGCTGATCCGAATGCAGAGAATTCAAGCCAGGCATACTATCCATCACGAGTGTACCGTCAGCTGACCCGACAAGAAACAGGTGAGATCACCGCTGCCGCCGACATGCATGAGTTGGAGAAGAAGCTCTGCATCGTTGGATTGTGGTGCATCCAGATGAGGTCTTGTGACCGACCGATGATGAGCGAGGTGATAGAGATGCTTGAAGGTGGTGTTGATTGTTTGCAAATTCCTCCTAGGCCATTCTTCTGTGACGATGACTACATCCCGGCAATGGAGTCGCTGTATCTGTCCTCCGAGCTGGAGCTGGCTGCCATCTCCGAGGAGAAAGACGAGGAGAGTATCACTGAGTTGAATTAGCTAGTGGAGTACGTAGCAAGTATAGTGTGTCTATGTCTTTTCGTGAGCAGGTTGTGCTCAAGCCTGTGATGATTGTAGACAGTCACACAGATGCAGTTTCTATGCTCCTATTCCTATATTCCTGTAGAATGCGTATATGTGGGCTTGTACGATTTATTATCCTGTGCTTCATCTGTATGAATGCATGCAAAAATCGAGCTAAGCTAGTGTTCTGTGTTGGTCGGCACTGTTGCTATGTTCTTTCCTACGTGACTGACTAGCGATTCCCGATTCCGATTCATATTTTGCTTTTCCATATGCTTATTTGTATGATTTATTACAGCAATTAGAAAAATAATTTGTAGGTAAAAAAAATTATATACGTGTTCTTAGCGATTTAAAAGTAAATTCTATAAAATAAACTTTCGTGAAAAAACCACGAAATCTACTTCAAAGTTAAGTTTTTAAAATTTAAAATTTGGCTTTGTATAAGCACAATGCAGCCTAGTTGTTGCCGTGACCTGAGTAACACCCCAAGATCCTGAGTTCAAATCTCTATAGAAGCGAATTTCAGATTGGGTTATTTGAGAGCTAAATTTCTAATGTAAAAAGGCTACATATATCAGGTTGGATATAGAGGCCGGGTAAAGGTACATTTCTCTAAAAAAAAAACAAATGGTCGATTTACATGGAATTTTCCACGAGCAGAAAGAAGACAGGCCTCCCGCAGGTCATTTTTGGCCCAAATGCAAATAAAGGCCCATTAGCGGCAGGAGCTTTAGGGCCGGCCCCATTACTAGCCCTAGGCCGAGCTTAGTTTCTGGTTGCAAACCGTACGGAATCCCCTTTCCTCCCTCTCTTGCCACGAACCCTTCGCCGTCGCCGGCGATCCCACCGACTCCCAGCCGCCTCTGCTTCCCCGGCGATGTCTCTGCTTTGCGCTCCGCCGTCAATGCGCGTTGCCCGGGCTATGCGTCGCCTTCTCCCTGCGTCCTTGTGAGACCCGAGCCGCAAATCCAGGCCCCAAGCGGGATGCCACGCCGAGCCGCAGGATTGACAGAACTCGGGGAGGTCTCCTGATCCGGTGGTTGTTCGGTTCGCTGCCCCCTCCTTGCATTGATAAAGGTAGCCCGTTTCCTCTGCTTTTGATTATTTTTCCTAAGTTTTTATTAAAGTGTACTTATTCACTAGTCGAGTCCATGCCCATTCATCTCTTCACATTGCAAATTCGTAGCTCCTCGATTGCTTGCCCAGCAGCATCCTGTTTGCTGTGAGATTTCCATCAGATAGATAGGCGGGCCCTGACTTTTTGAATGGGATGGATAGGAATGTGACCAAGCCAACTTAACTTATTATACTTCTTAGTTCAGTGAGGAATTTAGGATATGAATCTACTTCTTTATTCAGTGACGAATTCAGGGTATGAATGTTACCCTAGTCGGCCGTTCGCACGGACAAACAGACAAAAATAATACTCTTTGCTTCGATATTTTATATTTGTGCTGCATGGGAAAAATTGCCATAATTCAATTTCCTTGCAGGATTTTCTTGCAAGCCACTAGATATGGACCCATGAAACGGACGAGGACGGCATCTTACTGAAATAGTACAGCGAGGAGTACTCTGCACACCGTGGTTGGATGGAGATATACATCGCAACAACTGAACAAGGTAATCACATCAACTGATGTGTTTCTTATTACTTTTAATACATGGTAATAAAGAGCGACGATTCATACTTCATACAGTTAATCAGCATTACTATGCAGCACGTCAACTAAGTATAACTCCCATAACATTACTATGATTTATGGCACAACATGGCTTTCATATGAAACAAATGGCTTAGGGGGCACCTCTATATTCTGCAACCTTCCAGTTAGCATGTTTACAACCTTCGTCATTGTGGGACGGTTTCTTGGGTTCCACTGAATGCACCACAGTGCCACGAGGGCCATCTGTCTAACCTTCAGTCTACTTCTTCTGTCATTTCCCTACTAAGTACAAAGTCCTGCTCAGTAATTACTTTCTCATAGATCCACTCTGGAAAGTAGACCTCATTTTGGTTCTCAATACTCGGGTCTGAGTTTCTCCTTCCACTCACCATTTCTAACACAAGCATGCCAAAACTATATACATCTGACTTGTAAGATATCTCCCCAAAGTTCCTAGAATATAGCTCTGGTGCAATGTAGCCCATCGTGCCTCTTGCTTTGGTCAAGGTAACAATGCTTTGGTCCCTTGCACACAGCTTTGCAAGACCAAAGTCTGAAATCTTCGGATTGAAGTTATAGTCAAGCAATATATTATTAGGCTTGATATCAAAATGGAGGATGCGTTGGTTGCATCCTTGATGAAGATACTCCATTCCTCGGGCAATGCCTAAGGCAACATCTAACATCTTTTTTGGTGCTAGGAGTTCTTGAGAAGTATTAGGGTCATGCAAGAATATGCATTTCTCCAATGATTCATTAGGCATGAATTCATAGATAAGAATGTGCCGTGTTCCTTCAGAGCAGAATCCCAGAAGGCGGGCAATGTTTATATGATGAATTTGTCCAATTGTTGCTACTTCATTGATGAACTCTTCTCCATTTCCTGTAGAGTGTTCTATCATTTTAACTGCCACAGGCACTCCGTTTGGTAGTCGTCCTTTGTATACACTTCCAAATCCACCCTGACCTAATTGTTCCTTGAAGCGTCTCGTTATCTTCTTAACATCAGAGAAACTGTACCTTGTGGGCTTCGATGTGCCATATGTCCTGAGGAACATTTCAACCTTCAAATGTACCTCTTCATCATACCTTGACTTCAGTGAAAGATAGAGTGCTGTGGCCATGATGAACGAAAAAACAACAAATGCGGCTACCGATGATGTAGCTGAATTAACAGAGAAGGGGAAATTAGCACATTGCATTAGGATCGAAAGTTGTGGCTAGTAATCAACTGATTGTGATTGCCTGATGGGTACTGTAAGAGCAGGTGGTGTCTTTTTTAGCAGAAGAATGCTGAGTCAGAAGACTCAGAACTGCTAGCAATAAGAATTTATATGTACTGATAACATTGTTTCTTTTCTCTTTTTAATAGAAAGGTAGGTTTGAGTACTGCAGTACCTGAAATGACTTTCACACGCTAACCTGCAAGTATGAACGAAGATAATAAGTTCTGGTTGGTGGTTTTAACAGATAATGGATAATTACATCTTGAAAATAAAAACAGAGCAATCCAACAAAATGTATCAGCGAACATGGCCCTGGTGGGGTAGGATAGAGTTTTGGCTCTAAATTTTTATGCACCATGATCATATGAATATATTTGCAATAGTGAAATTTTCCTTACATCTTATTTTGCAGTATCATCATAAGACAGTTCTGTGTGCTAACTCTCGTATTTTTGTCATGCCAGATAAGGATGATTAGGATGAGTTGAGGTGGGTTATGGGCTAAATTATAAAGGCTTCCACATATCACCTCCCATGTCTACTAATCTATTATCAAAGCAACCAAAGATCTAACTGCAGCTCCTGTTATATCAGGTAACAAACCAAAACTTAGATTATATCGTGTATACCTCTGTAATTATTCCTTTATCTTAATGAATTTTGGTCGGCTTCCTTTCGCCGACCTGGCAAAAAAATAAAAAAAAACTTAGATTATATCTTGTCCCAGTCAAGTGTTCCCTTGCAGTCTTGTTTACATATTCGAGCTACTTTCTACTTCTAGAGGAAACCATAAGGAAGTCTTATAGAGGCAGTCTCAATAAGTTCATAGACAATATCAATTCTAGCAAATATCTTTGAGAAGTCCCAGGTTTTATGATCTTTAATGTCATGTATCGTCCAACTGCTGCTAGTTGATCAAGATAATTCTATCATTATTTTACTAAATATTGTGACACTTTTATGGCAATTGTGCAAAAATGTTTGATGAAGCTAGTTAGTTCCCTAAATGATTTCTAGTAGTAGGCTACTAGCCTGCAAAAATAGTTTTGAGCATATGTATTGAGAGCGGTGCACTAGTACTGTATGGCTGAATGCTTGAATCATAGTAAGAGTAGAAAACTAGTTCAGGAACAAAGCTGGGTGGTACGATCATGTTTGTGCAGTTAGGATAGTTAGTACCATGATGATTGCCGTGGCTTGTGCAGAATGTTTGATTCCTTCGTGAGCTGAATGCACAGAGTTGCTTTTGACGTTCACACGCCATGCAGTTGTCGAGAACTCCATCTTGAAAGGACCCCCAACTGACAGTCGTCTCAGCAAAGTTGATGAATTTTTCTGCTTTTTCCTTGAACGTTGGGCCACTGCAGGAGTCTGAGCCAGGAATTGGAATGGAGCCTCTGGAGACGATCCTGCAATCCAATGGAAGCAAATACATGTATAGCTGAGCATGCACCAAATATGAGAAGTACTGTCCTGTGCCGCTAAGGCAGGATATTGGGCCGAAGATATTTTCGGCAGCATTCTGGAGATGGTCAAGTTCGTACGGAACTGGAGAGGTACCACTTGGTGTAAACTCTTTTGAGCAGCTTACTATTTTTGCAGGAATCCTCCTGTATAAGTTACAGCCATGGTAGTCATCAGGCGGTAAACTGTCGACCATGAGCTTCTGGAGAGGGCATGGAAACGGAAGGAGATGGATGATGTTGATGACGGCCTCCTTGTAATCTATGGAGGTGACCTTGCAAGGCCCCAGAATTGGGTGATGTAGGATGGTGTCTTGGCCAGAGCATGCTAGCCTCGCGCATGAAGCGCGGCATGCTGATGATGTATTGCTGGATTCAAGCCGGTGAGGGAAACGGATCTCTGGTCCATCCTTGCTGCACCGGGACGGTGGACAATGCCTGAAGAAGTCGTGGTCATCCCAGCCTGAAGCTGTGGTGGCCATGTAGCTGCAGGTGCCATGGCTGAGGAAAGCAAGCAGGAGATATATGGCGAGGAATTTGCTACTCATATTGATCTCTGACTCTAGGTGCAAAAGCAATTGTGTGTGTGATAACTGTAGTATGTTCCCTTGAAAAAAAAAAGAGATAACTGTAGTCTGTACTCTGTAGGTATTCCATATATGTACATGAAGTGGAGGTGTGGATATATATATGTGGGATCAGGATATTGCAACTGTGCGCTTCATTGTAAGCAACAATGCGCTGTATGTTCTCCCCGTGTTTCATGTTACAAGTCATTTTTTTCATATTATAAGTCAATTTGACTTTTTTTTTTCTAGTCAAACATTTCTAAGTTTGATTAAATTTAAAGAAAAATTTAGCAATATCTAAATTCTAAAACACCAAATTAGTTTCATTACAACTAATATTTAATATAGTTTAATAATATATTTATTTTGTATTAAAAATATTATCGTATTTTCCTATAAATTTGATTAGAGTTTAACCAGTAAAAGAAGTCAAAAACTATGAAACGGAGTGGGTCCATTATCTAAAAAAAATGAAACGGAGTGGGTACTTTGGAAAATCTTGCCGGCCAGGACTGACCTGGAGCATCGTAGACTTGCTCCAGTCCACTCATGACTCATGCCCAATCTCATGAGCGATTAACATAGAAACCGGTTAGTAAAGGTTAATTCCCGTGTGGAAATTAGGCCTGGTGCACGCAGAAATGCTAATTCACGCGCGAGCTTTGTTGTCATACAAGTACAGTCAAAAGTTGAGCTTTGTTGTCGTACAGTACTACAGTCAGAAGTTTGCAACACGCATGTATGTTTATTTTTTACAGCGGACGCCATTAGTTTTTGACGTAACGTTTGGCCATTCAATTCAGTAAAAAATATATACTAAGTATTATTTATTTTTTTATGACTGGATTTTATCATCAAACTTTTACATATCTATACTATTTTTTAATAAAACAAATAATCAAACATTATACGAAAAATCAACATCATAAGAAAAATGGAAAGGTAGTATATTCTACTACCGAGTAGCCTGTTTAGTTACTGCTTTCAGCACTGCGAGCCGAGAGTTTTGTCTCTGGCCACTTGATCTGGACTGGACGAGGCCGTCCAGTTCGGTGCTTAATTTACTGCCTTTTCTTTCATCAAATGAGTTCGATGGTTGCGTAAGGTCAACTTAATATAAATAACAAATACTTACTCCGTCCCAAAATATTGCTACATAGGATGAGATTTGACCCATCCTAGACAACGAATCTGGACATAGGTCAAATCTCATGCTAGATAGCAATATTTTGGGATGGAGGTAGAATGTAATGGATACGACCTATAGCATAAGATCTACCTAATATAAATTCGAACTTCAAAGGTTCGGCCGAGCTGAAAGAATGAAAAAACTACTCATTTTTTCATGTGCATGTTTACATACTACTAACAGTTGTACTCCCTCCATCTACTTTTGATAGTCATGTTTTCAAATCTGAAAAATTTATTTTTGATAGGCATATTTCAATCCAACAACATATTCTCTTAATGACTTTCTCGGATTTAATGCACGACTCTCTATTCTTCCATACAAAATTAGCTACATGGGCATCGAGAAATGTAAATATTAAAGAATCGATTGTTTACGAGGAATGACTAGTAGCATGTTTAAATGGATGATAAGTAGAATTATGTATCCTGCCAAGATGAAATATAACTATCAAAATAGATGGAGGGAGTATTTTTTTAAAATATATATATACCTAAAAGTTGCTTTTTAAAAACCATGTTAATCTATTTTCTAAATTTAAAACAATTAATTATGCGCTAATTTCTATTTTTACGTATACTCAATTAATATCCAATTAAAAACCATGCTAAGCTCGTTTTACGGATACTCAATTTTCTCTTTTCCCCTCCTTGGTAGCGTCAGGATTTGAAATTTCGGTTCGAAATTTCGGTCAGAAATTTTGCCCTCACCGGCATGCTTAAATCTCGCCCGAAATTTTCAGTTTTTTACATTTTTATGTGAATTTGGTCAAATTTTATTCAAATTCAGTCAAATTTTCAAATAATTTCGGTCAGAAATTTCCGAAATTTTGGTAATTTCGGTAACCTCCGGCATAAAATTGAATTTCGAAATTGAAAACCCTGGCCGGGTAGCGTACGTCGTAGTACTTATAAGTAGGAGCCGGCCGAGCGAGCAACAAGTAGCTAGCTTGGTAGCCTACACTATATTAGTATATACAGGGTATGCAAATGCAATGGAAGCAGCTGCTTTGTCGACCGTCCTGTATGTGCTCGCACTTGTGGTAGCGGATGCTGATCATCACGTCGTCCGTGTCCAAGGACGACGGCATCAGTGCCAACCTTTCTCCTGCGGCCATCTCCAAAACGTATCGTATCCTTTTCGCCGGCGAGGCGACCCTCGCAGTCGCAGGTGCGGCTTCCGGTCGTACGAGCTAGACTGCAGCAGCGATGATGGCAAGGCCACCATTCGGATCAACACAGGGAAATACTATGTGAGTAGCATCAACTACACTGCTTCCATCTTTTGGGTCGTCGACGCCAACCTGCAGGATGATGCAAACAGCAGCTGCCCTCTTCCTCGCTCGGACCAGCTGCCTTACGTTGGTCTGGGTATCCCAGGATCACACGACAGCTGGGACTTGGGCCTTGATGATATGATTACTTGGGTTGGCTTTGTCAATTGTTCGCAGGAACTAATTACGAACAGTAGTAGCAAATACCTGTACGTGTACCATCCCGTGGATTGCCTGACCACGGCTTTGTCCTTCGTTTATTATATGCTCCCATTTTTTGGTTCTTTAGTACCATCTGTCGAAGACATCGAACCTTCTTGTGGATACTTGGCCATGACTCCTATCGGCGGTGGCTGGAACTCCGTTAATCTGCCCGAATACACTAGTTATGCAGAGGTTGTAAAATCCATGAGGGGTGGATTTGCCGTCAAATTTCCAACACCTTGGCTTAATTGGTTTGGTCTCATCAAAAAATGCCTCAACAAGTCTGTTAGGTGAGCGCCTTAATTCCTTGAGCAATGCTCCGATGCTTTCTACTTGGAGTATTATACTACAAGTAGAATTAATCTCGACCGTTCATTTTAAAGGGTAGATTAGTAATCTCCTAATATATATTAGGGGCAATTTTGGCAGGATCTATTTTCTCTGTCTCGGTCGGTCTTAGCTTGATCGCATCAGGTCCGACGAAAAGCACTGCATCTCGCCCGACGCACGTTGCTTATCGCTACTCCTCCCGGCATGCCGTGGCGCGGTGCAGCGAAACCCTCAGGCGTCCCCTCCTCCCACCTCTCACCTGTCTATCCGTTTCTCCTCCTCTCCTATATTCCACGCCGGCATCCTGGTTCGCCGTCGTGGCCTTCTGTCCGCTGCGAGTGGCCTTCCGCGCGCGTCCGATTCCGCCGGAGCCCCTGCGCAAGACCTGAGATTCTTGGCAGCGCCCACTTTGGAGGATTCAATCCATTCCGCCGGCGGGTAGTGATCTCCATTCCGTGTTGCTCCGATTGTGTGGGCTGCGGCCACTTGGGAGGCAGATGCGATACATTCCGGCGCCGTATCCCCGGTCCCCCTCCGTGCGTGCCCGAGTCTTGTGGCTTGCATCGGCGAGCACCTCCTCGACCGCGAGCACGGCATGAGATGCAGAATATGCAACAGTGTCGCTCGCTGCGTGCTGCCGTGGAAGGCGTCGCCGGCGAACCTGATAGACCGCAATGCTCAGAGGTTTCAGCACATCCGTGCTCGCGGCGGCGTCAGGACACTGGATCGGACGCTGAACGATGCATGCGGCATGCCCGATCTGCTAGCTCAGGATGGTGGCCGGCGACTGTCCGCACGCTCTCCTGCGGGCATGACTTCCACGAGGATTGCAACATCGCGAAGTGGCTCCGTGACAACAAGAAGGCCTGCCCAGTTCATTCTGCTTGTAATATTCAGTTGTATGGTGTGTCGAATACTTCATTGACTAATTGACGAGCTTTGAGATACTGATGTTTATTGGATCTTGTGACTGTCCCAATATATTCATTGTTCAGTAATGGTTTAAGTAAAAAAGAAAAGGTGAATAGTGATGGACTACTAGTAATGTCAATGTGTTGACCATGTCAGTGTGTTGTGCATTTTTTTTGTGTGCAACTGTGATGGGGTGAGATGAGTCCAGGCAATTTGAACTGAAATATGTCATCCTGCTCCTGGATCAGTAAACAAGTTGTTTTGCTCCTGAAAGAGTGAGACTGAAAAAATCTGATAAACTGCTTAAATGAGATTTTTCACTATCAGAGTTTTGCCCATATGTAAATTGCATTTCAGTCAGAGCTGTAATTCAGGATTTGTTTTATATTTCATACCATCGAAACATCTAACTGCATTCTGTCATATTCTGGCGCTCTGAATCATCGCTACATGATTCCTTTCTTGTGCTCATATGGGGGTAGCTAAGCCCTCAATTGCCACTAAATTGATTTTTTTTTCAGTCATAGGACAATGTCTACTAATGGGGGCTTAGAACATCTTGATTCACTCTTTGCTGCAAACTCCCTGGTATACTGTCGTGTTTATGCAAAAGCATTTGCATTAGCTCCGCGGCAGCTTGTGAAGTGATGCACAGTCCCTATTCATGTAGCATCCAAACACCTCATTCCCAAGTCCCTTAGCCGCTCGTACGGTCACCGGCGGCGACCAAATGCCACCGCCTCACTCGAGCTCCGCCACCGCACGTCGCCGGCTGCCATAGCTCATTTCTTGGCCAATCCGAGCCGTCCACCACATCCCCATACTACACTCGTTCATTCCCAGTTGCCCATTCCTCCTACCTCGCCGCCGTTCGCCGGAACCCGTCGAACTTCGTCCGCCGTCCAATTGCCCCGCGATCTCCTCTGTCTTGGTCAAAGCTACATGGCAGGACTAGTCGTCCGCCGTGGGCAAGGACCTTCAGCGGCTTGGCGAAGAGGAGAAGGGCCACCCTTGGTCGCTGGAGGGGGAGGAGATGTCGATCGCGCTGGAGATGATGGAGGCGGAGAGGGAGATGGACAAGCGACGAAGTCGACGATGGATGGGGTCAGGCGCTTGAGAATGGCGAAGGTTTAGAGTTACTGAATAATAATTTACGATAATACCCTTACATGAATTATTATCTATGGACAAATATACCCCTCCACGTTTCTACTACCACTAAGAGTGGTGGTAGTAGAATTAGATCTCAACCCTATGATTATATACGATCAACGGCTCGGATTATTTTCTACTATAAGTAGAAAGCACCGGAGTGAGGCTCTAATTCCTTATAATCTCGAAACCTTTACTTTATCATCTGAAAAGGGCCGATTTTGTTTAGCTCTTCTCCTCCAATCCCGTTTAATTAACTCTTTCCAATAAATGATCTTGCAGCTTAGCTGATAGCCATGACAATCCATTACCCAGAGTAGGCATCAAAGACCGGATCATTGACATCCTTTCTATTGACCTCCGTTTCTGGGGATGCATGATAGGCTTATCCAGAGAGTATTACATCGACATGCGTCTTTCCATTAGCGACATGATCCGCGGCGTTGATCATTCTCTTTACCATAAGCTCTTCATACTATACACCTTGTGTCTTGTCAAGTGGATTGCTGGTAATTAATTAACTTTTGCATTCCACTCAATTCTACAGTATACACTATCAAGCTGGTCACACCACATATTGCATTGCAAAATTCATTAGCCTTTTCGTATGCAGTGCTATGCAGGTTTGTGTTCGCACCGTTGGCCGTGATGATTTTTCTTACTCGCAAGGCCAAGGAGGATATGGGTCTGTGTACAAGGGTGTGTTTCTCCCGGGTGATGTTCATGTCGCCATCAAGATGTTGGATGGCAACTCCAATTGCAATGGAGAAGACTTCATCAGTGAAGTTGCCACCATAGGCAGGATCCATCACATCAACGTGGTGCGTCTTGTGGGGTTCTGCTCCGAAGAAATGAGAAGGGCATTGGTTTACGAATACATGCCTAGAGGATCTCTAAACAAGTATATCTTCTCATCCGAGAGAAGCTTCTCTTGGGACAAGCTCAATGAGATTGCTCTAGGCATTGCTAGAGGGATCAACTACCTGCATCAGGGGTGCGAGATGCAGATTCTACACTTTGATATCAAGCCAGACAACATCCTTCTTGATGATAACTTTGTTTCAAAGGTTGCTGATTTCGGCCTCGCAAAACTGTACCCAAGGGAGAAGAGCTTTGTGTCAGATAGGGCTTTACGGGGAACAGTAGGTTATATGGCTCCTGAGATGGTATCCCGGAGCTTTGGCGTTATATCCGACAAATCCGATGTTTATAGCTTTGGAATGTTGTTGCTTGAGATGGCTGGAGGTAGAAGGAATGCAGATCCAAATGCAAACTCAAATGCAAGCAGGGCATACTACCCAGCATGGGTGTATGACCAACTGATAGCAGATCAACAAGTTGATGAGATATCCAATGTTGCTGACATGCATGAGCTGGAGAGGAAGCTATGCCTTGTTGGGCTGTGGTGCATTCAGATGAAATCACACGATCGCCCGACGATGAGCGAGGCAATAGAGATGCTCGAAGGGGATGTGGATGCGTTGCAAGTGCCTCTGAGACCATTTTTCTGCGATGGGGATGGCATTGGCAATGGCATGCCACCTCCACAAGTCATGGATTCTTACTTTCACTCCTCCGAGCTTACTGCAATCTCAGAAGAGGACGATGGAATAGCTGAATTAGCCAGTAGCTAGGCTGTGATGACAATGATGGATCTAGCTAGCAATTAGCGTTCATAAATAATGGCTGTTATTATTCCATATTCATGGATCCAACAATTGATATTTACTACGCTTAAACTCTTTTTTCGGTGTATGAAATACTACTATAAATAAGCAAGTGTTCTTGTACTAGCTGCTGGTGAGTTGAGCATTATATTTGCTCGTGAATTGGGCCACATGTGAACCGTCCGGCCGCGGGGATTAGTTGGGCCATCGAAGCAAGGCCTTAGATGGGCCATCCTAACCTGTGGACCAGCAATCATCATCCCCTTCTCCATCTCTCTCTCTCTCAAAAAAGAAAAAAAAAATTACTCCCTTCTCCTTCCTCCGTCCCCCACCACTCTTCCCGGCGAGAGCTCCAGTTAATGCGGCGGTCTGCCTCCGCCGCCGCTTCTCGCCTCCGTCGACAGATGGGTAAGGTGCCGTTTGCTCCCGGTATATGCGAGACCAAGCCTCGGCGTCGCCCATACCGCCGCCATGACGCCATCTGTTATTGCTACCGTGTCAAGATCCGGTCGAATCTATAAGCCCGATGTCTTCAATGGTATCGTCTTCTCAAGTCCCTCACACCACCTCCGTTTCCCACATTATTAGTCAATTTCCATCCTGAGCCTCGCTGCATTGGTAATAATCCCTTTGCTTAGCTTTCTTCCCTTGTTATTTTTAATTTTTTTTCCTCTTCTGGATGATGCAGCACTTTTTTTTTTACTCTTGAAAAGAAAATGCAGCACTGGGAGTAAATATGACACGCTGCGGGATCGATCTCTTGTGTTGAAGGGAATGGAGAGCAAATACCACAACTTTATTGTGGCGTTCAGCAAGGATGATTTGTGGACTAGCAGCAACGATGGAATAAGGTAATTTAGTTGTCATCAACTATTATTATATTGCAAATAAAATCCATTGGCATATGTTTGCTGGATATCAGAATTACATGAGTACATGGTGATATATCATATACCTGGTTGCGCAGTTTAGTTTAATAATTAAACACTATATGTGCATGCTTCAGCTCACTAAGAACTATTTTATGATATGTGGATTATCTGTCACTCAGGCACAAAACCATGGTGATGCCATTTTATAGGAAATGCTGGCCAAGCTCCATTGCTTTGCTGGTCTCCAAAGTCCAAACCATGGCGATGCGGTCTCATGATCTAAATCACAAGTTGATTTTGAGACGATATAAAGGGCTTAGGGGGCACCTGCAGATTCTGCAACCTCCCCGTCAACATGTTTACCACCTTTGTCATTGAGGGCCGGTCTTTTGGGTTCCACTGAATGCACCATAGGGCTACAATTGCTAGCTGTCTCACCATTTCTTTCTCTCCTTGTGTTGTCTCCATGGTAAGCACCAGGTCCTGCCCATTGATAACTCTCTCATATATCCACTCAGGAAAGTAGAACTCATTTTGGCTCTCGACGGTTGGGTCTGTGTTCCTCCTCCCACTCACCATTTCTAACACCAGCATGCCAAAGCTGTAGACATCCGACTTATATGAAATTGCTCCAAAATTCCGAGAATATAGTTCTGGTGCAATATAGCCCATTGTGCCTCTTGCTGCAGTCAATGTGACAATGCTTTGATCTCTTGCACATAGCTTGGCAAGCCCAAAGTCTGAAATCTTTGGATTGAAGCTGTAGTCCAACAGTATGTTGTGAGGCTTGATGTCAAAATGGAGAATGCGCTGATTGCACCCTTGGTGCAGGTACTCCATTCCTCGGGCTATGCCTAATGCAATATCTAGCATTTTGTCTGGTACTAGGAGTTCTCTTGAAATATTAGAACCATGTGGGAATATATATTTCTCCAATGATTCATTGGGCATGAGTTCATATATTAAAGCCCGTCGTGTTCCTTCAGAGCAAAAGCCTAGGAGGCGGACAATGTTTGCATGATGAATTCGCCCAATGGTTGCGACTTCATTGATGAACTCTTGTCCCTCTCCTACAGAGTTTTCTAGCATCTTAACAGCCACAGGAACTCCATTCGGTAGCTCACCTTTATATACAGTTCCAAATGCACCATGGCCCAATTTGTCCTTGAATCGCCTCGCTATCTTCTTAACTTCGGAGAATGTGTACCTTGTGGGTTTTGATGTGCCATATGTCTTCAGAAACATTTCGACTTTCAAATGTATCTCTTCATTGTACCTTGACTTCAAGGAGATGTAGAGTGCAGTGGCCACAATTAATGAAAGAACTATAAATGTGCCCACAGATGATGTTGCTGAGTAAAAAAAGAGAGAAATTTAGCTAGTTGCACTTGGAGAAAAGGCAATGATTCTACAGAATGAGCAGTTCAGGAAGAATGAAGAAAAAAATTAGTTGCTTACCTGCAATGATTGTGACACGCGGACCTGGACATATGAAGAAAGATTATTAGTTATGACATGATTTATGGATGAAATAAATTGAGAGAAACACCTATAATTTTTCCTAGAAACAATTAGTTCCTGATTGTTAGATGGCTTGTTTATTTGGCATTGTCATATAGAAATAGGATAAGGAGGCTTCTTGTCTTAACCATAGAAGTAAGACGTTTTTATCTATAGTGCCTAGGAGGAAGAAATTACCTGATTCAATAATCTTACAGAGCATCGCTGGAAATATGCATGTGCACAACTTTCGTACCAACGTTGTGTAAGATGGATATGTTCTGGTTTCTACCCTGTTAACACTGTGGGAACTTGTTAATGCTGTAAATTATACTGGTACATTCTTGATTACTCGATGGGTGCAACTTTCTAACAATCAGGACTATGGTCTTACCACCAAAAGGTCTAAAAAAATAGGAGATTTGGAGGGAGAGATGTCCCTCCAACCATTTTTTAAGAAGAAATTGTGAGCGTGTTAGGGATTGAACACGGGACCTCGGGGTTAAAACCACACACCCCTTGCCACTGCACTATCAAGTGCATCTCTAGCACCAAAAGGTCTAATTGAGATGGTGACTACTCTCACCGTAGTACCTCCCACAGTAATCCAAACTAGTAAAATTGTGCCATTTGCATATAACTTTAATGTTCAAGTAGCTATTACAGTATTCCAAACTAGTAAATTTGAACCATATGAATCCAATTTAGTGTTCTAAGTTAATACCAATGTCTAGAGTAATACAAATAAAGCTTGCTCTTTAGATCATTGCTATCTGCTAAAATGTGCTGCCATTGCTTATAACCTTTTCTATGAGAATTTTACAAAAAAAAATATTGATTTTCATAATGATCAGACATTATCATCTCTTGATGAAATTTTCTTTGAGAAAAATTGCAGTTGTGAACCTAGAACCAAAATGTTCATCCAAGCTAGCCTTTGGCTGATTCACAGTTTGCTAGATAGTTTGACTATTTGTGAAAAATATCCTGGATAGTTTGAAAACTGAATACTCGAGAAATAAGAGATGTAATAGATAGAGAAGTGAAAATTCAAACTAAAACAAGTCATCATAATGAAACTGAATTTATACTTGAGAAAGAGACATACTATGATGCTGGCAGAATGCTTGATTCCTTTGAGAGCTAAAGCCACAACGCCGACCTTCACGTTCACATTGTTGGCAAATACTAGTAACGTTACTTGTGTACCAAGTGAATACAGTCTCACCAGTGCTGATGACTCTTTTTGCTGTTTCGGTGAAGATTGAGATGTCAAAGTTTGGACCATTTTTATCGTAACTGTAGGGCATTGGGATGTCTTTGGAAACAATTGTGCAGCCCAATGGAAGAATAGACATGTATGTATAGGGATATGCCAAATACCAGAACTGGCTTGCGTTGTTAGCGAGGCTGGGGCAAGAGGTTGGGCCAACTATACCATATTGGTTTGTGTCTATGGAATCTCTTGAACAACCTACTACACTTGCAACTTCCGACGTATGAGGTTTGTACACAGCAGTTGATTGATTTACTGACACGAGCTTCTGAAGTGGGCAGTGAGGTAAGGAATCTACAAGTGGAATGGCGTTCATGATAACATGCCTGTAATATATCATGGTCACTTTGCAGGAACCAAGAACAGGGTGATCCAGGATGGTGTCTTGTCCAGAGCATGATAATTGCATACCAGGTGCACCGCATGATGGAGGTTGTGTCGAAAGACGGAACGGGTACCTGATCTCTGGTCCATGCTTGCTGCACCGCTGGGATGAACAAGTCTTGAAGAAGTCTTCATCATCACTTGCTGTGGCAACATCGGATTCGTATTTGAGAGGAGAGAGTAGGAGGAGCACCGTGATAAGAAGGTTGGTGAAGTCCATGCAGTTCAATGGAGATGAGATGGAGGTGGATGATGAGAGGGCTGTGCTTTAGAAATATTTGGTCACCTGTTTTCTCGGTGACGATTGATGCTGTGCTTGCTATGATGTCTGAGGCTCTGAGCAGAGCCAATGAAACTTTTGACGTGTTCTATTTCTTCAAAAGGTATTCCTTATCATTTTTGGCTCCCCCATGCCCTTGATTTTACACTACCGATTTATTCCGGCTACTATTCCAATAACCTTGATAACATCTAAAGCTAGTACATGAGACTTTTTTTTTTCTTTTGGTGATGTTGAAATCAACTCGTGAAGTTGACATGGTGAAGCTTTATGGTGGTAAAGGAGAGACTGGTGATAATCTTTTTTTAAAGGTTTGTTGGCAGGTAATTGCAGCTTTCGGTGTAACTTCCAGCGGCTGCATTGCCTGATCTTGACTGAGATGCTGTTGATGAGACAGAAGAAGACAGAAGAGTACCATTCAGTCCCACTTCCCAGACCAACGAGGTGCAGCAAAACTTGTTCAGGTATTCGGAAGTGATGATGAAGGGAGAATATATGGACATGTCTGTTAAGCTATCCTAAACGAACGAATCTGTCTCAGACTCTCAGTCAACAGCATCACAGTCAAGGGCAGGCAGCCCTGATTAGCTAAACACGTCATTGCTCAGGTATTCGGATATTATTTTTTTTTCTTTTTGCTTATTCAACTGGAACACGGAAGCGCTTGCAATATCAACCATGTCGTTCGTCCATCTTGTTCTGACCTGTGCGCTTTTCTTTGAACCTGGCAATTGCGATTCATGGTGCTCTGCATTGCTCTACTGTCATGCGAGTAATTTATGTCTTGTGTGTGCTTGGGGTTCTCGTTCCAGATGCTGCAGGTGGCCGGCGGCATCATCGGCGCCATGACTGCCCTCCGTTCACATGCGGCCATCTCAGTGACGTGTCGTTCCCGTTCCGCCGGCGAGGTGACCCGCCGGAGTGCGGTGTTCAATCCTACGAGCTAACTTGTGCAGACGACAAGGCTACAATTCAGATCGACAAGGAGACATACTCTGTAAGTGACATCAACTATGGTGATTCTACCTTGTGGGTCGTCGATGCCAGCTTCTTGGATTCACGTAGCAGTTGCCTTCTTCCTCGCTGGAACCCCCTTCTTCGTGATCCCAGGCTCCAGGCCAAGTCACACCACATCATTGAATTGGCACCTCCAGTAGGGGTTACCTGGGCTAGCTTTGTCAATTGTTCGCAGGAAATAAGGAACAGCAGTTGGATGTACATGCCCGTCGCTTGCCTGAGCACCAGCAGATCCTTCGTTTACGTGTTTACTGGCCAACAATCTGCTTATATTCAGAACCTTGAGCCTTCCTGTGGGTACCTGGCCACGACTCCTTTGGGTGGCAGCAAGTTGAACAGCACGTCGGCGCTGCAGAATGTAAGCTATCAGGATGTTGTAAAGCTAATGATGACTGGATTTGCCGTTCGATTTCCTTTCACAGTTAGTGGGTGGAACTTCAAAGAATGCCTGGCACTGTCAATCCGGTGAGTTAATCTGTCAAATAATGTAGTTTCACTCTCCCACATAATATTTTGCTAAGGTTAACGATGGCTGTAATCCAATCCAAACAAGCCCTCAAATACGATTAGCCATGTCTTACTCATTTCTTTACCCCATGGTCTTGTAGCCAGACAGGTACAGGGAGCAAGGAAAGGATTGCGAATATTGCTATCATTGACTTCTATTTCTGGTCGTGCTTCCTGCTTGGAGATAGATCACATAATAACCTCATCTACACGTACATGGTGGTCGACACAGCCCTACTGATTTTGAAGTGGACTGCTGGTAATTTAGAGTCATTACATTATACCTCATTGTAGACGCAGAGTGTATTGTCTTACTACATTCTTGCTAGGTTAATCCATAATTGTTTTATGGTAAATTGCTCTTATGCAGTACTGTGCAGATTCGTATTGGCCCCATTAGCAGTATTCATCTTCCTTGCCCACAAGTATTGGAGAAATAAGATAACAATTGATGCAGTAGAGAAGTTCCTCCAGATGCAACTAACTCTCGGCCCAACAAGGTATGCCTACACTGACCTCACTGCAATTACAGGTCACTTCGGTGAGAAGCTTGGCCAAGGAGGCTACGGCTCGGTATACAAAGGTGTTCTCCCAGGTTATGTTAATGTGGCTGTCAAGGTGCTGGAAAATGCCAACTGCAACGGTGAAGAGTTCATCAGTGAGGTCTCCACCATTGGTAGGATCCACCACGTCAATGTAGTTCGTCTTGTTGGTTTTTGTTCAGAGGAACTGAGGAGGGCACTTGTGTACGAGTACATGCCACGAGGATCTCTAGACAAGTACATTTTCTCATCCAAGAGAAGTTTCTCATGGGACAAACTCAATGAGATAGCTTTGGGTATTGCTAGGGGGATCAACTATCTTCATCAAGGTTGCGATATGCAGATACTGCACTTTGACATCAAGCCACACAACATCCTTCTTGATGACAACTTTGTTCCAAAGGTTGCTGATTTCGGCCTCGCCAAACTGTACCCAAGGGACAACAGTTTTGTGCCGCTCAACGCCTTAAGGGGAACAATAGGTTATATTGCTCCTGAAATGATATCTCGGAGCTTTGGCGTTATATCAAGCAAATCCGATGTCTATAGCTTTGGAATGCTGC
The DNA here is from genome assembly GCF_034140825.1 of Oryza sativa Japonica Group. Lineage (NCBI taxonomy): Eukaryota > Viridiplantae > Streptophyta > Magnoliopsida > Poales > Poaceae > Oryza > Oryza sativa. The sequence continues at coordinate 774,834 of NC_089035.1, read as the reverse complement.
TGCTGGAGATGGCTGGAGGAAGAAGGAACTCAGACATGCATGCAGGGAACTCAAGTCAGGCCTACTACCCGTCGTGGGTGTATGACCGGCTAATAGAGCAACAGGTGGGTGTTGGTGAGATATCTGCTGCTACTGTTGCTAACATGCATGAGCTTGAGAGGAAGCTGTGCATAATCGGGCTACATTGCATCCAGATGAAGTCTCACGATCGGCCGACGATGAGCGAGGTCATAGAGATGCTTGAAGGTGGCGTTGTTGGCCTGCAGATGCCTCCAAGACCATTCTTCTGTGATGATGAGTCCATGTCACCTATGATGGATTCTTACCAATTCTCCTCTGGGCTAACTGAAATCTTAGAGGAGGATGAGTGAACTTATGCATGTTTTGATGCCAAATCAGCTAGCTAGTAGCTAGCTCTTGTAGGTAGGTGGTAAAATGCTGAAGCTGGAAATATTAACTGTAAACAGTGATATATTTTATTTTACACTATTTATTTATGATTTACAACCGATAAAGGTTGTATTTTAGAAAGTGCTACTGAATGGTTGCTGAAAAAAAATGCTACTTAATCCATTCCTGATTTCTTCTCTTCTTTGCTGTGGCATTCGGATCACTGCAAGCCTGGATGTGTGGACTCCAGAGGTCAGTGCGGATAGCGGCAGGAGGCAGCTGCTATCTTTGACTGACCGGGTAATCTCTTTGCCGTGAACTGGATGGAATGGAAGCTTTCGTTTATCATAAAGTTGTGATTGGGATGTTATCGTTATGTGTGAGAATTGGCCACATGTGTTGTTTGGCTGTTGCATTTTCTGTGGTGTGTGCTGCATGAGCACGTCAGAGCTCATTGATCCGATAGTGATGGTCAAGTCTCCGTCTCTCCGAGATAATAAGTAGTACCCTGTTTTTGCTGAAAGGAAATGCCGCGATTTAGACAGCCTACTGTTGTTACCGCTTGGGGCTGTAATCCAATATACTTTCTCCATCCCATAATATAGCAATCTAGTACCGGATAGAATATTTTATAGTACAACGAATCTGAACAGGAGGGTGATAGAATATTTTATAGTACAACGAATCTAAACAGGAGGGTATATAGATTTATTGTACTATGAAATGTCGCATCAGATATTAGATTGATATATTATGGGACGGAGAGAGTAACAACTGTTCATGTCTGACTACCAGTATACACCCTGGTCATGTTTGTCTGACCGGCACGAAAGCTGAAAGCATTGCACGCACAGTACACAGGACCGTATATAGAAATTTAAGGCCCCGGTGAAACATAATTTGAGGTCCATAAAAATACGTAAGAAACAAGTAGCGGAAGATTTTTAAGATAAATATTAGAAAAATATTATATCATGATGTAGTGATTTATCTTTGTTAAGAAAAAAGAATGGAATCTTTAATGCACAGAAGACACGTCCATATCATCGGCTCTTTGAATTGGTCGTGATTGCCATCGAACACTTATTGTAGCTGAAAAAAATAAGCTTGTTCTAACAAAATCAACAAATAAGAAAGAGTAAAATTTTGTAAAAATAGAGCGAGAGAATTTTAAATAAATTGAAACACGTTGGCATAGATCAAAATATAAAAAATTTGCGGCTCCTAATTTTTAGCGACCCTGTTCGATCCCTCACTTCGCATACCCTCGTCGTCGGCCCTGCACGCACAGCTGCACAGCTGCAAGCCTTCACTAATCAATGAACCAAACAAACAATGCATCAGTATGTTGGTGACTTGAAATGCCACTTTTCGATCTTTATATATATTTCTGTAAAAGAAAATGTTTTTTTAAAGAAGCAGAGGTCTGCCACTTCATTAAGCAGGAAAGAAAATATCTAACTAGTAGATTTCCTATGCATAGCTGTGTTTTTAATAGTTACTGCGTTATAAATATAAGGTAACTTGCCCGGGAAAAAATTATATCCAGCACGATTGAGTTGAGCCAGGTATATCAAATCAAGTACTCTCTCCATCCCAAAAAAAATGCAAACCCTAGCTTTCCGTGTCCAACTTTGACTGTTCGTCTTATATGAAATTTTTTTATAATTCGTATTTTCATTGTTGTTAGATGATAAAACATGATTAATATTTTATGCGTGACTTGTCTTTTTAATTTTTTTCATAATTTTTTCAAATAAGACGGACGGTCAAACATTGGGCACGGAAACCAGGGTTTGTATTTTTTTGGACGGAGGGAGTAGCTTGCAAGCCCAGGTGATTTATGAGTATAGGTGGGTAGATGAAGGTCCACGGCAAAGACGAGATCATATCAAGAAAAAAGTCCACTTCGACTCTCTTAAAATAAACCGTATCTAATTTATACCCCTTAAAATAAATTGGGTAGGACGACTCCCCTAAACTATTAAATCGACGTAATTTGACTCTCTTACGGTCTTGGAGGGTGGTTTCGCTGACGTGGCGGTGCTGACTTGGTCTTCGCCCCACGTGGCATTGACGTGGCACTTTTGTGACATTAGAAATTAAAAGTATGTGGGACCCATTTGTCATTCACACAAAAACTACAATGGGACTCACTAACATGTTGGGTCCACATGTCATCCTCTATCCAACCCTTCTTCCTCCTCCTCCTCTCTTTCTCTTCCCCTTGGCCATCTACGGGGAACGGGGTTGGAACGGTGGCGGTGACGGGTGGTATGGCGGGCACTGGAGAAGCAGGCGGAGCTTCTAGCTCTCACAATTTGGTTCATGCTTGCTGAATTTCTTTGTAAAAGAAAAGGTATCTTCGTCCCATCGCTGCCGGCTGGCGCGACTGCTCCAGCACCCTCGCCCTCCCGCCCACCGCCACCACTGCAGCCCCCGCTCCTCATAGACGGCTGAAGGGGAAGAGAAAGAGAAATAAGGAGAGAGAGGAAGTGGGAAGAAGGGTTGGAGAGAGAGCATGACATAAGCGCCACGTCAGTGGGTTCCACAATATTTTTTTTTTGTGAATAACGAATGAGTCTCATATATATACCTTTTATTCTAATGTCACATAAGCGTCACGTCAACGCCACATGGGACGAAGACCAGATCAACACTGCCACATCAGCAAAACCATCATTCAAAACCACTGATAGAGTCAGTTTCAATAGTTTCAGGAGTCATCCTACCCAATTTTTTTTTGTTAACAGGTACGAATTAGATTCGGGCTGCTAAAGAGAGTCAAAGTGGACCTTCTCCTTTCCTCCATGCCTTGATAAGCTTGTGGGTCGAATCATTTTGTAAGAGATCAGTCTCAACTGCGCTGCAACCCACCATGGGAGAACGCCTTGCGTGCATTGCAGGCCGACCACAGCGCGCGTGCATAGATGCTTTCAGAATTTTTTTTATTTATACATTTTTTTATTAAAATATTAAAATCGCCCTCCCAAAGAGCGTCAAGGGACCTAAATGCAAAATTTTTATTTGTGTTCAAACTCTTTCCACCGGTTTTAATTGCTTAAAAACTAATAATGCTTATTTGATACTCCAAATAATTTTGAATGGAAAAGTGATGAACTACAAATTTATAGATCTCATCAAGATCTACAACTTTTATATAAAGTTTATTTCCATCCAATATCGTTTGAAATGTAGATCTGAGATTTTTTAAAATATGTTTTATATTTTGTAACGAATATTTGGATATCTAAAATATCTTAAATGAAAAGGTTGTTAACTACAAAGTTGTAGATCTCCTTGAGCTCTACAATTTTGATATAATGTTTTATTTCATATGACTTAATATAATATAATCTTAAATTGTAAAATCATAGTGCTAACAAGTTGTGTTGGAAAATTTGCATTTAGGTCCGCCCTCTGGAAGGGCGATCTCCCAAAGGGCGGCAGGCGATTAGATTTGTAAATTTTCGAAAAAAAAATTATTTTTTAAATATTTTAATAAAAAAATGTATAAATAAAAAAATTCGATGCTTTCGCGGCCGTCAAACGTGTTGGGCCTGGAGTTGTCGGCCCAGAACGGGATTACGAGCCCACGTGTGGCCCGGAACGTGATCCCCTTTCTCGCCTTCCTCCGCCCCGCTCTCCATCTAATCACAGCACACACTCCCCGGCGCGATTTATCCACAGCACGTCTGAGCCCACGTGTAACTTTGTCTCTCGTTAATGAGGACTTCCAATTAAGTTCCAAGTCAACAACATCACAGTCAAGTAGGCCCAAAGTGAATTGTTTCGCTTACTAGTAAAGCTATATTCACTAATTGCTATATATATACTCCCTCCGTTTTAAAATGTTTGACACCGTTGACTTTATAGTACGTGCTTGACCGTTCGTCTTATTTAAAAAATTTTGTGAAATATATAAAACTATATGTGCCCGATTTTTTACATGTAAGCACATGCATCAGTTTAATTCCAAATATAAGCACGCCAAACCCATATTTCAATCCATAGACGAGATGCTCAAGTGCAGACATTGCTCCATAACATAATGTCCAAGTGTTGTTCCATAACATAATGTCTAACAAATTAATAGGCCATTGAATTGAGTTTTGTTACTTTGTATTAATGTTTGACATATTTATTAAGTATGGTTCAAAATATGTTATTTTGATTTTACAAATCATTGTTACACATTTTTTAAGTATAAACTGAATATAGCAAGCTAATAGACCTAAGAAATTGCTACTAGTTTACAAATAAATGAGTTTACATTACCAGGCTTCTAACTTGTGGACGTTATCGCTAGAAACAAGGTTGCAAAAGGTACATTTATTTTGTTAGGCATTAGATCGAGGGATTGACGTGGTCCTGTACATGTACATGCTTAGAAATGGAATTATAAATATGGTGTGCTCAAATACGTAATAAAAGGGCTGCATGTGTTTAGATTAAAAAAAATCGGCTATATGCGTACATGAAAGTATATTTAACAATGAATCAAATGATATGAAAAGAATAAATAATTACTTCACATCTCCCCATCTCCGGCGTGCAAACATCTACCAGAATGGCAAAATGTGTTTTCGGAAGACGGTGGCCGACGAAGAAAATGGCAATGGTTATTACATCAAAGAAAAAACATGTCCGTTAATTTACGAGTAATATATATATATATATATATATATATATATATGTATATATATATATATATATGTATATATATATGTATATATATGTATATATATATGTATATATATGTATATATATATGTATATATATATATATGTATATGTATATTTATATATATATGTATATAAATAGTGTTTTTGAACAGTGTTTTTTGTCCGAAGCATAAGTGTGGTATCAGAGCCAGTCATCATAGAGAAATCAAATTCAGAAGCTAATATTGGAAAGATAATTACTACCAAAGATAATCTGAGTATAAGGTGTAGATTAAATCACATTGAAGACCATAGTTGGCACTCTAACAATAGTCAATTAAATTTAATTGTTGATCTGATATATAATTTTTATATAAATTGGGATAAAAAGCAGGAAGATTTAGAGCGAAGGATTGAAGATTTGTTTAAAGAACGAAAGCAATCTGAAGAACAATATTTGCTTGTCAGTAATAAATTAAATTCAGTGCTAAAAGAGCTAGAGGATTATAAGATAAGGCAGAATAAGATATTACAAAACAGTGATTATATCAAAGAATTATTAGAAATAATAAATTCTAGTAAAGGAAAAGAGATAGTTTTGGCTTCAACAGGCATAATTACCTCGTCTCAAGCTATTAATTCATAAAAATGGACCTATCTAGGAGTTTGTTTAGAAGAATAGCAAGCAGAGACGATAAATCTTTAAGTTGTATTGATAAACAAAAAGGTAAAAAAGAAGACATAGATGAGCTTGAAGATATTGCAGAAGTAGACAAACAGCTCGAAAGATATCAAAGAGATACTCTGAAGGCAATAAGACCTCAACAAATATATTGCATGGGATTTTTTGAGAATAAAAATGGGTTATACAGAATATCTAGAGAAGTAGAGTTAAGCGTTTTAACAAAGCCAGTTGAGTTAAAAATTGTAGCCAAGGAATTTGAAAATGGATTAAAGTATTCAGGGTATAAATATATTCACCAAGGTATGTATATAATAGGAATCAAAGGTATGACAAGAAAGAAAATAGGAGCTAAAGTTTTAATAACTCTGTTAGATAAAAGGTGGGACACAATAGATAAAGCAGCATTAGGATTTTTAGAAGGTGACATGAATGAGAATATGTTGATAACATATATAGCCCCAGATCTAATGATGCCTATAAAAGAATTTATAGATAAAATGAGTTTTGGTTTTCAAACAAAGGGATACGAGGAATTTAAAGGAACAAATTTGCTAGTAAGCATAGAATTTATAGGAAGATTAACTAATAGAAGTGCCTCCAAATACAAAATAAATGTAAATGACGTGATTGAAAATATGCACTCTAAGGGAATAACTTTCATGAGCCCTTTAAAAATAAGTTCTGAAGAAAGGGCAGGAGAAGAATGGAAAATTAGTGATTTAATTGAAAGCAAAACTTTGAGTCAGCCTGAAAATTATATAAGTTATCAAAATAGTAAAGGAAATACCAGCATTAGATTTATAAATTACAAACCCAGAACCACAGATGACTTAGAAACAGAAGCATCTGATAGAAATATAATAGATAATAGAAGACATAGTGTTTCAGAGTTTATGGAAAAATTAGATCAAGAAAGTGAGATAAAATATTACGAAAATAAATTAAAGGAAATAAATGAAGAATATAATAACTCTATGAAGTGTGAGTGGCCTAAAATAAGAGATAAAGAACTTTATTTCTATAGAGAATTAGCCAGAGTAAAGAAAGTAAAGAAGAACGAAGATATGGCAGTAGAAATTTTTAAAAACCAAGAAACCAAGATAGAACAGATAAAGAAGAAAGAGCAAGATGAGCATGACAAAGAAGAGCAAAATCTTGGTAAAATTTTAAGTGAAGAAGAGCAATGGGCAGAGAATGAAAAATTATTTCTTGAAAGTTATGAAGAAGAAATTAATCTAATAAATGAGATGGAGAATATAGAAAATGAAATAGACAATGCAGAACAATATAATGATTTTATAAACACATTAGATGAAGTAGGGTTACATAATCTTGAAAATGCAATGGAAGCTATGGAAGTGGACTTAGGAACAGGAAAGAGAAAAAGATATGGAGAAGGTACTGTGAAAAACGAAGGAGAAAGAGAAAGACCAGCTAGGGCAGCAGGAAAATGGCCCCCTGATAGAGAAGAATTTTCGTATAACTATATACCAGGTCAATATAGGCACATGGGTACTAAGAGAAGAGACTTTGAGAAGCCTGTTAAATTTCAAAACCAGAGGAGTGATGGTGCTATATTAAATTTAGCCGCACATGACCCTATTGATTGGCCTAATATTATTAGTATTTGGAAATGTTTAATAGTTCAAAAATATATACAAAACCAGCACAATATAGGAAGTAAAGTTGAAGATATGATAACCTACTTAGAAACATTTTTAGGTGAATCTGCTAAGGTTCTATGGGAACAATGGGTTGAAAAGAATCCTAATAATTATGAAGAATTGAAAAGAGCTGGTAGCAATCCGCATAATTTTGCAAATGTTATATCTAACATTATTATAGCTGAAGATCCGGAATTAGGTTATACAACTTTGCAAAATGAAAGGTTAAAAGAAATAGAAAAATTAACGTTAACAAGTTGGAAAGGCATAAAAGAATTCTCCCAACATTATTTATATAATGCTACAACTGCTAAACAAGGATATAACAGGGGTATAGTTGAACGTTATTTCAATAAATTACCTGACCCACTAGGAAGTATGATATTTGAAGAATATAAAAAGGAAACTGAAGGAGCTGAAATCAACATCTCTCAAGCCATAACTTTTGTGTTTAAGCAACTAAGAAAAATATGCACGGGTATCCAAGCCCAAAGATCTATGAAACACTCGGATTACAATTTCTGCAATAAAATAGTTCAAATACCCTTGTCATATGGAGAAGACAAGCCTAGAAGTAAAAGAATTTATAAACATCAAAATAGAAACCATAATAATATTAGAACGAAGAAAAGGTATTTCTTAAGAAGATCAGATAATAGAGCACCCTTCTTACATAAAAGAAATGTAAGAAGATATAATCCAAAGAAAACCTATGACAAAACATGCAGATGTTTTATATGCAACTCGCCAGATCATTTAAGTAGAACATGCCCAAATAAAGATCAAAAGAGATATTCTAGTAAATATGAAGAACAAGAGAGGATTCTAATTATAGATAGCGTAAATGAAAACATATTAGTATGTGATGATGAAATAAAAGATGACGAGTCAATATATTCTATCATAGAAACAGACGAAGTTGAAACCATCAACGAAGAATATGAATCATCCGATGAAGAGTTAGATTTAATTGACGAATTAGCAGGTTTAAAGGTTGAAATGATGGATCAATTAAATTGTGAACATGATTGGATTAGAGGAAAGGGTGACTATAATATCAAATGTGCTTTTTGCATATATTACCCTAGTCAAGAAAATAGAGTGACTTGTAGTATATGTCTAAAACAAGCTTGTGCTGAATGTATAAAAGCAAATAAACAAAAATGGAGAAAAGAAATAGAATTAGAATCAGATGAAAAGACTTTATCTAGTAGAGTACGAGTGTTAGAAAATAGACTAAATAAACTAGAAGTAGAATTAGAGAACCTAAAAAATAATTGCGATATTAAGGCATTACCAGAGAATAAGGACATACAAAACACCGAATTTAAAGAGCAATTGATAACATTAAAAGACAGTAATACTGCTAAAATAATTCAACTAAGAGAGGCCATAACTAATTTTGGAAAAAAATATATAGTAAGATTGCCTTTCAAAGAAATATTAGGTATAAGAATCCCTGTTAAAATAAAATTGACACCCAAAGTATCTTATAAAATATTAGCACTAGTAGACACCGGGTGTACAAAGAATATTATTCATGACAAATATTTCATAAGATGTCCTGAAATAGTTCACACAATTGACGACAATAAGGCAGAAGTTTCCACAGACATGTCCGGAATAAAGAAAATTCATAATCAGTTAGCTTATAATATGGAGGTTTACATTAATGCAACTAAATATATAATAGATGAGATTACAATAAGAGATTTGTCAATGATTAATGATGACATGATAATTGTCCTAAGGTTCCTTCAACAATCAGTACAAACCACAGTAATACATGAGCAAGGAATTACTTTTATCCCATATCAAAATAATGTTCCATATATCTCAGAGGTACGAAAGCGTGGTGGAGTCTCCCCCAAACTCGACAACTTAGAAGTACCCAATCTTGAGCCTGAAGAAAGAATTAATGAATATGAGCTTAGTGAGAATATAGACAACTATTATATATCAAATTCCAACATAGAGTGCATAGGACTACAAGCATTTGCACCAAATTGGTATAGAGATATTAAGTCTAAAAGGGATATAGAAAAAATTATTCAAAGATTAGAAGATATCCAAATTATAGGAGAAATTCCTATGAAATATTGGGAGAAAAATGCTATTGAGTGTAAAATTAATATAATCAACCCAGAATATATCATTAAGACTAGCCCAATAGAAGCAACTCCGAAAGACATAGAAGAATTTAAGATGCATATAGAAGAACTGTTGAAACTAGGAGCCATAAGAGAGAGCAGAAGTCCACACAGGTCTGCAGCATTCATAGTAAGAAATCATGCAGAAGAAGTTAGAGGTAAATCTAGGATGGTCATAAATTATAAAAGACTAAACGATAATACTATAGAAGATGCCTATAATATCCCAAATAAGCAAGAATGGATTAATAGAATACAAGGTAGTAAATATTTCTCAAAAT